>NC_135783.1:103729779-104050196 GCF_051106095.1 Pogona vitticeps | reverse complement strand
AATTATTTAAAAAGTCAGTATCTTTACTTTCCATGCACCATTTCCAAGCTGTGCCACTTTGCTGCTTCCATTGTGCTGACTTCACAAACCAAAAAGAACTGAAGAGACAGGTATTGTGTCAGGATAACTTCCCTTGGAAACCAGTGCATGCAAACTAAGGATGCTCTGCTGCCCCCTCTGGTTTTCTTAGATTTACACTCTGCAGCATGAATAGGCAGGCAAAGCAAAACCTTCCAAATGCTAGACACTAAATCCCAGGACTCCTCACAACTGGATATCCAAGCTTGGGCTGATGGGAGCTGCAATTCAGCAACATTGGAACCACTGCTCATCTGATGTTAATATAGCAGCACTGTTTGGATAATGGACTACTCTTACGGTCCCAGCCAATGCCTAATTTTACCAACTTCTTATGAATGAGACAGACATGATCCATTTTTATTTGGACATCAATGTAATATGTCTGTTTGTGTGACTATGGGTATGGGTATTAGTAGGAAACTAATGAAAAATATATTTTATTAAAATGAAATTTTAATTTGGAGTAAAGTTTAGAAAGTGAAGTGAAAGTTGCTCTCAGAGCACTTGTAAGAAATAAATAACCAGGAGGAGATGGAGTACCGTTAGAATTATTCCAAGCTGCAGAGACTGAATATGAAAAATCCTAACAAAACTATGCAACAAAGATAGAAACAAAGCAATGGCTCACCAATAGGAGACATTCAATATATACTGGAAAGGATTTTCCAAGGATTACAGTAACTAAAGAACCATTGCTTTAATCCCCCATGCAAACAAAGGGATGCTCAAAGTGTTGCGTTTTTCTGTATATGGAGCAAGAAATATTTTATAGACTACAGCAAAGCCTCGACTCTGTGGATTATGAGAAGCTAGGGAACATTCTAAAAGAAATGGGTGTGTCTCAATATTGATTGTCTTGAAGTGTAACCTATATTATGGTGAAGACGCTGTTACATACAGCACTGATGTTACCTGTCTGTCATGGGTTTGGAGGGAAAGTTCCATCCTATGGGGAGTGGAAGGCGGGACATCAGGAGGAGGGGCTGTACTGTATATATATGTGAAGCCTGTGTGAGGAAGAGGAAGAAGAAGCTGGAAGAGGAGCTGAGAGAAGAAGCTGGTGTGGGAGTCTGTGTGTCAGACAGGGTACTACTGTGTGTCAGTCAGTACCTACCTGATAGGTTCAGGTGTCTGTATGGGTAGCCAGAACTGATAGGTTCAGGGTCTGTGCTTTATTTAAAGGTGTTCTGTGTGAACCAAACTGGTGTATGTATGATTGAGACTAAGCCACGTTACTGTATCTTATTCATTTGATCATTTTATTTTCCCTGTGTGTTATTTAAATAAACCTTATTCCTTTATTTGTTAAAAATCCATTCCTGGTCTGTGTGACTTCTTACAGGGAATGGTTGGTGGCAGCTTAGTGAAAGTGTGGCATATCCCAGTAGGTCTGGGGTTGTCACATTGATTGGTGTCCAGCGTGTGGGATACGACTGGTCCAGTTGTCCAGTGATCCAGCAAAGCCTTGGCAAGTGTGCCCAGAGCAAGGGGGGTCTAGTCAGGGACAATCTGAGAGCGCGTAGGTAATCTTCTAGGCTTACCTCACGGGGAGGTACGCTAGTGGAAGAACGTGCCAACTGGGGAGACTAGATTAGGGAGCTCTGAGGCAACCCGTTTTGGCGGGAAAAAGCTGAGGCAAAACTGAGTGAAGTAGCAGTGTTCTAGCCTGTCTGCTGAGAGGCCTAGCAGAGGGGGGTGGACTCTGGCTGGCAACAGTTGCAAGTTAGTGCTGAAAGAACAGCAGCAATCTATAGAAGGCTGGTTCTGAGGCAAAAAGAAAAAAAAAGTGGTCGCTTTATTTTGAGGCTTGACTTTTGAAAGCAGCCTGTTCTGGGGGGGGATTATGCCCTTGACTCGAAGCCAAATGGCAGAAATGGGTGAAGTGAGGGAACCCCAGGTAGACCAAGGTTCTGAGGATGAATTTGGCTCAGTGCAGGATGAGAGCACGGGAGAACAGAACCCAGAACTCAGAAAAATGCTCCTAGCCCAACAGCATGAACTGAGGGTGAGGGAAATGGAGGCAAGATTAGAGAGAGATAGAATGGAAATGGAGAGGGAGAGAGAGAAAATTGCTCTGGAAAAAGAAAGGATGGCGTTTGAGTTAAGAAAATTGGAACTGATGAATCAGAACAATAATAACAATAGAGATTCTGAGGGGGGCCAATTGTCTAAAACTGACCTGAAGAAATTCCCTGTATACCACAAGGGAGATTGCCCTGAGGTGTTCTTTTCCCTAGTGGAAAGAGCGTTTGTGGACTTCTCAGTAAGGGAAACTGAGAAGATGACCATTATGCGATCTTTAATCAGTGGCAGCCTGGCAGAAGTCTATGCAGAGATGCCAGAGGAGCTACTGAAAGATTTCGCAGAGTTTAAAAAACTGGTGTTTGCCAGACATGGGATAAATGCGGAACAGCTGAGGCAAAGATTCAGGTCACTCACAAAGAAACCAGAGCAGACTTTTACCCAAGTGGGGGCCCAACTGGTGAGGCTGCTAGAGAAATGGCTATCTCAGGAGGGAACAGAGACCTACCAGCAGCTCAAAGACCTGATAGCGCTGGAACAGTTTTATTCAGTCCTGCATGGGGAACTGAAGTTCCAGGTGAGGGAAAGGAAACCGAAATCTGTGGCAGAAGCGGCAGAGATCGCAGATTTTATTTCCCAAATAAGAAAACCCTTAGGTGAGGGGAAATCTATGAGCAAACCCAAAGAAACCTACAGCAAGTACTCTCAGGGACCAGGAAGAAACCAGCAAGGGGGAGGGACCCATGGTGAAGGGAAGCCCTCAGACATGAAACCAAGACCTCAGATTTTGGAGGGAAAACCAAAACAAGATGAGAAAGACTCCAAGTACAGCAGAAAATGTTATTTCTGTCAAGGAAAGGGCCATCTAATCTCAGAGTGTGAGAAATTAAAGCAGCTAAAAGGAAATGTGCCTCATGATTTGAGTGGAACCAAGCCAAAAGCTGTGTTCTGTGTCCAGAAAGAGCAAAGCTCCTTGTCACTGAGGGAGCCTGTTGCCATGGCTACTCAATCTGGAACAGTTACATCTGCTGATCAGGCTGGGGAAAATGGTCCTCTTGTGGAGGTCAAGCGCTGCTTACTTGTGAGAACGGATTCACAGTTGTTTGAAACCGCAGGGGTGGACGTAGGAATACTTGACCATCAGTATAGGGGGCTAAGGGATACTTGTTCCCAGGTGACCCTGTGCCATCCAGATATTATTCCTAGGGAGTATATAATCCCGAATGAGAGCCTAAAGGTGGCAGGGATTGAGGGACAGGTGATCTCGCTGCCAGTAGCTGAGGTACCTGTGAACTTTCAAGGCTGGAGGGGAGTTTGGCGCTAGCGATTTCATCGAATCTGCCAGCAGCCGTGCTCGTGGGAAATGACCTGGCTGAACATGTGAAACGGGTGCTAGTGATTACACGTTCACAAGCTACCACGGGGACAGTTCAGGGGGGTACTGATGAGCCCGAGACGGAAGCAGGTGGGGGGAGTTCAGAAGCTGTGGTGGAAAACTTAACCACAGACAGCAAATTTGGCCAAGAGCAAAAGGCAGACGCCACTCTCCAAAAGTGTTTTGAACAGGTGACAGACGCCCAGGTAACACCTGAAACCCCAGTGAGATTTCGAGAGAAAAAGGGAATTTTATATAGAGAGACCCTGAGGAATATCTCAAAAGGGGGAGATGGGATCAGGAGTCAGCTTGTGGTACCTGAAAAGTATCGCCCCATGATCTTACAAAGGGGGCACTCTGACATGTTTGCTGCGCACTTAGGGGTGAACAAAACACAGCAGAGAATCACACAGAATTTTTACTGGCCTGAAATAGGAAAGCAGATCAAGGAGTTCTGTAAACAATGTGATGTGTGTCAGAGGCAGGGGAATAACCGTGACAGGACCAAAGCAAAGTTGTGCCCTTTGCCTGTGATTGACACTCCGTTCAAATGCATGGGGGTGGATATTGTGGGACCTTTGCCCAAGGCCACAAAGAGGGGGAACAGGTTCATTCTCACCATTGTGGACCATGCCACGAGGTACCCTGAAGCCATTCCCTTGACTAACATTGAAACTAACACAGTGGCAGATGCCTTGGTGGGGTATATGTCCAGGATGGGATTTGCCTCAGAAATAATCACAGATTTGGGCGCATCGTTTACATCGAAGCTCATGAAACGGTTATGGCAAATCTGTGGAATTAAGCACAAGGAAACCACTGCCTATCACCCTGAAAGTAATGGGTTAACGGAGAAGTTCAATGGGACTCTAATGCGCATGATTAGGGCTTACTTGGCAGAGAATCCAAACAATTGGGACCAGAAGCTGCAATCCCTTTTGTTTGCTTATCGATCAGTGCCACAAGCCAGTACCGGGTTCAGTCCGTTTGAACTTCTGTTTGGGAGAAGGGTGAAAGGGCCCCTTGATTTAATCAAACAAAATTGGGAGCAGATCACCCAGGATGACCCACAAGATGTGGTGACATATATAGACTCTTTAAGGAATGACCTAAAGAGAAACCTAGAGCTAGCAGCAGAGACCCTGCAAGCTCAAAAGGTCAGAAAGAAAGCTTGGGATGACCAGAAAGCCAGGGAGAGGTACTTTAGCCCAGGGGAGGAAGTGCTTTGGCCTAGGCCCTGCAAAGGGAACAAACTGCAGCTGGGTAGCCCAGAAATAAAATACTTGGGTCACATAGTAGGGGGAGGAGTGATAAAACCCCTAGAGGCCAAAATAGAAGCCGTTCGTGACTGGCCTAGACCCAACACCAAGAAAAAAGTCAAATCATTTCTTGGGTTGGTGGGCTACTACAGAAAGTTCATCCCGAGGTTTAGCGAGATAGCGACGCCACTGACCGATCTGACGCGGAAGAAGACTGATGACCGCATCCCGTGGACCAGCGACTGTGAGGAGGCGTTCCAGAGGTTGAAGGAGGCCCTCATCAACTATCCAGTGCTGCGTGCTCCAGACTTCGACCGGGAGTTCATCATATACACCGATGCGTCTAACAGCGGGGTAGGAGCAGTTCTTTGCCAGGAGGATGAGAATGGTGACCAGCATCCAGTGTCCTACCTGAGTAGGAAACTCCAGAAAGGTGAGAGACATTTGGCAACCGTGGAAAAGGAGTGCCTGGCCATAGTCTACGCGATCCAGAAGGCCAAGCCTTACATCTGGGGAAGACATTTTATTCTGTGCACTGACCATTCACCACTGCAATGGTTAAAGACAATGAAAACCCACAATAGTAAACTTATGAGGTGGGCTTTAAACCTGCAAGACTATGACTTTGAAGTGAAGGTGGTCAGAGGGTCAGTGAACTGTGTTGCTGACGCCTTGTCAAGAAGACCTGAAGAATGAAGACGGCGAAAGAAACATGGACTATGTATATATTTTGGTGATCAAAGGTTAAATGTACTTGTTTATTAAACATGCTTGGTTTGTATGAATAAAGGTAACTTGATGTATTGTAAATGGTAAATGTTTAACTTAGAGTGTAAGTATAAGTAAGTATGGTATTGTATGTTATTGTATAACTGTTTTTGGATGTTTTGGATCCAGGTTGTTTTTTGGAGAAAAGCACTTTAGCTTTCCCCCTACAAAACAACTTATAAAGAGGGGAGGTGTTACATACAGCACTGATGTTACCTGTCTGTCATGGGTTTGGAGGGAAAGTTCCATCCTATGGGGAGTGGAAGGCGGGACATCAGGAGGAGGGGCTGTACTGTATATATATGTGAAGCCTGTGTGAGGAAGAGGAAGAAGAAGCTGGAAGAGGAGCTGAGAGAAGAAGCTGGTGTGGGAGTCTGTGTGTCAGACAGGGTACTACTGTGTGTCAGTCAGTACCTACCTGATAGGTTCAGGTGTCTGTATGGGTAGCCAGAACTGATAGGTTCAGGGTCTGTGCTTTATTTAAAGGTGTTCTGTGTGAACCAAACTGGTGTATGTATGATTGAGACTAAGCCACGTTACTGTATCTTATTCATTTGATCATTTTATTTTCCCTGTGTGTTATTTAAATAAACCTTATTCCTTTATTTGTTAAAAATCCATTCCTGGTCTGTGTGACTTCTTACAGGGAATGGTTGGTGGCAGCTTAGTGTAACTGTGGCATATCCCAGTAGGTCTGGGGCTGTCACAGACGCTACTGTTGAAACAGAATATGGAGAAGCTAAAGGGTTTCCCATAGGGAAAGGTATCACAGAAGGGTGTATTACAACATCCTGTCTGTTCAGTCTGTATAAAGAATATGTGTTATAGAGAGATTCAGATGAATCTTCTGGACACCGGACTTCAAGAAGGATGCTGACAAATTGGAACAAGTTTAGAGGAGGGCAACAAGGATGATCAAGGGGCTTATAGGCCCTTTCCGATTTCATTATTCTATGATTCTATGAATGAGGAATGAAAATTGGTGAAAGAAACATTGATAATTTAAGATATATGCATGGTGCTGTATTACTGGAAGAAAGCATCAGTTACTTGAAATGACTCTTGATGAAGATAAAAGAAAAAGTGTAAAAGTGGAATTGCAGTTGAACATTGAAGACGAAAATCATGATTCCAAAAGAACCACAAGACTTCAATGTTGGCAATGAAGAAATTGGTGTTGTTAAATATCTTGTATACATTACTTCTATCATCAATCCAAATGTAAACTGCAGCCAAGAAATCACAAGAAGACTGAGACTTAGAAGTGCAGCTCTGAAGGAAATAGAAAAGATAATCAAACGCAAAGATGTTTCATTGAAGACCAAGGCCAAGATCATCCATGCTATTATATTCCCAGTTCCTGCTATAAAAGAGCGTGTCCCAGGACCCTGAACCCTTTCCCTAGGAAGCTGGGCTGAGGGCGAAGGCCAGGTCTGTTTGCATGGACGCGTTGCTGAGGTTTTTTTTTTCTGGGCTTTCTTTTTGTCTCCTGACCACATGGCCTGGGGGTGGGGCCTAGGGGTGGGACTTCCTGCTATAAAAGAGCGTGTCCCAGGACCCTGAACCCTTTTCCCTAGGAAGCTGGGCGGTCCCAGGACCACGTGCCTAATGGCGCGCGAAATTCTCAAATTTTGTATCTGGCCTTAATATGGTAAATAGGAAAGCCAATTAGATTTGCATAAGCCTGGGAGTCCGGAAAGTTTTAAGGATCAGATCGTAGTTTTGCACTATTAAAGAGCAGGCCGTGTAGGGGCTCATCAGCCGTGGAAGGCAGCCCATCTAGGAGAAGGAAAACTCTGATTTCAAACCTCCACTGCCTTGTGGCTATATCCATTCATGGAAAAGGCTTCAGGAGTTAACCTCGAGGCAAAATCCGGAGCTGGAGTCCCGAAGGCAGCATGTGTTGTTCTGCCAACTCCTGCGACATTGCTGGAACCAGTTGTATTGGCTCTTGCCTTTCCATTGGATCATTTCAGCAATGTGGAGAGGGGGGATCTGCTGCTTGGGTAACAGCCTATCCTCCATATTACCTTACCTGGGCTTCATGTTCTGGAGAGGACACTCCTCGATTCAGAGCATGTTACCATAGTCTCTTGAGACTGAAGGATGCCTATGAGGATGCCTATGACTATGTATGGGTGACAACTGGACAGTGAAGAAAGCCAAGAGGAAAAAAAATTGATTCGTTAGAAATATTGCGCTTGTTGAGGGCTTTGCAAATATCCCGGACCACCAGAAAGACAAAAATGTGGCTCCAAGATCAAATCAAGTGTGGGATGTCTTTAGAAGGGAAATTGATATTATGTTATTATAGCAGGGGATTTCTCTCCTTCGTTCATTTATATCAATTTTTTCACTTTCTTTCTAGGTTTTAGTATTAACTATACTAATTATATTAATAATAGATAGCAACAGTAATAGTAAAACTAAAATTATTAATAATTCTGGATTTTAATTGTTTACTTATAATTACAGGGGAGAGAGGGGGTGGAGAAGGGGGCTTCCGTGTTATCAAATATTAACAAGAAATACAAAAATTTGATAAAAAGAACAGAGGTGAGGTTCTGGTTGCAGTTCCACTGGAGAATGGTGGTGTCCCCCCCACCTTGTGCCCTTGCTAGTAGCTATAGTGGGGGGAATATGGTGGGGTGGGAAGAACATAAATGTTCAGTGGGTTGTTGCGGGTAAAGCATTATATGTTTCGGTTATGTTGAGTTTAATTTTTAGTGTATTTTTGTTAGTTTGTTGGGGTTGTACACGGGGCCTGTTAGGAGGAGAGACTTTGAACTGAAATGGCAAGAGAATAAGACTAGCCACTTTAAACGTGAAAGGCCTGGGATCAATAATGAAAAGAAGAAGAATGGAAGCATTATTGAAGAAAAATAAGGTGGCAATAATCATTTTTAAAAATTGTGAATTTACAGTGAAACACATAATAAAATATTTTAATGGTAGATTTATAATAATACAAATATACTTTGGTTAATGTTTACACACCTAATAATAAACAAGGAGATTTTTATGACATGGTTATTAAAGAAATGGAGAAAGTAAAGAAGGGTTATGTTATTATGCAAGGATTTCAATATGGTTATGGATAAGATAAAGGATAAAACTTGTTATGATCAGAATGATATTCTCCAAAGAAATACAATATTGAGCAAGAAGGTAAAAAATAATCACTTGAAAGATATTTGGAGGGTGATGAAAGAAAATATACTTATTTTTCAGCAGTATATAATAGTTATTCCAGAATAGTTTTCATATTCACATCTCAAGATTTAATTCCTAAAATAGTTAATATTGAGATTGATTCTATAAAAATAAGAGATCATGCTTTGATGTCAATGGAGATTAAGATTAAAAAGCATTATAAAGACTCTAAAAGATGGAGAATGGATATTAACATTTTCCAGTACCTAGAGGTAATAGAAAAGATAAAGAAAGATTGGTTAGAATTATGGACAATAAATGAAGCAGGAGGTATGAAATTAAGCCTGTTGTGGGACATGATGAAATCAAGTTCAAGAGGAATAACAATAAAAGAATCCTGTAAATTGAAAAAAAATAAGGAGATAAATGTGAAAAAACTGGAAGAAGAGATATTTGGAAAGCAAGGCTTTTAGAAAGAGATAGACGGATATTGGCAGAAATTCAGGAAAAGAGAAAGGAACTAGAAAACTTAGAGACAGAGAAAGTTCAGAGGGATTTGATGTTCCATAAAGAGGAATTTTTTGAATTTAGCAATAAAAACTCAATGCTAGAATGTGCAAAAATAGGAGATTAAAAACACAATTGGGGTAATTAAAGATAGAACAGGCAAGAGGTGTAATATAATGAAAGATAAATTGAAGATTTTTCAAGAATTTTATCAGAAATTATATAAAGGAAACAATGTACTGAATGAGGATATGTAAAATTATATAAATGAGAATTTAAAAACTAAATTATTGGAAAGTGATAAAAGAATATTAGAAGAAGAGATTAAAGAAGAAGAAATTGCTGAAGTCATTAATAAACTGAGAAATGGTAAAACATCAGGCCCTGATGGATTGGGTCCAGAATATTATAAACATCTTAGTTCCATTTTGATACCTAAGCTAAAATGTTTTATAATAATATATTGGAAGGAGAGACAATGCAACCTTCTTGGAAACACTCATTAATGATTCTCATTCCAAAACCCAACAAGGATCTAACGGATCTGGAATCTTATAGACCTATATCTCTAATAAATCAAGATGCTAAGATTTTTACTGCTAGATAAGCAAACAGATTAAATAGATTTATAGCAAATTATATTAAAGAGGATCAACATGGTTTTATAAAGGGAAGACCAATGGATAACTTAACTAGGTGGGTTTTGAAGATTATATATATGGTAGAAAAGGAAAAAAACCAAAGGCAACTGTTTTATCACTAGACATATTTCAGGCCTTTGATTGTGTGGAATGGCCAACATTAAAGCTGCTTATAAAGGGTTGGGGATTTGGTAGAAGATTTATTTGGGGTTACAGCTCAATGATATTCAAATAATACTTCAGAAGTAATAGTTAACAGATGGTTTAACAGAGTGGATTTTTCTAGGCCAAGGTACAAGACAAGGCTGTCTACTTTCACCAATATTGTTTTGTATGGTGATAGAACTGTTCGCTAATGCAATAAGAAATGATGAATTAAATTAAAGAATTAGGTAAAAATGATACAAGCAAGATTAATTTATTTGTTGATGATTCATTATTAACTATTAAAAACCCATTAGAAAGTATGGATAAAATTAAAAATATTTTACAAACAATTGAGAAAATAACAGGATTAACTATTAACTGGCAAAAAAGACAAAAAAGATGTTCAATTATAATAAATATGAATAAGAAGCATTTGTAAATAACTGTGGTTTTAAAATGTGTAATTATATTAAATATTTAGGTATAAATATAGTTAGAGTGACTCAAAAATTAAAGAAGCAAAATTTTAACAAATTAAGGAGTGGCCATTTCCCTGCCCTGAATGGGGTTACACTCCCCCTAAAGGACAGGGTCCGCAGGTTGGGGGTGCTCCTGGACCCCAGTCTAACACTGGAAGCCCAGGTGGACTCAGTGGCCAGAAGCGCCTTCCTTCAGCTGCGGAAATTATACCAGCTACAGCCCTACCTGGACGAGCAGAGTCTCATGACAGTTACACACACACTGGTAACATCTCACATAGATTACTGCAATGCGCTCTACGTGGGGCTGCCTTTGAAGACGGTCCAGCGACTGCAGCTGGTCCAGAATCGAGCTGCGCGGCTGGTGAGTGGTGGGGCCGCTAGGGAACATATCAAACCAATTCTGTTTAAGTTACATTGGCTACCAGTTGCTACCCAAGCCCAATTCAAAGTGCTTGTTTTGACATATAAAGCCCTAAACGGCTTGGGCCCTGGATACCTGAAAGACCACCACCTTCCATATGAACCTACCCGGCGGTTAAGATCTAACCAGGGGGCCCTTTTGAAAGAGCCATCCCTTAAGGAGATAAGAGGCAGGGCTTGTAGACAAAGGGCCTTTTCAGCAGCTGCCCCCAGACTATGGAATGCCCTCCCGACTGAGATTCGTCTAGTGCTGACGCTAGTGATATTTCGGTGCCAGGTCAAAACCTTCCTGTTCCAAAAGACTTTTAATTGAAATAATATCAGCTGTGGGTCTCGTGGCAATTTTTACAGTATATATTTTTAACTGCATTTTAATTATTTTGCCCTTTTATTTTGCCTTTTTATTGTATTTTAAATGTTGTAAGCCGCCCAGAGACTTTCGGGTAGTGTGGGCGGTATATAAGTTAAATAAATAAATAAATAAATAAATAAATAAATAAATAAATAAATAAATAAATAAATAAATAAATATTAAAGATAAATGCAGGAGTATTCTAAATTGAAACTATCATGGTTTGGGAGAATTGCTATGATCAAAATGAAAATATTATCAAAAATTACTTTTTTATTCAGGATGCTCCCAATACAATTAGAAGAAGAAGATTTTAAGTACTGGCAGTGATTAATTAATAGATTTTGTAATCAAGGTAAAAAAAATCAAGAATAAAAAAGATATTGGTATAAGGCTCAAAAAAATTGAGGTTTAGGTATGCCTAATATAAAAAATTATTATATAGCAAATCAACTAAGATTTATTGGAGATATTATGTATAACAAAGGATGGTTAATTTGGTGGGATATGGAATCCTCAGAAATAAATGGGAATATTGAAAAATATTTGTTTAATGTAGTAAAAAGAAATACAATAAATCAAGTGAACAACCCCTTTTTAAGAAACATGTTAAATATCTGGAACAGGTATAAAAAGAAGTTATGTCCCTTTGCTTCACCACTAAAATTAGAGACCTAAATGGAAAATTTCCCAGCAAACCTGAAGGGTTTAGCTGATTTGTTTAAGGATAAAAAAGTTGCCAGATTGAAAGATTGGATGATTAAAATGAGATCGAACGATCAGATTATAGTTAAACTTCAAACTAATAAACTATCATGGTATAATTATATCCAGTTAGATAGTTGGACAAATGAATGGTTGAAGACTAAAGGCAAATGTAGAGAATGTACTAAGTATGAACAATTTCTGTCATCACATGAAGACATGCAGAAAGATGCTTTGAGGAAGGGAGTAGTAAGTAGAATTTATAACCTAATTTTGGAACAAGAGGAAAAAGAGATTGAAATAGAAGGTTTGAAATCAATTTGGGAACATGATTTAAAGACAGAAATTAGAACAGAGGACTGGACAAAAATTTGGAAGATGAGAGTTTTAAGTTTAATGTCAGTAAGAATAAAGGAAAAATGTTTTAAAATTAGTTTAAGGTGGTACGTTATTCCAGTGAAATTGAACATAATAAATTCAGATTATTTTAAGTCCTGTTAGAAATGTGATGAAGAAATTGGTACGTATTATCATATGTGGTGGGAGTGCAAATTGATTCAGAAATTTTGGAAATAGATTTTTAAGGAAATATGTGATATATTTGGAAAAGATATCGAACTTAATTCTAAAATTGCTTTGCTGTCAATTTTTCATAAGAACTTGATTATTGATCAAAGGAATTGATTTCTAATTTTATGACAAGTGCTATAATATTAATAGCTAGATTCTGGAAAGATAAAAATGATATTAAATTAGAAAATTGGTATAATGAAGTATGGGACATTGCTTTAAATGATAAATTGACTAGTGAACTTAAGATGAAAAAAGGGGAAATAAGTTTAAATATTTTTATGCTATTTGGGGTAGATTTATTGAATTTGTATTAGTGAAAGGAAAGAGGTAAGCTTCTAAGCAACAGTCAATACAATTTTTGAAAAGAGGTTCGTAATAAAAATATTGCTCCAAAGGGTCCCATGGGTATGGGGGAGCACTATGTTTTAGATTGTATTAGTATTTTTTTTAATTCTTGTATTTGTTTTGGAAACTTTAAAAAATAATTTAAAAAAAGAAGTGAAATTGATGAGCTCATTCGTACTTTGGGCATTTAATGAGAAGATAGAACTCACTAAAAAATTAAAAAAAGCTAGGGAAACTTTAAGGCAGCAAGAAGACCAAATATGAGATGGATTGACTCTATAAAGCAGTGGTCCCCAACCTTGGGCCTCCAGTTGTTCTTGGACTGCAACTCCCAGAAGCCTTCACCACCACCTCTGCTGGCCAGGATTTCAGGGAGTTGAAGTCCAAGAACATCTGGAGGCCCAAGGTTGGGGACCACTGCTATAAAGGAAGTCCTTGAGCTTGCAAGAACTGAGCAGGGACATTGATAATAGGTCAATTTGGAGGTCTCTTGTTTATAGAATCACTATGGGGTGGAGCAGAGACTTGAACAAAATACGAAAGAAAAAAACTAGGAATAATACTGTACAGGAATGCAAATTCATTTCAGAAAAAGATTATTATGGATAATGGATATTTCTGTGAGACATTGTAAAGTACCTTGAAGAAAAGCTCACTAACATCTCAGAATTTTCACATTATCCATTCTTCAGTCCTGCTGCTCGCAAAGTCTAAGAAATTGTTTGAGACATTTGGAAGAGTGGTTGACAGTGAAGTTGAGAACAGAAGCCATTACTGTACTTTCATATATGTTCACCCTCTTGACATGTTTATGTGTATAAGCAGGTATGTTCCACAATATCTAATGCACCTAATCGATAAGCAGCTGTTTTTCAGAATAATGGCAGAGCAGCAGGAAAAGACTTGTTAGAATGCTGAAAAGCTTTTCTTTGGCAAATGGCTCTGAGTGTTTCTGTCAACAAATGCATGTAGAGCACGGAAGTGAAGTGTCAGGCCTTCGCTCTAGAAGAGTACATGGCAGCTCCCAATGGGCAACTTGCCTTCTTGTGATATTCATTAAGCCAGGAAATGCTGATGTTATCCTAGGGTGGCATAATGCAGATTATGACTGTCAGTGAAATACCACTCTACCAGAAAGCATTCAGTGTGTTGAGGATAAGCAATATTGTTCCATAGATAAGTTCCCCATTCTAAGAGCAAGAAAATACACACGTATTTGTGTGTGCACACAGACTGAGACAGAGAGAGAGAGAGAGAGAGAGAGAGAGAGAGAGAGAGACAATTGCTTTCTTCATTCTTTGACTTCCTATATCCTAACCTATCACAAATAATAGAGAACCCTGACATCTCTAAATATAAGAATATATTTAGAGATATGAGGGAAAAATTGATTTTGTACTAGCAAAGGAGAAGAGTTGTGTACTTTCACAAGAATCAATGTATTTCTAGAAGGGGAATGGGACTCCATAAAAGGAAGGAAATAGAATATCTTTATTGGTCCTAGCAGGAGGGGGAGCACATTAAGTGTATGCATATTTTTTTCAGGGTTTTAAAATGTAAAAATAAAATAACACTAAAAAATTTTTAAAAAAAAAAACTTGAAAGCCCTGATATCATCTCATTACTTGATGATGCAATTGTAGGTGCCTTAACTATGTTGGCATTCCACCATATGGCAGTATGACTCCTGCTTTTAAAAAAAACCTCTCAACGCAGTGCTTCCCTCCATTCCCTCTTCACTTCAACACTGCAGTACCATAAATGACTGTGTGTGTTCTTGCAACATGATAATATTTCTTCTATAGTTCCATTCAGGCAATCTCTTTCCAATTCAAGTCACCATGGATAGAAGGGAGTGCTCTAGCCCCACCCCCTCTTCTTCCAGTGTCATCACTCTTCTATGTCTGGTGACATTCAAGTCTGGAATCTTTGCCATCCATCAAGCCTCTCCAGAGAGTAGGGATGTTGACTTCCCAGACACATGACACACCCACTAAGCCCACACAGATCCCAGATGCTCCCTTCTTGAGACTTTTTTCTTACTGTTTTTTTTAATATTCTTTATAAAAATACAGATGGAAAAACACACCACAA
Organism: Pogona vitticeps; assembly: GCF_051106095.1. Classification (NCBI taxonomy): domain Eukaryota; kingdom Metazoa; phylum Chordata; class Lepidosauria; order Squamata; family Agamidae; genus Pogona; species Pogona vitticeps. The sequence continues at coordinate 104,035,272 of NC_135783.1, read as the reverse complement.
ATATGCATATGCCAGTGAGGGTTATAGGTCTAGACACAAAATTAAAATACAGATGAAAAGAAAACATACAGAAGAATTTACACATACTCCAGTGAAGGTTATGCAATAGTTTAGCTAGCTACAGAATTATATCAAAACATTTCTTCATAAGTTGATCCGAGAGATTAGCAAACAACAATGTACATCATCTTGATTACACTACTGAGCAAATTGAAGTTACATGACAAAAACAAAAAAACAACCCTTCCATTGTAGTTGTTTGCACTGACTTCATATGTAGCACATGTGGGGTTTCTCCATAAGTATTAGGGACTACAACTTCATTCGTTTGTTTAGTCATTTAGTCGTGTCCGTCTCTTCGTGACCCCATGGACCAGAGCACGCCAGGCCCTCCTATCTTCCACTGCCTCCTGGAGTTTGGTCAGATTCATGTTGGTTGCTTCGGTGACAATGTCCAATCATCTCATCCTCTGTCGTCCCCTTCTCCTCTTGCTTTCACACTTTCCCAACATTAAGGTCTTTTCCAGGGAGTCCTCTCTTCTCATGAGATGGCCAACGTATTGGAGCCTCAGCTTCAGGATCTGTCCTTCCAGTGAGCACTCAGGGTTGATTTCCTTTAGAATTGATAGGTTTGTTCTCCTTGCAGTCCAGGGGACTATCAAGAGCCTCCTCCAGCACCACAATTCAAAGGCATCAGTTCTTCGGCGGTCAGCTTTCTTTATGGTCCAGCTCTCACTTCCATACATCACTACAGGAAAAACCATAGCTTTGACTATTCGGACTTTTGTTGGCAAGGTGATATCTCTGCTTTTTAAGATGCTGTCAAGGTTTGTCATCACTTTCCTCCCAAGAAGCAGGCATCTTTTAATTTCGTGGCTGCTGTCTCCATCTGCAGTGATTATGGAGCCCAAGAAAGTAAAATCTGTCACTGCCTCCATATCTTCCCCTTCTATTTGCCAGGACGTGATGGGGCCAGTGGCCATGATCTTAGTTTTTTTGATGTTGAGTTTAAGACCGTTTTTTGCACTCTCCTCTTTCACCCTCATTACAAGGTTCTTTAGTTCCTCCTCATTTTCTGCCATCACAGTGGTATCATCTGCATATCAGAGGTTGTTGATATTTCTTCCGGCAATCTTAATTCCGGCTTGGGATTCCTCCAGTCCAGCCTTTCGCATGATGTATTCTGCATATAAATTAAATAAGCCGGGGGACAATATACAGCCTTGTCGTACTCCTTTCCCAATTTTGAACCAATCAGTTGTTCCATATCCAGTTCTAACTGTTGCTTCCTGTCCCACATATAGGTTTCTCAGGAGATGGATAAGGTGGTCAGGCATGCCCATTTCTTTAAGGACTTGCCATAGTTTGCTGTGGTCCACACAGTCAAAGGCTTTTGCATAATCAATGAAGCAGAAATAGATGTTTTTCTGGAACTCTCTGGCTTTCTCCATAGTCCAGCGCATGTTAGCAATTTGGTCTCGAGTTCCTCCGCCCCTTCGGAATCCCGCTTGTACTTCTGGGAGTTCTCAGTCCACATATTGCTGAAGCCTACCTTGGAGGATTTTGAGCAGAACCTTGCTAGCGTGTGAAATGAGTGCAATTGTGCGGTAGTTGGAGCATTCTTTGGCACTTCCCTTAGTGCCAAAGAACTACAACTTAGTCTTCCAAAAAAATTAACAATACTCTTTCCTATGTGTTTGCTGTCATTAACTTTGCTGACTGGCATAGAAAAACATACAGCATCTTCACATGTAGGAGAGTGACAACACAAGACATGGAAGGGTGGGGCTAGAACACTTGCCTTTGCCCATGGAGACCTGAAATAGTGTGAGAACATCTGGATAGGCTTATGTCATGTTATTTGATGAATTTTGTATGCTGCAAGCCCTTAAGATATTAAAGGGTAACATTTAAACAAACTATTTTAATTTTACTAAGAACATTTCCTTAAGGCCAACTTAGATGTGATGCTAAACACATCATCTGAACTTCTGTTTGTTGGTCCTGCTCATCCTCCCCTGACCCTTATGCATTTAATAGCCACCCAGAGTTGTGACTTTCATGAGGGTAATGGTGCACAGGAAAGGAAGGTTAACTGTTTTCTGCTACAACTGAAGCAAAAAAGAGAGCAGTTACTATTGCTTTTCCTTGACATGGGAATCCAGTAATGTTTTTGCTTTGCCCTATATTTCCTTCTATTAAGGTCAAATTAGACAATACATCGAGCACATATTTAGAAGCGATGCTCTCTCAAGTGGTGAAAAATGTCCATTTGCCAAAGAAAATGATTGCCCTCTGCTCTGTGTGCCTTTAGCATGCTTTCTTTTGTAACTAGTCACTGGAAGGTAAATCTTGGACCGATTTGCAAATCTGATTGCTCAGACATGCATCTTCCAAGAAACCTAGTTATTAGAAGGATAACAGGTTAATCAGAGGGAATATTAATTGACCTTACTGTCTATTTGACCCTGGGTGAATTAACCAGATGATAAGACTTTTCAGTATGCAATCAATTATATGCAAGTTTAAGAGATACTAGTGGATAAATCCCTAAAGTCTAATCACTGGTCAACCCATTCTCAATGTGACATCAGATAAAGCAAATAAAGTGATATACGAAATAGTAGAAGCTTCTATAGCATGGTTAGCTGATTTCAAGAAGAAAAAGATGGATTTTAGCCTCAATTTTTTGCTAGAAATTACGTATCTTCCTTAAGTGGGCGGGATGCACAATTTACCTATATTGTTGTCCTTCTGTGGTAGGATTAAATAGCATATGAAGCATAACGCTTAGGAACTCCGACATTGCTATTTGCATGATAAGGACTGCAAATTACATCTGTGTCATGTGAGAGACTGCAAAGAAATTAAATGAGTTCTTTGCATTTGTCTTTACGAAAGAAGACTTTGGGCAGATTCTGTTGCCAAACAGCCCCTCCTGACTAATGAATTAAAACAGATACAGGTTAAAAGAGAGGATGTTTAGACCTAATTGATAAACTGAAGGAAGATCAATAAGTCACCGGGCCCAGATGGCATCCACCCAAAGGTTATTAAGCAACTGAGGAATGTATTTGCTGCTCTCTTAACTAAAATATACAACTTGTCCCTTAAAATGGCCACAGTGCCAAAGGACCGGAGGATAGCACATATCATGCCAATCTTTAAAAAGGGAAGAAGGAGGGACCTGGGAAACTACAGGCCGGTTAGCCTAATGTCTGTTCCAGGGAAGATTGTGGAAAGCCTCATCCAAGATAAAATCTTCAAACACATATAAGAACAAGCCTTGCTGAGGGAAAATCAGCATAGCTTCTGTAAGGGTAAGTCTTGCCTTTAGAGTTCTTTGAGAAGGTCAACAAGCATGTGGATGCAGGCAAACCAGTAGATATTGTCATCTGGATTTTCAGACACTGTTTGACATGGTTTCTCACCAAAGGCTGCTGAGAAAACTCCACAGTCAGGAGATAAGAGGACAGGTCTTCTTATGGACTGAGAATTGGTTGTGAACCAGGAAACCGAGAGTAGGTGTCAATGGGCAATTTTCACAATTGGAGAGAGCTGAAAATTGGTGTGCCCCAGGGATCTGTCCTGGGACACGGATCTGTCCCGGTCTGTTCATAAATGACCTGGAGACAGGGATAAGCACTGAGGTGGCCAAGTTTGTATATGACACGGAATATTTCTGGGTGGTGAAGACCAGAAGGGATTGTGGAGAGCTCCAGAAGGATCTCTCCAAACTGGGAGAATGGGCAGCAAAATGGCAAATGTATTTCAATACAAGAAAACGCAAAAAATCAAAACTTTAGTTATCAATTAATGGTTTCTGTCACAGACCAGGAAAGAAATCTTGGTATGCTGGTGGACAGCTCAATTAAATTGTCCACCCAATGTGCAGCGGCAGTGAAGAAGGTCAATTCCATGCTAGGTATCATTAAAAAGGGGATTGAAAATAAAACAGCCAAAATTATAATGCCATTCTACAAGACACTGGTAATCTGGATTATTGTGTACAGTTTTGTTTGTCACATCTAAAAAAAGACACAGTGGAACTGGAAAAGGTGCAGAAGAGAGTGACTAAGACAATGACTGGACTGGGGCACCTCCCTTATGAGGAAAGGCTACAGTGTTTGGGTCTCTTTAGTCTAGACTCTAGAGAAAAGGTGCCTGAGGGGGGACATGACTGAGATGTATAAAATTATGCAGGGGATGGATAAAGGGGATAGAAGAAATTTCTTTTCCCTCTCACACAATATCAGAACCAGGGGACATCCACTCCAATTGAATTTTGGGAGAGTGAGAACAGACAAAAGAAAGTATTTCTTTATCCAGCGTGTTGTTAGTTTGTGGAACTCCTTGACACAGGATGTGGTGATAGCATCTGGCCTAGATGCCTTTAAAGGGGGATTGGACATATTCCCGGAGGAAAAATCCATTGCAGGTTACAAGCCATGATGGAGATGTATAATTTCTAGGCTTAAAAGGCAGGTACCTCCAGATGCCAGATGCAGGGGGAGGGGTATCAGGAGATACCTATCTAGTTGTCTCTTGTGCTCCCAGGGGCATCCGGTGGGACCACTGTGAGATACAGGAAGCTGGACTAGATGGGCCCTTGGCCTGATCCAGCAGGGCTCTTCCTATGTTCTTACGAGAGAATGACAAGGCCTTGGCAGATTGGAGCCTGGCAATAAAACAAGCCAAAAGATTAACAGAGTTCTGCTTCATCAGCCACTCCTTCATGTCACAGGGTGAAAGCCAAGCTACAGGAGTATCAGTGGCAGCCCACAGACCAAGCAGAGGAGGACATATCCTGACATTTAAGAAGGAGGGCTGTTTTGATCACAAATGACATAGGATGGACATGACAGAGAGGAAAATGGTGTAACTGAGGTACACATGGTGCATTCAGAGATCAGAAGCAAATGATTATGTCAGTCTTGTAGCTCATAACATGCTCTTCAGAAGTCTTGTTTGCTGTGCTCCTGCTGTTAATCAATGAAGCACAGGTGCAAACACAGTAACATTTTTGTATGTTCCTGACAGGATGTTGGCAGGTCTTTGGGCCCAAGTCCCAAGTCCAAGTCTTTGGGTCCGAATCTGAGCCTTGAGTCTGCCCTGCCCCACCCCACCCCAGGCTTGGGACTCAGGACTTGATACTAAACACTCCGGCCTCCCCCTCCATTTCCTCCCCTGCCGCCATTGGTCTACCTGCTGCTGCTGCCTCCCCACTCCCTACCCCCCCATGCATGCTCTGGCCCACTGATAGGCCAGTGCAGGCAGACCCTCTGAAACTGCAGGGAGGCAGAGGGCCTTTCATTGTGATGCTCTAGCTGGCCATAGGGCAGGCCCACCAACCCGCCTTTTCTGGTAACTTGGCCTGCTGACACTCTATAGCAAGCTAGAGAATCACCAGAGAGACTAGCAGGAAGAGGTGGGTGGGAGGACCTGCCCTCTGATTATGGTGGGCTAGAGCTTCACCATGAAAGACCCTCTGACACAATACCTTTGAAGACGGCGGAGGTGGCAGGAGCAGCAGCAGGTGGGCCAGTGGGGGGGTGGGGGCCATAGGGATTTGAGAACACAATTCAGACAAATGGATCCAAGTCATGAGTTGAGTTGTGAGTCACCCCAGAAACCCCCAAGTCCAAGTCAAGCGACGTGTGTGACTTAAGTCAGACTCAACAGCAAGTCAAAGTCCCCATCTCTGGTTCCTGAGAACTCAGTGCTTTCCTGTGGTCATCCATCTGTTACATCCTAATATATGAGCTTCTCCTGAAGTAGCCAATGAACCTTATTGATTTAAATGTGGGGGGGGGGGGCTGTTATTTATTGTTCTTGTTTATTTCGTCTCCAGAAGAAAAGCAGGAGAAAAATAGTGAGACTACCAGTTTCCCCCTTCTTTTCCTTACGGACACACAGAGGGAAACACACACATCCTCAGGGAAGAAAAAGAATCATTGAGGTCTCAATAATACAGTGTATAACAAATGAGATCAACAAAGAACATTTTAAGGGAACTCTTAAATCATTTGTCCCAGCCACAAAGACCAAATGGCATTTAACCTTCTTTTAATTTGGAAAGCTGCTTTCCCTGTTCCATTTGCCAGGCGCTTGGTAAGTGTATTGCAGGAGGCAAAGTGCTGCTTGAGCAATTTTGCTACAGTCTGCAAAGCTGGAGAGTTTTTTGGTGGGTGTGTGTGTGTGTGTTTTATGTGCCTTTTGCAGATGGTTTTGATGTGGAGGTTTCAAGCCCTCAAGAGTACTACACAGAGCCAAATTCCAGTTAGCAGCATTTTCCTAAAAGAAATTTCCTGCTCTATGGGCAAATGATAAATAAGTCGCAGTCTTGAACTGGAGCTACAGAGATGAGAGTTTTCTTTCTTGCTGGACCATGAAGTTCACTTGGTGACCTTGGGTCAGTCAGTGAAGAGGAATGCCCATTTATGCTGCCTTTTGCTTATAGGAGTAAATGTGGATATAAATATAATTCTTATAGAGCAATCCTATCGAATTTGGAAACCTGCATTTAAAATAAGTTCCACTGATGCTATAGGTCTTAAACACAAGGGCATAGGATTGTAATATAGCATTTACTATAACTTCTAAATCACAAATAGATTTAATTCTGAACTTAATACTGTACTGGCAGGCATAAAAGGTTTCTTAACAATTGTCTCCTCTTTGTGGAACATGCTACAGACTGCATGCATCGGGCCTCATCATTACAAATTGTTAGAAAACCCTTCATTCTGCTGCTGCAGCAGAATAAAAACAGACTGTTTGAATTTTGGATTATTTTCTGAACCAATGAGCATTTCAAACTATTGCAGGGTGCAAAGAAGTCCCTGTATTAAAAAGGGTATCTGTGCATGCATAATCAGGGATATTCCTAGAGTGGTCGTAACTGACCAAATAGGCGGGATATTAAATAAATAAATAAATAAATAAATTCCACCCAAAATCCACTCGATGAAATCCCAAAGTGAAGAAAAAGTGGACAAAAGCAGATAAAAATACAAATTGGAAATAAAGTGTGCACATCTTTTATTGAGAAATATTTCCTGAGCACAATGATTTCCCGTGGAAGAAATTTCTTTTTGCTCTAAATAGGAAATGCATACTGACAAGTAAAGTACATCACTTCTGCATTGCTAAATCATGGCATGCTTAAAACTGAAATGGGACTCTTTTTTTTTATCCAAGTATGTAGTAGTCATTGTTATTGTTGTCGTCATTGTTATCATTGTAACAGTAGTAGTAGTAGTAGTAGTAGTAGTAGTAGTAGTAGTAGTAGTAGTAGTAGTAGTAGTAGTAGTAGTAGTAGTAGTAGTAGTAGTAAGAATAATAGACATAATAGAGTAGCTAAATTAGTGCACTGGTCATTATGAAAAATATGTAACTTGCCAGCCTCACAAAACCCATGGGAACATCAGGTAGCGAACATGTCAGAAAATGAGAAAGTCAAGATCTTATAGGATTTCTGGATCCAAACTGATAAACAGTTTGAAGGTAACACACCAGACATAGTAGTAATAGAATGAAGAAATGTCTGGATCATTAACATTGCAATTTCAGGGATGCCAGAGTTGAAAATAAAGAATTGGAAAAACTAACATGGCACAGAGACCTGGCAATCAAAACATCTCACCTCTGGAAGAAACATACTTCAGTGGTCCCCGTAGTCATTAGGGCTTTGGGGAAAATATCATAAAATTTCACAGAGTACTATAAGCTGTTGCAGATCTCAGAAATAACACCAACAGAACTACAAATAAGAGCAATACTGTTTTAGGAACAGCATACATACTGCGCTGATATTTAACAGATACTTAAGTTTTTGGTTAAAACGTGTATCTGCTATATTATGCCAGTCAATGTTTTTATAATTTTGTCTGTGCCTGGAGTTTACTACTACTACTACTACTACTACTACTACTACTACTACTACTACTACTACTACTACTACTAATAATAATAATAATAATAATAATAATAATAATAATAATAATAATAATAATAATAATAATAATAATAATAATAATAATAATAATAATAATAATAATACTACTACTAATACTACTAATACTACTACTAATAATAATACTAATACTAATACTACTACTAATACTACTACTAATACTACTACTACTACTACTAATACTAATACTACTACTACTACTACTACTACTACTAATACTACTACTAATACTACTACTACTACTACTACTACTACTACTACTAATAATAATAATAATAATAATAATAATAATAATAATAATAATAATAATAATAATAATAATAATAATAATAATAATAATAATAATAATAATAATGTGCCACCAAGTTGATTCCAACTTCCAACTTATGGGAACCTTAGCCTGGGTTTTCTAGATATAAAATACTCAGAAGTGATTTACTAGTCCTTTCTTCTGGTACTGTGCAGCTTGACCAAAGCTACAAATGTTGACTTTTCTCCTATAAAACACAGTCATAATCCAATTCATTGAGTTATCCAAACCAACTAATAGGTTTTACTAGCTGGGACAAAGATCAATATATTTCTGTGGTTCCTAGCCTTGGGTAACCCATGTGTTCTTGGACTGCAGTGTGGATATATGGATGTGTATTCATGGTCTGTCCATTATATCCTTTCAATAGGATGATTATTTTGGTTTGTGCATTGTGTTTTTAAAAAAATCAGCCAGAAATTAATTCTGCACAGGTATTTCTTTATGCAGCAAGCCATTTCTATAAGATGATTAGCAGCTTGTGTTATCTTTCTATGTCACTGACAAATATTTAAAGTAATGGGAAAATGTAGAAATTCACTTTTTATAGTATGGAGTCAAGTTTGGAAAACAGCACCTGCCAAAATATCCTGCCAGCTGCTTTCATATTCTCTTGTTTAAAATCTCATTATTGTTAGAAAACATTGTCAGTTCTAGCATGCCATCCATGGACTAGCTTATCTTTGCAAAACTAATATGAAGCAACACAGAGGGCCATGTTTACCTTAGCATGCTACGTCTCTTCCTTGTTCTGGTGTCAGATGCAGGGCTTAACCCTAATCTGGGTAAGTCTCCTTTATGGGGAACTATCCCTTGTAAATGGTTTGCTCTCAGCATATTTGCGTATTTGAGATTGAGAAACACAGTGGGCTTTTCTTTCTTTCTTTCTTTCTTTCTTTGTTTCTTTCTTTCTTTCTTTCATGTCAGATTGTTCAGGCCCTTTGTACATAGAAAAACTGCACATTTGTTCACCAACAGAGTGAGGGGAAATGCTGCAGGACAAAGCACTAACAACCCACAGCGGGATAATTTTTTAAAAATTAAGTGTTAGCACTCACTATGACACTCCTTACAGCAATCACCATATAGAGAGCCCCAGACTGTAGGTACGTATTTGAATGTACTACAATAAACCAGTTCTAGCAGTTTTCATTTCTGCTAAGAATGTGTGTGTTTGTGTGTGTGTCTGTGTGTGTGTGTGTTTGTAGGGTGAATGGCCTTAACAGCCCATTTGAAGTCTATATACTCAGAATTTCCATATAGCAATACATTGTTTTGGGGGCAGGGGGATCAACCCCCTCCCAGCAACTATGCAGATGGCATATCAGATCCAAAGGGACACAGAAGACTCAGTGGGGTAGTACATAATCTCACAATCACTGCTTAACAGTACATTGTGGTGCTGAAACCCTTGGAAACTTTTGGCTCCCCATGATGATGACGTAGTTACAGCCACCTAGATGACAGGGTTTCTTTATCTCAGGGGTGAACAACTTGGGCCTTCTTCTAGATGTTATTGGACTGCAACTCCCATCAGCTCTAGTCAGGAAGGGATGATGAGAGCTGCAGTCCAACAGAATTTAAATGGTCATAAATTATCCATCACTCCTTCACAGGGAAAGACATGGGGCTAAATCCAACTGGTAGTCCCAACTTTGTTGTTGTTTAGTCATTAAGTCATGTCCGACTCTTCATGACCCCATGGACCAGAGCATGCCAGGCCCTCCTGTCTTCCACTGCCTCCCGGAGTTGGGTCAAATTCATGTTGGTCGCTTCAATGACATGCCCAACCATCTCGTCCTCTGTTGTCCCCTTCTCCTCTTGCCTTCACACTTTCCCAACATCAGGGTCTTTTCCAGGGAATCTTCTCTTCTCATCAGATGGTCAAAGTATTGGAGCCTCAGCTTCAGGATCTGTCCTTCCAGTGAAGATTTTATCTCCTTGGAGTCCAGAGGGCTCTCAAGAGTCTCCTCCAGCACCACAATTCAAAAGCATCAATTTTGGGGGGAGTTAGCCTTCTTTATGGCCCAGCTCTCACTTCCATACATAACTAGTGGAAAAACCATAGCTTTGACTATGTGGACCTTTGTCGGCAAGGTGATGTCTCTGCTTTTTAAGATGCTGTCTAGGTTTGTCATCACTTTCCTCCCAAGAAGCAGGCGTCTTTTAATTTCATGGCTGCTGTCACCATCTGCAGTGATCATGGAGCCCAATGAGGTAAAATCTGTCACTGCTTCCATATCATCTCCTTCTTTTGGCTAAGAGGTGACGGGACCAGTGGCTATGATCTTGGGGTTTTTTAATGTTGAGCTTCAGATCATTTTTTGCACTCTCCTCTTTCACCCTCATTACAAGGTTCCTTAATTCCTGTTGATATTTCGTCTTGCAATCTTAATTCCGTTTTGGGATACCTCCAGTCCAGCCTTTCGCATGATGTATTCTGCATATAATTTAAATAAGCTGGGGGACAATATACAGCCTTGTCGTACACCTTTCCTGATTTTGAACCAATCAGTTCTTCCATATCCAGTTCTAACTGTTGCTTCCTGTCCCACGTATAAATTTCTCAGGAGATAGATAAGGTGGTCAGGCACTCCCATTTCTTTAAGAACTTGCCATAGTTTGCTGTGGTCCACACAGGCAAAGGCTTTTGCGTAGTCAATGAAGGAGAAGTAGATGGCTTTCTCCATAATCCAGCAAATTTTGGCAATTTGGTCTCTAGTTCCTCTGCCCCTTCGAAATCCAGTTTGTACTTCTGGGAGTTCTCGGTCCACATACTGCTGAAGCCTACCTTGTAGGATTTTGAGCACAACCTTGCTAGTGTGTGAAATGAGTGCAATTGTACGGTAGTTGGAGCATTCTTTGGCACTGCCCTTCTTTGGGATTGGGACGTAGACTGATTTTTTCCAGTCCTCTGGCCACTGTTGAGGTTTCCTGTTGAGAGTTTGGTACTGTACTGAATTCTCATACAATGCGCAGCAGAAGTGCCAGCCGGTTCAGGCAGAATTAGCTAGAAGTTCCCCTTTTAATACCCGCCCCTCACCAAACACTAGCACTTAAGAATAACACTCAGGAGGTCTTATTTTGTATAAAAGAAAGAAATCTATATTCTACTCACGAAGATAAGCATTTAGAAGGTTTCAGGTAGATACAGGAATAAAAACAGCAAATACGATGTCCTTCTGTTCTGGCCCCACGTGGCTGGAGGGATTTCCAGGCTCAGTGGGCCGGCATGGAGTCTTACATCTTTCCAGGTGAAAGGCGTGTGCAGGAATGCTGACCAACAATGGTGGTTCAAACACCTCATGGCCAGGAGGGCCGGAAACAGGGGTGGAGCTACCCTAGCCCCACAACAACAAACTCTCTAATTGGTCAGTATGTAAACAAACAAGCAAACAAGTTAGTTTGTGTTGCAGGCCCTTCCCCTTTGAAATTTGCATCTAGATTGCTTGATCATCCAACACCCCTTCTCAATCTAGTGTGCTAAATTTCAACAAGTCCCGTCAAGCTTCGCAGGTTCTGGAAGCGATCTCTTGGTAGAGGTTTCATCAGGATTGTAAGCAGCCCCTTATCTCCAAAGAGATTTATGGGGGTGCCGGAGACTGGGATGAGTACGAAATCCAGACAAACCTCTAACTGCTGAGCAGAGCCACTTAGGTCTCAGCCAGGTCCTGTCTAAACTTCTTCCTCAAAAGCCAATCCCCTTTATTAAGAAAGCAACACACACAGACAAATCCATGAGCTATACTCAGAATAATCTGGCTCTGAATCTTTGGTAGCGAACACACGTGGCCAATTAGACATACAGCTAGTCTGTGCAAGAACTAATGCATGCAGATTTAATCATTACTGCTTTATTGAAAAGAATTGCTTTAGAAAAGGTTTCAGTTTATAGTAATATCGTTTAAAAGGTACATTTTCATATCAAGACAAACGGAACACTCCACTCCCCCACTCCAGTTATAAAAATAAAGAAACAGAATTATGCTAACTATTAAAAAGCATAACCCAGTCCATCTCACGTGTCTTGGGTCTTCATAGGCTGATGCTAGATGAAATCCAGTTAACTCCCATCAGTCCATGGTAGGAAAAATAGTCCATTATGGGAAAAAGCATGTGTCTGCCCTTTCTCAGTCCAACTCCATCTTTTTCCCACTCCTTACTAACTTCTTCTTCTTCCCAGAATGCTTCATAAGGAACACCCCCTCCTGGGTCTTGTTGTTCCGCCTAACTTTCTCATGGAGCTTCAGTTGTTATCATACTTTGTGGCAGAATTATTTTGACTACGAAAGTCTCTGCTCTCTGCTCACCTTAGCAACGAGATAACCAGAGAGCGAAGCTTCTCTGAAACAGCATGAAAAACTTTCCTACTACAGAGCAGACTTTAAATCAAGATGGATGCTATTGGGACAATCTTAGGACTACATATCCCATTCTAATACACATAAAAACACAAATCATCACAAGGATGTCTGCTGTCATCTCCGCGGACGGACAGTAAGTCATCTGAATGGTACCCCTCTGGACCAGGTCTCGCGCTAACTCATGTCTCACACCAATGTGCTTGGTGCGCGCATTCGCCTTCTCTCCGTGCGCCAATTTAATGCAGCTTTGATTGTCCTCCATCATCTGGAACGGTGTTCCTCCTTCTATCTCGAAGTCCGTCAGCAGCTTCTCCAGCCATAGCAGTTCTCTGCATGCTTCTGCCGCTGCAATTAACTCTGCTTCTGTGGAAGACAAAGCTACAACATCCTGTTTACGACTGCCCCATGAGATAGGACCATCCCCATACATAAAGAGAAAACCACTAGTGGATTTACGATCTTCTGGATCCTCAGCCCAGTCTGAATCCACCATTCCCACAAGTTTTGGGGTCTCACTAGCTGGCAGTCTTAGCTTAAAGTCCATGGTCCCTTTCAAATATCTAACTACTCTTTTTATTGCTGTCCAATCACTCTGTGTCGGTGAGCTGACTTTTCTGCTTAATATCCCTACTGCAGTGGCAATATCAGGTCTTGCAGTAGTTGTCAAGTATAGGAGCTTCCCTATAGCTGTTCTATACTGATTATTGTCGGGCAAAGGTTCTCCTTTCTCTTTACTTTTGTAAAAATCTGTAGTCATTGGTGTGATAGCACCATGGGCATCCTGCATACCTAGCATATCTAACAGTTCAAGTATCTTTTGTTTCTGACTCAATAAATATGAGCCATCTGCTGCTTTCTCAATTTGAATACCTAAATAATATGTTGCATTTCCCAACTCCTTTATTTCTACCTCTTTGCTCAGATTCTGTACTATACCTCTGTACTCCCCTTCTTCATGGGTTGCTACTATCAGGTCATCAACATAGGCTAGAACATATGTGTAGTGTCCATTCCTGTTCCTAGTATACAGGCAATGATCTGCTCTTCCTTGCGTGAAGCCTTGTTGAAGTAGCATTTTGTTCAGTTTTTCATTCCAAGCTCGGGCTGCCTGTTTCAGTCCATAAAGGCCTTTCTTCAGTTTGCAGACAAAGTCGGGGTGCTTCTTGTCAATGAAGCCTGCTGGTTGTTGCATGTAGAGGTCTTCTTCAATCTCTCCATGAAGAAATGCAGTTTTGACATCTAGATGCTTGACTAGCATCTGTCTGGATGCTGCAATACTCAGGAGCATTCTTATAGTGCTGTGTTTCACCACTGGAGCAAAGGTTTCATCAAAGTCTTCTCCATACTTCTGAAGAAATCCTTTGGCGACTAATCTTGCTTTGTAGCGTTCCACCTGTCCATCTGCTCCCTTTTTCTCTTTGAATACCCATTTGCATCCGATTGCTTTCTTTCCTGCTGGTAACTTTGTCAATGTCCATGTTTCATTCTTGTGTAAGGCTCCTATCTCCTCTTTTGCAGCTTGTTTCCATTTGGCGCCCTCTTGTGTTGGCATCTGTTCAACTTCTTCCCAGGTCGCTGGTTCGTCTGTCTGCGACGACCTTGCAAGGTAGGACAGGTGAAGCGGCGGCACACCTCTGTTGGACCATGATGAGCGTCTGACCTCTGGTTCTGGAACCTCTGGCAGCGTGGTGCCATCCTCTGGTTCTGCAGAATTGTTGACTGCTCCATCCGTATCCCCTTCTTCTGGTGTACTGCTCTCATCCTCTGCCTCATCCTCATCCTCATCCTGCTCTTCGTCTGGTTCGGTTTGTGAGGGCACTGTGATAGGTATGTCTAGAAGAGGTTGGTTATGCTGATTCTGGTCATCTGAGCTGTCTAGCACAGTTCCTCTCTTGTCAGCCTTCTTATGTTCATCGAAGTGAACCACATGTCTTACACTGACTTCACCAGTTCTCAGATTCATGACTTTGTATCCCTTGACACCTGAATCATACCCAATAAGGATTGTTTGTTCAGTTCTAGAGTCCAATTTATGCCTTTTCTCTTTGGGAATGTAAGAATATGCAACGCTTCCAAAAACTCTAATATGTGAGATGTTTGGGACTCTACCATGCCAAAGTTCAAATGGTGTTTTTGTGGTAGCTTTTGTTGGCAGTCTGTTCTGAAGATACGTCGCTGTTACCACACTGTAATCCCACAGCTTGCTGGGTAGTTCTGCATCTGCAAGCATGCACCTAGTCATCTCTAGAAGAGACCTTAGTTTCCTCTCAGCTAGTCCATTTTGTTCTGGTGTGTATGGAACAGTCCTTCTATGTAGGATACCTTGTTCCTCAAAGTATGTCTGTGTGCGGTTCGAGATGTACTCACCACCATTATCTGACTGGAATGCCTGAGGTTTTCTTCCAAATTTGTTGCTTACCATGGCCACATATTTCCGCAGATGTTCATGGATCTCACTCTTGTCTTTAAGCAGGTAGGTGACACAGTACCTTGAAAAGTCATCCAGAAAAATTAGAATATACCTGTTGCCTCCCATGGATGGCACATTAATTGGTCCACAAAGGTCAGTGTGGATCAATTCTAACACTTTTGTGCTCCTTTGTTCAGTACTTGAGCGAAATTAGGGTCTTACTCCTTTTTCTGTAAGACAGTTTACGCACCTGGTTGTCCTGTTAGTGTCTCGTGGCTTTACCTCAATTCCTTTGGCGAGGTTCTTGTTGTGCAGTTCCAGGATTGCATTTGTGTCTCTGTGTGCAAATCTGCGATGCCACAGGTTCAGACTGTCCACCTCTTCTTGCACCATCTGAGCTGCGTTGATTTGCACCTGTTCATCTAAAAGACTTACTTTAAAAATGCCATTAGATTCATAAGCTTCCAAATGTATTTCATTGTCCTTTTCAACAGTGCATTTTTCACCATCAAAGAGTACTTGAAAGCCTTGTTTGGTCAGAGCTGCTACACTTAACATGTTACAATCCAAATCCAGGACATAGACGACTTCGTTCACAGTATTTTCATAGATATCATCCTGTACTGGACACATTAGAACACCAGACCCCTTTCCTTGGATCTCTACACAGTTGCCATCAGCCACTTTAATTTGCCCACTGGCTGATGAATCAAAAAATTTAAAAAAATTTTTATCATTGGAAGCATGTTGTGAGCAACCACTGTCAATAATCCATGAGTCTTTATCTTTCTGGTAGCCTGGGGTAGCCTGGTAGGCAATGAGTGCTCTCTGTTTGGTCTCTCTATTCTGTTTCCCTGTGGCTCTGTCTCCCTTGTGACTAGAGACATTCTTTCCTTTGTTAGCTCTTTGTTCAACCTGGCGAGAGCTCCCATTGGCTGGAGCCTCTCTGTGGGCGTCACAGTCTTTTGCCCAATGTCCTTTCCTCCCACAAGACCAGCAGCTGATACGTGATTGGTCGATGGGCGGAGCCTTTCTGTGGCTCCTGTTTTGAAACAGGTAATTTGATCCAGAAGCCTCTGGAGAGCTGAAACTGCCTGTGTGATTTATACATTCATGTCTCAAAGCTTTAAGGCTTTCCTCAAAAGTTAGTGATTGAGCACTTATAACTGAGGAAAAGGCATCAAAGCGGTCCCCCAGAGATGCTAACAGAAACTCCCTCTTAATTTCGTGAGACATTTGGAAATCAGCTGTACTCAGATTATCTGTAATGTTCAAAAATTCAGATATATGCTTTTCACAATCCTTTTTGCTATCTAATCTGAGCCTTGTTAGCTCCTTGATCAATGCTGCTCTAGATTGGCGGCATGCAATTCCAAAAAAATTCTCTAGTTCTTTAATCATTTGTTTCGCTGTTTCACAATTCTTCACATACGCTAGCTGTGCATCAGTTAGATTCCGGTAGATTATTGCTTTTGCAGTTGTGTCTTTCTTTTCCCAGTTCTTTCTAGATTTTCCTTCTGTAGGTCTATCCGAATTTAAACATTCATTTAGGCCCAAAGCTGCCAATTCCATTAACAATCTGTCCTTCCATCTTTCAAAATTAACTGAGGTTAGGACTGGCAATTTAACTTCCTTCTTTTCTGCCATGCTTATAATCCTGCCTCCTTATCAGCGCAAAACAACAAGCAAACAATAGCAAAAATCTCTTCAGCTAGTTTGGTATATTGAGGGGGGGGAGAGAAAAAGAAACGCAATATACACTTGGAAAACAACAAACGCCCGAAAAATACTTCTTAGCTAATCTTTTCCTTTTTGCTGGCTGTTTAGTCACTCTCTGGGCCGCATAACCTGTTGAGAGTTTGGTACTGTACTGAATTCTCGTACAATGCGCAGCAGAAGTGCCAGCTGGTTCAGGCAGAATTAGCTAGAAGTTCCCCTTTTAATACCCACCCCTCACCAAACACTAGCACTTAAGAATAACACTCAGGAGGTCTTATTTTGTATAAAAGAAAGAAATCTATATTCTACTCACGAAGATAAGCATTTAGAAGGTTTCAGGTAGATACAGGAATAAAAACAGCAAATACAATGTCCTTCTGTTCTGGCCCCACGTGACTGGAGGGATTTCCAGGCTCAGTGGGCCGGCATGGAGTCTTACATCTTTCCAGGTGAAAGGCGTGTGCAGGAATGCTGACCAACAATGGTGGTTCAAACACCTCATGGCCAGGAGGGCCGGAAACAGGGGTGGAGCTACCCTAGCCCCACAACAACAAACTCTCTAATTGGTCAGTATGTAAACAAACAAGCAAACAAGTTAGTTTGTGTTGCAGGCCCTTCCCCTTTGAAATTTGCATCTAGATTGCTTGATCATCCAACATTTCCAACTTGCTGGCATATTGAATGTAGCACCTAAACAGCGTCATCTTTTAAGATTTTAAATAGTTCGACTAGAATGCCATCACCTCCACTGGCCTTGTTGTTAGCCATGCTTTCTAAGGCCCACTTGACTTCACTCTCCAGGATGTCTGGCTCAAGGTCAGCAACCACAATATCTGGGTTGTCCAGGACATCCGGATCTTTCTGGTATATTTTCTCTGTGTGGTCTTGCCACCTCTTCTTGATGTCTTCTGCTTCTGTTAGGTCCCTACCATTTTTGTCCTTTATCATGTCCATCTTTGCATAAAATATACCTTTAATATCTCCAATTTTATTGAACAGATCTCTGGTTTTTCCCTTTCTATTATTTTCCTCTGTTTGCATTGTTCATTTAAGAAGGCCTTCTTGTCTCTCCTTGCTATTCTTTGAAATTCTGCATTCAATTTTCTGTACCTTTCCCTATCTCCCTTGCATTTTGTTTCCCTTCTCTTCTCTGCTATTTGTAAGCCACTTTGCTTTCTTGCATTTCCTTTTCTTTTGGATGGTTTTTGTTGCTGCCTCCTGTACAATGTTATGAGCCTCCATCCATAGTTCTTCAGGATGTCCACCAAATCTGGTTCCTTAAGCCTGTTCTTCACTTCCACTTCAACTACAGTAGGACAACTGCATGGATGGCACTTGTTGAATAAGTGTTTACACACAAAATTGCTAGCTGAGACTAACAATTGGATTTAACCCAAAGAGACTACATCGCCATTCCAAAAGGAATTGGATGCCTGTTAGATGCCATCAAAGCTCAAAGACCCTTTCCCCCCCCCTCTCACTCTGTTACTACCTGTCAGGACTGGGGCCATGCTGGAACCCTGCAGGCAGGATCATCCTCATCTCTCTGGGAAGAACTGCTCTAAGGTTTGCAGGACTGGGCCCTTTCCCTGCAGCTGTTGCTCAGCTCCTCAGAAGTGCCACCTGTGAAATCTGAGGACTGGGCTATATAAGAACAGGCCTTCCCTGCAAGCCTTTGCTTGAGCAATGAAGATTTCTGCCTTGCCTTTCTGTGCGTCCCTGGACCCTGCTATCTTAATATGGTTCCTTCTGGCTTTGACCATGACATAGACATGACATGTCTTACTATGATTTGTGTTATCCTTTGACTTGGCTGCTGTTTGGACTCAAAACCCTACTTGGTTGGTCTTTCGCTTGGGCTGTGGGATTGGTTCTACCTTGTTCCTGTGGTCTTGCTCTGGACTGCGTCCTGGTGTCTTTTCTACTGACACTACCTTCTCACCTACTGTGGTGTAAAATGGGTGTGATTCTGGCCCTTTCCAGCTGTATTTAGGCTTAGTCTCAGCACTACCTTTACTTCCTCATGCTGCTCAGCTCACCAGAAAATGAGCTGGCAAGACTGAGGTATATGGAGTCCTATTGCCAAATTCATGTCAGGGAAGCTTAGGACTATCAAGGCTAGGGATTTTAATGATTTCCCATCCTCTTCCCACTGTGGTGTTTTGGAAAGAATGCATGTCAATGGATTATGAAGCAAACTTTGAAGACGGTCGGCTAGAATCATTCCTCTCGAGGGAAAGATGTAAACTATATTCTGCTCTATTCAGAATTTCAGATCAGGTTCATACACAGACTCTTTGCTCTTCATTTGATGACTATTCTGGCAGATTACAAAGCCTGAGTATTGCCTTCAGTTACAGCAAGATGGGTAGTGTCTGAATCACTGGTAATAATTTTTTCCTGTGAAAATAATGGTACAAATATATGCAATTTCATCAAACAATTAACACTTAAACAGTTATAGCTGACCAATCCTATACTTCCAAGAATCTTGTGGATCCAGAGGATGGCTAGCATAAAGTAAATTAATAACACCCCAGAAATTCATCAAACAAGCAAAATGCAGAAATCTAGAATAGTTTGGTTGTATAATTAGAATGATTAGAAAAGTACAGAGTGTTTCATCTGATCACTGGCGTTAGAATTATAATAAAGTGAGGAAAAAGTCCAAGAAGTTGAACATTGGCTAAAGAACTAGGGAGACTGGATTGAATGAAACAAGGTTAAGACCATGTTCTGATCAGAAATCCTTCCCTCTAATCACAGGTGAATTTGTGCTATTTACTTTCGCTGGTTAAGAATCAATTTCAGAGATGTTTGAAAACATGAGAGCTATGCCTTTTTAAAACTTTAGACCATAAGCAAAGGAGATCTGGATCATCTGGAAAGATGAAGAGGCTTTTTTCCACTTAATTTTTTCTTCTTCCTCCTCCTCTCCCCCACATCAAGAATTTATTTGGGCATGTTTTTATCATGTCTTGATGCCTAGAAACTTGCTCACTTTTAAAACTGAAAAATATAAATCTGAGCCACCTGGTGTCTTGTCCAAAATTTAGGAAAATACAACCATCTGAACAAAATTTCAACGGTACCTTCCAATCTTTTTCTTTTCTGTCTTTTTCTCTTCCCATTTCCAGTACTCCTTCACCTATTCTTTTTCCTCATACTCTTCCCTCTCCCCCTCCCCACATATCAGGCTGCAGTTGTCATTCTTTCTCTCTCCCCTTTCTTTTCCGTATCTCTCTCTGTGTCTATGCCCGTGGCCTTAGAGAGAAGCATGTTTCACCAGGTAGCTGGATTACACTGAAGTGGGGCCAGTCTTATTCCAACAGTGACAAAGGGAACCTCGTCCTTCAATGTCCTGCCTAAAAGGAGGCATAAGCATTTTAAACCGCCTCTTAAGACTTCCCGGTTTTGAGAAGGCCTCTACTTTTACTTCTAAGCCATCTTCTTACTCTTAAGGAGTCCGGTGCTCCTTAAGAGTCACTCCTTAAGTGACTCAATATGGTACCTCAGGCTACAATCAGATTTTAAATAATTGTAATCGATCCATTTTGAAACAAAAACAAATCTGAAGTGCACATCCCTAGGTTCCCATTAATAACCAGTTTTAGGTGTCTTGTGTTTAATAATTCTGGAGTTCTTGAGGAGAAAGATTTTATTTTTGTTGTTTTTTGTGGAAAGACATTTATGGTGGTGTTTTTCCACATAGAAGATCCATATTCTTCATGTTTCTTCCCTCTGCTCCTAGCTTTTCTAGTTACTCCCTTTCAGCATTGCATTTCACCTTAAGGCTTGAGGAGTCCAAAGTATCTCTTTCCAAGCACAAATCCCCTTACAGAAGCTCTGCTACTCTTGTGGCTGATTGCTGTAGCCTTGGTCAAGCTTGAACAATTTCATGTAGGTAGTATTTCATTGTGAAAGACATCCACATTTTCTTCATCATTTGTCTTCGTCTGTGGTGCACCTGTTCGTGAAATAAGGCCAGATGATATCCCTGCTTTCCTGAAATGTCAGATTTATCTAAGGTTGAATATTTTGCTTTCTAGAAGAATGTTAGAATTAAGTTGTTGTTTTTCTAATATAACATGGGTTACATGTGTATCCATTTACCGGTTTTATCCTTTTGAGTCAGGCATGCTATAGTATCTTACAGGTTCAATTACTTTACTTTTTTTACTTTTATTGGATTTTTACCCTGCTCCCCCCCAGACAAAGTCTACTCGGGGCGGCTTACATACATAAAACATAGCGAAACAACTTCCTAAAAGCATTTAAAACATCAAAATTTTTAACAATTATATAAATCCTTGCCAAGATGGAATGATTAAAAGAAAAAGTAAAGGTCAGTTTAATTGACTGGAGGGAAGGCCTGCCTGAAAAGCCATGTTTTTAAATGGCTTTTAAAAATAGCCAGCGAGGGTGCCAGACAAATTTCTGTCTGGAGGCTGTTCCAGAGCTGAGGGGCCACTGCCGAGAAGGCCCGGTTTCTTGTTCTTTCTTTCCGGGCCTCTCTCAGCGTTAAGTCCCTCAGCCGTCCCTGCTGGCTATGTCGGGGGATTCGGGTAGAACTAGGTGGGAGAAGACGCTTTGCCAGATATCGAGGTCCCAATCCGTTATATACGACATCATTAGTACCTTGAAGTCAATGCGGAAACGAATGGGCAGCCAATGCAGAGCAGCCAGAGTGGGGGAGATATGCTGATATTTCCTCACCCCACTAAGGAACCTGGCTGCCGCATTCTGAACCATTTGAAGTTTCCGCATCAACCTCAAAGGCAGCCCCATGTAGAGAGCATTACGTTTATTAGGAATGGTCTTTGTAATTTAACACACATTTCTCTTTGCCAAATTCCATTCCTTGTTTTTTCCACATTGCTAAAGTCTCTCTATGGCTGTTTTATGCTGCATTTCCTGTATAATAACCTTTAATGTACTAAACAGGCAAAACCAGTAGGTCTATCTGTATAATGTACAGCAGGAATGTCTGCCGAGCCCTCTCCTCCATATTTTCACCCAAAGGACAGAAGAGAAGCTCAGTATACCAGCTACGTCTGTTCTGGCACAAGGACAGCCTAGCCACAGAGATCCATGCATTGCTATCCTCTGGGCTGGGCTCCTGCAGTGCACTCTCTATGGGACTTCTTGTTGAGACTCGTCCTGAAACAACAGCTGATGCCAACATGTAAGATGCAGTGTCTCTGAATAGAGTAACCTACTGTGAACAAGTCACACCTTTGCTAAAAGAACTGCAGTATCTGCTTGTGTGTTATCGGGCAAGGTTCAAGGTGGCAATATTCTGTAAACTTGGAAATAAGATTGCATGACGATCCTACAAATCTGAAATGTACAGATCAGGGTCTCCTGGTTTTGTTCTTGCATGAAAAGGAACATCTGGGAGCAGTCGGAGGAAGGGACTACTCTACTGCAACCCCTTTGCCTTTTCAATTTCTTCTGCTGCAATATGACAGATTGATGGTATCTTACTGAATAACATCCTGTTGCTTAGAGTAATAAATCACATATTGATTCCTCTGTAAGTTCCATTGATTCAACTGAAACTTCAGCATAGTAAGTCACAGTTGAATAGGCTATTTGGAACTTATGGAGGACGTGACTTTCCAAATCCCCATTGGAATGACACAGGAGTTGAAATTTCTCAAACAGAAAGTTAAGGAAGTGGGAGACAGGGTGGAAGCAAATGAGACCAAGATAAGCAGGTTGGATGAGAGAATCAGCAAAACAAACAAAAAGCTGATTTATCTGGAAGGCAATTCCAGAAGGGCCAACATTAAAATAATGAATTTTCCATTGCAACATGGACAAGACCTCAAAAAAGAGATTATAATGTGGGTTAACTCCATAATGGGCACACAACACTTGGATGAACAGGACATAGAAAGAGCTCATTTTGTTGGTAATCCCAAAAGCCCAAGGACAAGACCAGTGGTGGTGAAGGTTTCTAATGATACAAAGAAAGAACAATATATGAGAGAAATTAAACAAAAACAAGACCAGCTGGTCTACAGGGGCACTAAACTGCATATTTTCCAAGATTTAAGCAGTGACTCTTTAAATTGGAGAAAATCTATGAAGCCTGTTACAGCAGTATTGATCAAAAATAATCTCAAATACCAATGGGGTCATCCTGTTTTGTTTTGTTTTTTTGAAAATTTGGAAAGATCAGGTTCTGTTTAAAATCTACTCCTGTGAAAAAGGTAAAGTCCTATTGAAGGCATGAAAACTGGCAGGAGGAAGATGGAGGTCAGGAGTTAACTCTGACTTCAAGCAAAAAACAAAACAAAAAAAAAAAACAGAAGGTTGAAGCAGAAAGGACCAGATTCCTAAAGGGTTAGAAGATGGACCACTTGTTGTCTCCCCCCTTCCAAATCTTTTAATTTGTATTACTTTTACTTTTCTTCTCTCTTTCCTTCATTCATTTATATTGATTTTTTTCACTTTCTTTCTAGTTTTTAGTATTAACTATACTAATTATATTAATAGTAGATGGCAAAAGTAATAAAGTAAAATTATTAATAATTCTGGATTTTAATTGTTTGTTTACTTATAATTACAGGGGAGAGAGGGGATGGAGAATGAGGCTTCAGTGTTATCAAATATTAAGAAGAAATACGAAAATTTGATAAAAAAACGCAGAGGCGGTTCCACCAGAGAATGGTGACGTTGCACCTTATGCTCTCTCTAGTAGTTATAGCGGGGGAATATGGTGGGGTGAGATAAAACATAGATGTTCAGTGGATTGTTAGGGGCAAAGCATTATATGTTTGAGTTTAATTTTTAGTGTATTTTTGCTTGTTGCTAAGGTAGGGAGAAGAAGAGGAAGGGGGCGGGTATAGGCTGTGGGGTTGGGTGGCTGCCTATTTGCTTGCTGATCAACTGATCGACGGGCTGGTAGGCAGAATGGGAAAGCCATAGGAAAAGAGGAAAGGTTAGCCTTCCCTCTCTTCCTATGGGGGATGAATAAAAATGGGGAAATATTCAACCCTTTGTATCCCTGGGGTCTCTGGAATCCATGAATATGAAGGGGTGAATATTTAAGGAATCAACGATTTCTGACAAATATCATGAGCTTTTTTTTACTCGTCCCTATGTCTAATCCTGAATCATTTTTATACAGTATTTGTCCCCATGTCTAATAATAAGAGATGCAAAACTTGAATTGCACCTGTTGCTCTTTTGGATGAACACTCAGAAAATCCTGGTGTCCCCTTGGAAATGTTCAGATTCTGCATTCTGTTTAAACAGAGCAACACACTTACAATTCAGGACAGTTCTTCTCCGTTGGAGGCTGTAGCAGATTGTACAGGAAAAATGCACTTCTTACTCTTACAACATTTTAACTTCAGCAGCATTCTCTTTGTGAGGTGTAAATGTGCAATCAGACTCACAATGGAAGCCTAAGTCCACATTTCAGTTATCAAATGTGTGTATGCTGCTGAAGTTCCCCAGTAGCCATGATTTAATACTTCCTATATGTCTGCATCAGTCTCTGTTTTCATCACAGAAACTGTGTACTGCAGTCTATCCACCAGGAAAAATATGCTTTAAATCTCAATGGCGTAGTCTGCCTAAAATGCTGGGGAAAATAGAATCTGGATTTACCTGTCTTTTCTTAACGACACTTTCTGAAAAACACACTTTTATTCTTTCTTGGAATTAATGGAAGAATGTTTTTTAAACACACACACACACCCAACAACAACAACAAACATAGAGTTCACTGGGTGCTTGTATAAGTAGAACAATGTTTTCTAACATTCTAGCCAAAATCCCTTTCCTTGCATAGCTTTGCAAATGGTGTAACTTTTGGAGGCAAATTGTCCTAAGTTTTTTTTAAAAAATCACTATAGACGTTCTCAGTTGCATTCTAAGTCATATGGGAGAAGCATAAATTGCACAAGACTTTAAGACAGGCAGTTCTAAAGGTTCATTTTCAAAATATATTTATTTAATTTATATCCTGCCCCTCCAGACCGAAGTCTACTGAGGCAAAATATCAATGAAAGAAGGAAAATGTTATGAACATATCTTTCATGGCATTCTTGTCTGAAAGCAACAGCTCAGGATACAAGAATCAATGTGCTTCCAAAAATGAGCACAATTTTCTAGATACTGGATTAGTGTAACATCTAGTTCTGAGCTGAATTAAAGGAGAGGTTCAGATTTGTACAGTAGGATCCCGTATGTGTAGGATTGGTATCTGCAGTTTCATTTACCCACAGTCTGGAAATATTTAAAGAAAAATATCTAGAAATACATATTTTCATGATGTGTTTGCCAGAACTGACTATTAGATGGAGCCAGAGACCATGCTATGTATTCCTGTTATTGAAGAATATTTAGCATGGTCTCTGGCTCCCTCTAGTGGCCACCTCTGATAATAAATGGTGAAAATGCTTTTTTCTAGATTTATTTTTCTTTTACCATACTGTGTAATGCATTTGACCCCATTGGTATGCAGTTTTCAGCATCCATAAGTGGAGTGCTTGGAACCAATCGCCCAGGGATGGGGAGGGGTCTTACTGTACAGAACTTGGTTCATATCTTTCTCTTTCACACACACACAAACAAACAACACTACTCTAATTTCACAAGTCCCAAACACATACTGTATTCATGGACAAAAATAATGTAATATAAATAGAGCTGTATTCCCTATACATCTTTTATGGGGTACTTTATATTTTTATTGATAATTTCATAAGTGTATTGTTTACCATACACTTATTAGAACTTGCAGAAAGAAGTCTATTGATTAGGCAGGATTTCCCATGAAACACGATAACACAAGTGATGGGGAAAACCATTTTAGTTGACAGAAACATGGATTTCAGACTATACCTAAAGCTTGTAGTAGGACATTAAGTGAAAAAAGAAATGATTAAGTGATCCTCTTTGACATTCATTTCTGATTTTTCTATATTTCTTGAATACTCCTTGAAACTTGTGGCAAATTCATATCAATCACAGAAAACTGGAACTGAACTCTTATCCTAAAATATAGACTTTTTGAATATTTTCTCTGTATACAGAATATTTTCTCTGTATACAAATATTATGTCCAGAATTTGGAAATGTTATTTTTGGATTACAAAATAACTACTGTCTACGGGATTCTGGCTGGTGTAATCCAGAATGTTTAACATTTACAAATTCTTGAAATATGGAGGAATAGTATCATATAGACGCAAAATCCAAGATAAAACACACCATTATGTAAAATATAATCTCACCACAATTATAGGTATGGGAACGCTGTTCCATGAACGGTTTCCCTAAAAGTTTAATTAGAACAAAACACACATGCACTCACTGGTACATAACCCAATCTCCTGATTTTTTTTCTGACTCCTAAGCCAAATTCTCCAGGACATTTCATGCTACTCTGTTTTTTACCTTTGCATTCCAGTCATTTATGTTTACCCGCACATAGTGTTCTGTTGTGTGATCAATTTCTCTTTGGACCTTTCCATAAAAGCTTTCAGTTTCTTCTTCTTTAGTATCTATAGTTGGTGCATAGACTTTAATGGTGTTTGTGTTGAACGGCTTTCCATTAAGTCTGATTGATACTACTTGGTCAGACTTTTCACTAAAGCCCCTAACTGCTTGTGCTGCACTCATTATGAGTGCTACATTGTTTCCCCTAGTTTATCATTTTCAAAGTAAAATACTTGCAATTGTCTGACTGAAAATGCCGATTCCAATCCATTTTGCTTCATTCACAACAAGTATTATAATATTATGAATGCTCAGTTGAACTGTTCAGGTCTGCAATAAGGGGATTTGAAATCATGGCCATATCTCACAGTATGAATTGCTAATAACTCTTTATATTTATGTGGGGAAAGGATGCTTTTTAAAAAATAAAACAATGTAGGCATGTCTGATTACTTAATTGTTGTTCTATAAAGTGAAAGTGTAGAGTCCAACAAGAACAGGATTTCACTTGACTATAAGACAAAACAAAACCAAATTGTTAGAGGAACAATTCAGATGGTATTCATAAAACCAAAATGGGAGAGAAGTGCCTTTGCACCATATCAACCATCTACAATTTTCATTGGGAGTTAACTGCAAATAATTACTGTGCCAGAAATGGCTTTGTTGCCTCTATAACTTGATTCCTAGTAGGAATTAATCTTAAATTAATGTTAGAGAACAAGGAGCAGACATGGAAAATTCTGATGAGACTCTTGGGCTCATTATTAAAACATCCTACGAACTCCTTCAAATTCATTGTAAAATCAACTGATGCAGTTAACAAAAATGTCAACTTAATTGTCACATTATTCTGCTTCTACTGCAACCTGTAGACATTCGTGTAATTCAGATTTTAGGCCAGGCTTCTTTCCCCCTTCTACAAATTTCCTTAATCACCAAGACTAGCATTCATGTATTAATCTAGTATGTTGTGTTTTAATGTTTATGAGCCAAGCCCATCAAGCTGCTTATCATTAATTATCATTATTTCTATTAATCATTTATATTATAATTTGATATCCTACTGATTTATTGTTATTGTTGTGGTGCTAGACTTAAAAGAGTTTTCTCCTGTCACTCCAATAATCTGCCTATCTGTAGGGGCCAAACAATATGACGTGCATGACAAATCTGTAGCTGTGTAGCACTGAATCAAGATGCAGTAATCAACTTCTCCATAGCTAATGAATCGTGTTTCTGGTTTTCAGATAGGTATGAATAGCACAGAATAAGTGTGAAGCATTGTACCATTGGATTTTGCTGTGGTGAGCAAGTATAAGGAGACACTATCTTGGTCTATGAAATATGGGTATATGCCAGGAAATCATGGAAGCTGCAAAACTCAAAACAAGGGCATGTAATATCTGTACTGTTGTTATTAAATGCCATCAAGTCACCTCCAGGTTATGGCAACCCTATGGACGAGCAATCTCCAATAGGTTCTGTCCTCAGCTGCCCTGCTCAACTCTTGTAAACTCAGGCCTGTGGCTTCTTTTAGGGTGTCGATCTGTCTTATATTTGGTCTTTTTTCTTTTCCTGCTGCTTTCAACCCTTTCCCAGCATTGTGGTCTTTTCCAGAGAATTTTGCCTTTTCATGATGTGCCCAAATTTGAACAGCCTCATCTCCAGCATTTTTGCCTGAAGAGCTGGTTCAGGTTTGATGTGATCTAGGGCCCACTGTCTTTCTGGACGTTCAGGGTATCTGCAAAGTTCTCCTCCAGCACCACATTTCAAAAAAATCATTTCCCCTCCTATCAGCCTTCTTTACTTTTCAACTTACACATCCATACATGGTGGTTGAAAATACTAGAGTGTGGATCATCTTGGTCTTGGTCTCCAGTGATACATCCTTACACTTGATGATCTCTTCTAATTCCGTCATTGCTGCTCTTCCTAGTCTCAGTCTTCTTCTGATTTCTTGGCTGCAGTCTCCTTTTGAGTTGATAATCAAACCAAGATATACAAAATATCTATTTCAATTTCTTCACTGTTAATGCTAAATTTCTGTAGCTCTTCTGTAGCCTCAACTGTTGTCTTCTTAATATTCAGCTGCAGTCCTACTTTGATGATTTCTTCTTTCACTTTTACTAAAAATCGTTTCAAGTCGTTGCTGCTTTCTGCCAGTAAGATGGTCTTATCTGCATATTTTAAATTATTGCTTTTTTTTCTGCTAATTTTCACTCCTGCTTCATCTGGATCTAGTCTGGCTTTCCATATGAATAGTTATGCGTACATATTGAATAGGTAAGGGGATAAAATGCACCCTTATACTGTATGACTCCTTTGCCTACAGGAAACCATTCTGACTCTCCATATTGTAGCTTCTTGTTCAACAATACAAGTTATGCATCAGGACAATCAAGTACAGAAACACACCCATTTCTTTCAGAACAACCCATAGTTTCTCATGATTAGTACAGTCAAAGGCTTTGATGTAGTCTATGAAGCACAGACTGGGTGCCCTCCTCCTAATGGCTGGGTTCATTATGTTTGGTTTCCCCTGGAGTGTTGTCAGCTAAATTTGTCTTCCCCCAAGTCCATGAGAGAGCTCACTGTCAGGAACGTGGTGGGTCCTAGGTGAAGGTGAGGTGGCCGACCAACAGGGGCACCCATGCCACTGTTCTCAAAGGTCAGGAAGGGAAGGAAAGGAAAGGAAAAAGAAATCTTACCAGTATGTAATCTAAGTGAACAGCAGGGTGAAGAGTCTGCAATCAATTATTTTGCACTTTCTTAGGTTCTTTGCTCATTTTCTGTTAGCAGCTTCAGTGTTTTTGGAGCCTGTGGTGGTTTTGAATTTGCTGTAGTTTGTGATTCTACAGTACATGTAACTAGCAAAGTTCAAATATATTAAAAGAAACTTCAAAGGTGACTAGCACAAAATCCCATGTTGGCATTTGCCAAGCTAATTCCCTTTGTAGAGGCGACTTGTCCTTGAAATTTCATATACATACATGTAGGAAACTTACATGCCGCCCAGAGACCTTTGGGTAGTGTGGTCAGCATGACAGACAGACAGACAGACAGACTGATTTGATTTGATTTGATTTGATTTGATTTGATTTCCCAGGTGAAGTTCATGGGAGGGACAAAGTGTTGCATTTCCAACTTGGAGCCATATCAGGGCCCAGTTCAAATCACTAAACTGGGGCCTGAACTAAATGGGTGGGGGCACCTTTGCACAACCTTGCCAATAAGCCTCCATGGGAACTGCGAACCTACCACCTACTATTTAGAATAACCTGCACTGTATTGAATTGCATAGGAGAGCAGGAGGAAATGATAACTCAGCACAAATATCAATGAAGAAATTGTTCTGGAAGCTGAGAAGCTCAAAGTCCAGGAGTAAATGTAACAGAAAAGGCTGCCTTTAATGAGTACACAATTTATAACTGCAAAGAAATGGAATATTGTTCATTTTCTGTTTAATTCTACGTCTATGACCTTGTTCCACCTTGTAAATATATCAGTGAAAAAAACTAAGAATTGTTACAACCTGAAACAGAGAGGATGTACAAATGATGGTGACTTGAAAGCTATCTACACAAGAAAGAGAACCAGTTTTCTAAATTCATTGAAACAATAAGGGATTTAACACTCTGAAAGACTCAAATGCAGAAATAATAGTCTGCCTCTGGATAGTCTGCTTCATATTTGATTATTTATTTTCCCAATTTCATCCATTCATTCACAAGAAAAGAGGTTCTTTGCCCTTCCTATTGTCTTCTTGTCAGTTCACATGAGCAGGGGCAGATAAGCAGTGGGTTCTTGCTGTTTTTGTTGTTGCTGTTCTTATTATTACTATATCATCATCATCATCATCATCATCATTATAAATGCCAATATAGCAGCTGCCATTTTTTATGATTGCATATTTTCAACATGCAGTCTGATAAGGTTAAAGATGAAGCCAAAATAAATGAGTGGAATGCCCAAATATCAGAATTCAAAGATCTCATGGCCTTGTTGGATAATTCACTGAAGAAAAATCTCTCTTTGTAAATTTGACTTGTTTGGAAATCTTGAGCATGCCTTATATTTTCCAAACCTCTGCAGCTTGTTCTACTTCCATCTGCCTTACTTCTCGTTTGAAAGATATTGCACTGTCAGTCTTTCCCATTGATTATTTTCCTGTTTAGAGTCCTTCTTGTCCATTGAGACTGGTCTCGGTATCACAAATGGTCATCAAGCTGATGATCACAAGTATTGATTTTCCATGCCAAGCACAGCATGGATCTTTTTTATTATTATTACAAAACAAGACATTTTGAAACCTGAGAGTGCAACATCTGTTTCTTGTTATCCAGGTTCTTACCAATGCATTTGAAAATGGTTCAAGAAATTTTCCAATGGGGAGTGGAGATAATGCTTTGCTTTTGATGAAGTGTACGTCATTCCCCTGCTGAAGGACAAACCAAGAAGAATGCTTGGGAGCTACTCCTCCACAGACCATACTTGTTCTAGTTCCTGGGAAAGGCAGTATTGGTGTGACGTGAGGCAGCATTATGGGTACCTGCCAGATGCCCAGGGCATCTAATGTTAAAACTGAAGTCTTAAAACTTCAGACGTAGGGTAATAGAGTTAGAAGCTACAACACCTGAAATCCATAGGTTCTAATGTGAGAAACTGAGCTGAGCAACAAAGGCTGGGCCTGTTCATTCATGTGAGTGTACTGCATAGGATTATCCTGAGGTTTCATCTATATGATGAAATGTGTTTCCTATGTATCAGATCAGGCTAATGCAAGAGGTCTTCAAATGGGTGGAGAGCGTTCTTCCCCTAAATGGGATTGCAATTGCATTTTCTGTACAGAAGCTTCTTTTAAGGAGCAGATCAGTCGTCCATTTCAGGTAAGTTCTCCTCAGAATTATTAAACAGGATATATTTAACCCACAAGAAGGTGAATTGTGATAGATTTCTCCCTATCACTGTCCATCACCCTCTGGAGGATGACTTTCTCCTCCATCTTGGCAGACCCTGATTTTCCAAATAGTGACAAAGTTTGGCTAGCTTCAAACGCACAAACACACTAAGGCAGAGACTTGTCCACCCAAAAGAATGGACGCCAAAACACATCAGGAACCACATAGTATATGCAGTCCAATGCAAAGAGGACTGTTTGGAACTCCGTATTGGAGAAACCAAACAGCCACTAAACAGGAGAATCGCCCAGCACAGGAGGGGCAATGGCTTAGGACCACAATCAGCAGTGTTCCTTCATTTGAAAAACAAAGGGCATTCATTTGATAACCAAGAGATACTCATTTTGGACCGAGAAGATGGGTGGTTTGACAGAGGGGTCAGGGAGGCTATACATGTACATATAGAAAATCCTCACTCAACAGAGGTGGAGGCCTTAGATACAATCTGTCTCCCAGTTATCATGCTGCCCTTTCATCTGTCCCCAAAAAGATCAGGACCACACCCACCAGAAAGACCACTGTTAATGACCCATGCCAATGAGTGGAGAAGGACTGCAGAGGTGGGATTTTCATTCACCCCCAGTTCTTTGTCCATCTAGACTAGGGGGAAGTAAAGCCAACATGGAGGATATATCAGGAGTCTCCTATCCACTCTCCTCAGACTGAAGAAGTTACTTGGATGAGTAGTGAAATGTTTCAATGTAACAAGAAAGAAGTCCAGTTGCCATGACTCAAGTTCAAGATTTTAGTTGGAGACTTAACATAGAGCAATCTTGTGTAACCCGTAACCCACTTCATAGACCACATCTAGATTGCTTAGTGCTTATCATGTTGTTTGCCTTTCATTGTGTCAGGAATGGAGCAAAACGAGAATATTGAACTAGTGGACATATATCATTGTTTAGATGTGTTTGGCTTGGTACATAACAAGTTGTCAACGTCTGAAATACAATGTTTGTTTTCTATCAACCTCCATAAAGTCTACTTGGAAATATATTCAATATTACTTTGGGATTAATTATTTTAACAATTCACTCACATTGACTCATTGAGTGATTCACTGCATTTCTTGCGTTAAATAGATTTTGACTCTGGCTCAAATGATTAATGAAGAATAAGAATAAAATGTGCCATCTTCTAAAGATACATTATACTAATTGGAGTTGTTTATTTTTAAGGGTGGACAGGTGATGCATAAGCTTTTTTAAAAAACATGTTAAACTTTTCACTTTTTCTATATTCCTGTAACAATTATCTGAAATTAAAATACTTCACACCAGAGAAGAAGTGTTACTTCAGCTCTACAGAATGTTTGTTCTTTCTGTGTGAAGACCTATTTTTGTTTCGCCTTTGGGACAATCTCACTAAGCACTAAAATAAAAGAGACGTGAGAACCAAAATATTTTCACTTCTGTTTCATTCCTTGGCAAACCATAATTGTGATGTTTCATTTGTAAATGAAATATGTTGCTCATCTAAAGGGGGCTGTAAAGAAACCAACAACTACAATCCAATTGAAAAAATTAATTTCTGTGACCCCATCAGTAGAAATTTCAGCAGAAATTGCTGCAGATTTGAAAACCTGACATAGGTATTTGCTGTCATGACTCATGTGATGAGTCATGCAACTGGTGCAACAGCAAATGCCCACACCAGCTTCTTAACTTGGGATAGTCTGTAGCTGGGATTTATACTAATGCAATTACACCAATGGATATAAAGAACTGAATTGAATTGAATGTACTTTATTGTCATTATACTCCCGTATAACGAAATTAAATGCCATCTCCAGTATGCACAATGATAAAATACACAAGAGTACAGCATCCATAACATGAAAACATAGCACATTGCACATAAAACACATCCCTGTCATTCACATCCACATCCTTCACATTTAATTTCCCATCACACAACACATTAATATTGTACTACACAATAGAATTCAATATAACTAATGCTCTGGGATAGAAACTGTTTTTCAACCTGTTTGTCTTTGTTTTAATTATCCTATACCGCCTATCAGATGGTAAAAATTGAAAGAGAGAATCACCCAGGTGTGATGGATCTTTGAGAATATTTTGGGCTTTTTTATGACAGCAGGAATTATAGAAATCTTCCAAAGAGGGAAGATGGCAGCCAATGATCCTATGGGCCATTGTAATAATCCTCTGGAGTGTTGTCCTATCTGCCATTGTACAGTTAGCAAACCATACATTAGAGCAGGGGTGTCCAACCTTTCACCTTCCCTGGGCCACATTAGAAGATGAAAATTTGGTTTGGGCCGCACATACATTTGGTCTGGGCTGCATGGGGGGCCCAGCCCTAGCTGTTCTCTGCAGCCCTGCTCCAAGTGCGTTTACCGGCAGCTGAGATCTCAGACAACAGAGGCTGCCAGCTTTGACTCCGGCGGCTTTATGGGGCCGGGAGGGGGTCCACCTATTGACGGGAATGGTGCAATGCAGCCCCTGTCCCCTCCCCTCCCACTCCTTCCTTCCTTCCCTCTCTCCCACTCTACTGTTGTGACATGCCCTGGCCGCATTCTGCCCGCAAGCGCCAACAGTGTAACTTGAAACTTTGGAATTTCTTTTTTTTTTTAAATTGCACTGGGCCGCATTACAAGCTGACCTGGGCCGCATGCGGCCCTCGGGCCGCGGGTTGGACAAGCCTGCATTAGAGCAATAGATTAAAATGCTCTCTGTGATACAGCAGTGGAAGGTTACCAGTAGTTTTCCATTCAGTTGTCTCCTGAGAAGTCTCAAGTTATATAGACTCTGCTGGGCTGATATAGAACAATGTTTATTTAAAATTTGAAGTGACATATATTGGTATGCTATTATTTCTAAAGCAAAAGCTGAAAGTCTGGCACTTTTAAATTTAGTGTTTTAAAATCTATATGTCAGTAAATTAATGCAGTTAAAATGACACTTGCTGAATTATTTGATGCTTATTTTTCACTGGGTTTATTTCCAGACTGTGCAATTGTCCTGCCTCAGTCAGAACTGCATCTGGAAATATATTGGGTGTACCACTCTAGTCCTGTAAAGTGTTCTCCATTCATGCAGTCGTTGAGTATTGTAAATACCAAGGTGTGCAGGAAGATAAAACTGGCTCACCATAGAAAATAGTCAATAAAAGAGAAAAATTGCTTCTTGCATAACCTGTATTGTGCAAATATTCATATGACAAATGCAAGCAAATGAGCCAACAAGTCACATATACTTGGTGTTTCATTGCTGAATGACTTGCCTCTGAATATGTGAAGTGACTCCTGTTTTAAAATATGGTGTTTGAGATGTTGTCAGGTGGTAGAAAATCTCTGGGATGATTTTTGTGTTTGATTTCTCAGGTGATCACCACTGTTCTGTGTTTTTAACAGCCTTGTGACACTCCAATGCTCAAAAAGTGAGTACAGTAGTTTTAGAAGAAGTAGCTGTGTTAGCCTGTGCAAGCTTATTAGGCAAAAACAAAATAAAAATAAAAAAACATTGTGGCACCTAAGGACCAACTATTATATTTTAATGTGAGTGTTCATGAAATCCACTTCCTCAGACATGTGTGTGTGTTTAGTCGTTTAGTCGTGTCTGACTCTTCGTGACCCCATGGACCAGAGCACACCAGGCCCTCCTGTCTTCCACTGCCTCCCGGAGTTGTGTCAGGTTCATGTTGGTTGCTTCGCAGACACTGTCCAGCCATCTCATCCTCGGTCGTCCCCTTCTCCTCTTGCCGTCACACCTTCCTAACATCAAGGTTTTTTCCAAGAACTCTTTTCTTCTCATGAGATGGCCAAAGTACTGGAGCCTCAGCTTCAGGATCTGTCCTTCCAGTGAGCACTCAGGGTTGATTTCCTTTAGAACTGATAGGTTTGTTCTCCTTGCAGTCCAGGGGATTCTCAAGAGCCTCCTCCAGCACCACAATTCAAAGGCATCAATTCTTCGGCGGTCTGCTTTCTTTATGGTCCAGCTCTCACTTCCATACATCACGACAGGAAAAACCATAGCTTTGACTATTCGGACTTTTGTTGGCAAGGTGATGTCTCTTAGTGTTCATGAAATCCACTTCCTCAGACATAAGAGTGAGATATGTGGCAAATTTTT
Source organism: Pogona vitticeps (assembly GCF_051106095.1). Lineage (NCBI taxonomy): Eukaryota > Metazoa > Chordata > Lepidosauria > Squamata > Agamidae > Pogona > Pogona vitticeps. The sequence goes on along the minus strand of NC_135783.1, from coordinate 103,999,977 downwards.
ACCCATTTATACATGGCATTAGGATATAGAGACAGGGGTTGGTTACAAACTGTGTGAGTCAAAGTGATATTTTACAGCTGGGTGATTACTTTTGTTTGATATTCAGATATTATCCATTGAAACTTTGTAGTGTAAAAGGTAGGAACCCCTGGCATAGAATAACAATAGCAGAAACAATATGATTGTTAATCATACTAAGGAGACTGGCATTTACAGCTGGTAATGAATTTTAAGACCCTTGTTTGATATTCAGTCCCTTTCTAGGAGATTTTGTAAAGAGCTACAATGCCAGTGACAAGCAAGAACAGCATGATAATGAATCAAGACTCTGGTTGTTCTTGAAGCTTTTGAGATGGATCTGGTAAGGATAAAAATGTAGTTGGGAGATACAGCAGGTACAGTATAATTATTTTAATGTTTTATATTTGGTAGAGTCATAAGAAGCTTTGGCTAATATTGAGCACATTGGGATGGGTGTCTGGCATATTTATATATTTTATCCTAGCTATCTCTGTCTGGATTCTTGTCTTGTAATTTCTTTTTTCCAGAATGGCAACATTCAGATCTTATGTAGAGTGTCCAGGTAAATTAAAGCATACAATAGGTTTCTGTATATTGTCATTCCTGATGCCCAATTTATGTCCACTAACTCCTTTGCATGGAGTTTGTTCTGTGGAGAGTGCAGATGGGCATTGTTGGCAAACGATTGCCTAAACAACACTGGTAGGGGCATAGTAAAAGTACAGTACCCTTGATGTGTTTAACATTGTTAAATCCTATAACTGTGTTGCCATAAAAAAAGGTGTGGGGGCAGAGCTGGCATCTGGGTTTGTAATCCTGGCCTTTTCTATAATAAATAATATATAACCTCTAACTTGCAGAGTCTGTGTACAGCAGCTTGAAGCATATTTATAAAAAGCACTTTATAGAGTAAAATTTGATGTTCCCCCTTATATGTGTTTGTGCCAGCAATTAATAGTAAGTAATCACTTGTGTCTTTGGTTGAAACATTAAATAATGTTTACTATTAATAAGCATATAAAACATAATATAATCCATAGCATTTAGACATTTTGTATTTGTCATACATGTTCTTGGCTTATTGACAGGTCAACCACCAAAGGCTTGGGAGAGTGAAGTGTTCTTGTCAAGGATGGGCTGGAGAGCACTTGTGACATATGTGAGTGGCCTCAGTTGTGGACTGAAAGTGACAACTAGTGGTGTTCAATCATTCACTGCAAACAGAAAGGATTATATCTTGAATTTATCAATGCTGTGTAACAGTTAAAGGAACAGAAGCACCTATGGAATAGAAGAGGCAAACCTAGCTGTTACAGTCATGAAATGACAAGTGCATATGAGTGAATTCAATGCAAAGATGGAACAACATTTTATAATATGATAGTGATGGAAAAATAAGCATTGACTGATTGGTGGACAGATGGATGGATTAATTCAAAATCATACCCTGCTTTTTCCTTTCAAAAGAAAATAGTCACTTGCAGCAGCTTGCAAAATATAAAGTGCACTTAAAAAAATAGCAGGCACACAACACTTTTATAATAGGTAAAAAGCAGCTGCAGAAATTTGATGGAGCACTAGGTGATACAGTGGCACATCTCACCAAAATGGGCAAATGGCTGATTGCAGCTAGAGATGGAAAAGAAGTTTGTTTGATTTGAATATCTTATGAAAAATATAATTTCTTCATATCCTGAAGCCCACTGTGAGACAACAAAAATCAGTTGCTTTTCATGAATTCGCGCATTACTCAGTGTTTCGGGGAAATAATATGTGTTAAAATCATGTGGTCACTTTAAAATTAGAACGGCTGAAATACCTACAACTGAAAAAAATATGCAGAAACATGATTGAATCTATAGGGAACATGCATCAATTAGGTAAAATTGGGAGCTTTAATCCAACTGGTAGACTCAGATAGAGAAGAGCCACGGAATCAGTTCTGACTCCACATTAAATTGTTGATTTCAGTATTGTTGGGCTTCGGATTCCATCATTCATAGCCTTTGACAGCTGGTGACACCAGTTTTAATGGGAGTGCTGAATTCATTCTGTTTTAGTGGGAAATTTAAAGGTGCTTTCCCAAGTTATGGAAGATATTTTGGTGAGAGGGTTCCATATTTTGGATAGCTTCTGTAGAGCTCAGATTAACACCCATGGTGGATCCATTGCCCTCACAAAACTGGAATCACCAAACACTCCTGGCCATTGATCATCCTATGCAGGGCAGCGAGGAACTCTCACCTATCTTTTAAATGGTAAATGGGCTAATAATGCAATTCTATATATTAGTGTGGCTGAATGGTTAATGTGGGCCTCTCTGACCCAGCGCTAACCTTGGTACCAGCATAAGCAATTATTGAGGGTTGATGGGAGTTGCAGTCCAGTGACATCTAGAGGGCCAACAATTACCCACCTTTCGTGTAGAAGATTGAAGCCAAGGCTGAAGCTAATGGTGCTGTCCTTACTCAGTTACCTGGGAGGAAGTCTCAGATAATTCAACAATTGAAACCCGGTTATGCAAATGATATAACTTCTAAAAGTGAAATGTTGTATGTGAAGAAATCGCCATAGAGCTTCTCTGTTGCACACCAAGTCACATGACTCGGTATGCAAAAGATACTATCTATGGAGATTTCTTAACTTATGGCAATTTGCTTCCAGACATTATTCCATTTACATGGCTGCTCGATAGGATTTCAGCCAATAGATCTTAAACTGAGTAGAAGCCTATGGCATTGCACTGTTTTGTTGTTGTTTAGTCGTTTAGTCGTGTCCGACTCTTCGTGACCCCATGGACCTGAGCATGCCAAGCCCTCCTGTCTTCATTCCACTGTTTAGCTGGCCTTAAAATGTGAATCAACGAATTTGTCCATAGCACATTCCCCAATATCTTTCTTTTATCAAGGAAAACTAATTTCATATGTCACAAAATTAGACCTGTGAACCACCCCTCTGAGGTAGTTTTATGAAACATGAAAGTACACTTTGTCTTCAATAAGTATTTTTCAGCTACTATCACCTCAAGGTGTTGCATCTGGTATTTGCTTGTTCTAAGAAAGATGTAATACATTAAGCTCCAAACCTTGGTAGCTACTTTTGATTAGAGTTGTCATTAGGAATTTGCACTAGTACCAATATTTGGATTCAGAACTCAGATTTGGAATTTGCAATGACAGCCCTTAAGATTTAGAATTCAAAATGTTTAAAATTCAGAAATTCCAAATATCTAGAACTTCATTGAAGTCAATGTGAATACTATATAATCATTATTTTCCCCTTAAAAACACACAAACAGGAAAACATTTTTAAGGAATTTCCCTGTGTTAGCTGACATAGTCCCAGTGATTGTGCCAAAAAGAGGACACACCAACAGCCAGCAGTGACTAGACATCAGAAAATGTCTGTAATGGATATACTGATTCAACTATGAACACTGGGAATGCCTGCAGGAAATGCCAGCAGCATTGAGAAAGCGGAGCACAGGTTGCACTGAGGAGTAGACAAATACCCTGGGCAGCACCAGAAGCAGATTGGAGAAGCAGAAGGCCTGTGTTGGGTGGGAACTGTGCCAACAGCATAGGGCACAGAACACATGAGTAAGTGAGTGCAACCTTGAAGTAGTGGTTGGAAAAATGAAAGAGCCAGAAAGAAGACGTAGTTAACTGACGTATGGCACACATAGTATTGTGAGCAGAGTGTGCCGTTCGGTCTTACTTAAAGGGGACTTCAGGGAAGTAGTAGAGGGACTAGCATTCATCAAACTGCCATTTTGACAGGCACAACAGCCCTGTAAAGCAGGACTTCCAAGTCAAGGATCGACTTCCGGGTCAAGGGTCGACCATGGCCCCTTCCAGCAGAAGGGGTGGGTTGAGGGGGTCACGTCAAGGGTTGTGGAGGTCACCGTGGACCTATAGGAGGTTTTCCTAGAGGTGGGGATCCCCCGTGACCAGAGGGAGGCCTGAGGATTGCCCCCCCGAAGTATCTTGTCACCCCTCTGCAGCCCTGTAGGCCAATGGGAAACGGCTGGAGGAGTTTGGCTAGAAAGGGGTGGGCCATAGGACATGCCTTGGCATGCCCTTAGGCTGCCTGTCTCAGAAAGGCCCCAGCAGTGTTTTTGGAGAGTTCTGCGCAGTTGTCACTCTTTGCAGAGAACGGACGGTTTGGAGACTATGGCCGACAAGGAAAACCTGCAATAAATTGAGGAGGAGAAAAAATAAAAATAAAAAAACCACATTTTAGTAAACCTGTTTTAAGACCTCTCCAAACCCCTTTTTAATTGTCCAGGAAGCACCCCATAGAGTTTTAAGCCATAGGCTTCAGATAGAGCTTGATCAGACATTAATAAGCTGGTATGATGCAGTGGAGACAGTGTTATGTTGGAACAGCAGAAACCTGAGGGCACATAACAATTATATAAACATTTACATTTAATACATTCATCGGTACCTAATTAATCAAGGATTTAAGGTTTGCTTTCTTGCTTGATTAGTTAAATAGACCTTCTCTCCATGCTTTTAGCAAGCTTTTAGAAAAACAATGCCCCCCCCGGATTGAAGGTCCCCCAAAAGTGGGTTTAGTGGGTTCTGCAAGTCTCACTGGCCACAAATGGCCCACCTTCGCAAAAGGGGTGATGGTGGTCAGGATACTGTATAGAATGTTACTTTTAACAGTGGAACTTTGTGTGTGGTTTTAATTACAGTGGTGCCCCGTATAGCGAGGTTAATCCGTTCCGGATTAACCCTCGCTATACGGAATCATCGCTAAGCGGGTAGGGGAAACGTATTGAAATGCATTAAACTTCGTTTAATGCGTTCCAATACCTTTGTTACTTACCCGTTCAGCGAGGATTCCAGGTGCCGGCAGCCATTTTCGCGCCTTCGCTAAGCGAGGGCAGGGCGCGAAAACGGCTGCCGGCAGCCATTTCCGGGCTTCCGGCGGCCATTTTGGAACCGCCGATCAGCTGTTCGGCGGCTCCAAAATGGCCGCCGCAATACCCGATCTTCGCAATGCGGGTTTTCCCCATTGCGAAGATCGGGTATGTTTCCGTATAGCGATCCCGAAAAAGGGATCGCTATACGGAAACATCGCTATACGGTGCACTCGTTAAGCGAGGCACCACTGTATATTGAGAAAAACAACAGAAAAAATGAAAAAGATAAAAGAAGACAAAAGCATTGTGGCATCTTAAAGACTCACTGCTAAGTATTACACAGTTATAGCATTCCCTTAACAGAACTACAAAAATCTCTTTTGATAGTTTCAAAACATTTTTTAAAAACAAGGGGGGCGTTGAATGCTTGGGAAGGACAATTAAGAGGGCTGAAATAGTGGCGCAGAACAGGGAGGGGAAGAATGGTGCTGTGTGACATGTGCTCACTTGAACAAACAACTTCAAAATGCTGTACTAGCTTGATTCTATGATTCCATGTACTGCAAAATTAGAGAGCTGGTATGATGCAGTGGAGACAGTGTTATGTCAGAACAGCAGAAACCTGTGTTTAAAACTCAGCCATAGAAATTCCCTGGGAGTGACAGCAATGATAAGCCATCCCTTTAACATATCTCATATTATTAGGATTGCCACATTTCAGAAGCAACCTGAGGGCACATAACAATTATATAAACATTTACATTTAATACATTCATTGGTACCTAATTAATCAAGGATTTAATCTAGGAGCCATGATAGCCCCATCCCCATTCCAACTTTATATGCAGAACATTCTTTTGATGTAGTACAAGTTACGATATACCAAATGGCCCTACCACACTCACCCCTTTTGGCTGGTAAATATGTAAAAATGTGCCTGCTAGAATGAACCTCTTTTTTTCATAAATTTCAAACAGTGCTCAGTTAAACAAACAACTTCAAAATATTGTACTAGCTTAACACATTTGGGTCCCACTGCATCCCTCTGAGTTTTAAAAATTCTCAAGATCAAGAAATCTACTTAAGAATACATATTTTCCTATGTCTATAGAGACATCTCTGTCCAACAAGCTATTCCCCCCATAGTATATCTGAGAAAACTGAGAGGGGGGAGCTTTGCTGGCTTGGGTGTAATGAAGAAGTGGCTAGCCCCTGTGCACTGTAATCAGGGACCCCACAGTGGCATTCTGGGAGCTGTAGCCAAAAATGTTTTCACTAGCTTTACTTTCTGCTTTTAGGCATCTGATTAGCCCCACTTATGGATACGAGGCCATTGATAGGCTGGGGCAGAGTCCTAGCATCTTTAAAGTGTCAGAAGGGAGAGCCTGCTCTTTCCTTTTTCTGACAGCTGGCTGACAGAGGAAACGAGGTAAGAGCGGGGGTTTTGAATCTCAAGGGCGGGAAGAAATACTGTAGGAGCATTGTGAAACAAAGCTTCATTTTTGACAACTTTTTACAGTTACCTTGAACTCTAACTTCAGAACTGCTTAATTCCTGAGAAGCTGCATTTCAAGTGAGCACATGTCACACAGCACCATTCTTCCCCTCCCTGTTCTGCGCCATTATTTCAGCCCTCTTAATTGTCCTTCCCAAGCATTCAAAACCCCTCAAGGTTGCTTCTGAAATGTGGCAACCCTAATAATATGAGATATGTTCAAGGGATGGTTTATCATTGCTGTCACCCCCAGGGAACTTCTATGGCTGAGTTTTAAACACAGGTTTCTGCTGTTCTGACATAACACTATCTCCACTGCATCATATCAGCTTATTAATGTCTGATCAAACGCTATCTGAAGCCTATGGCTTAAAACTCTATGGGGTGGTTCCTGGACAATTACACACACACACACACACACACACACACACACACACACACACACACACACACACACACACACACACACACACACACACACACACACACACACACACACACACACACACACACAAAATATAAAAGACGTTTGTCCAAACACATGTCTGGTAAATGCAATTAGAACTTATTTATTAAAGTGTGGTAAAGTTAATAATAAACACAGATGTTCTTCAGATGTACAACATACTATTCTCTTGCTATATAATTATCACCTTCTCTATCTAATTATCTTAACCAGCTTCTAACTCAGTCTCTATCTCTTCTGACTCTGACTGCCTGCCTCCTCCCCTCAGGCTCCGCCTTTTAGCCTCTCTAGCGGCCCCACCTCTCAACTACATCAACATAAAACATAATACATGACTTATTTAGCATAATAAGGATGAATGCTACATAGGTTGACCTTAAGGAAAATAAGTTTTCCTACAGATTAAGAATCTCAGCAATGTCCCCTGCCTGAGAGAACACTCTCTCACTGGGCATACTAACTGGTGGGCAGGACAAAAGTCCTACTTCTACTTTGGCCAGATCTCCCCAAACAGACCCCTTCTCAGCCTAGTAAGACAAGGGATTGGTCTCTTTTTGCTTGCAGGGTTTCTGCATGTGTGCCTCTGTTTCTGCCTACTGTATATCATGTCCTCCCTCTGGGGTGGTGTCTCTGGAAAACAAGCCCTCACCATGCCTTTCAAGACAGTGTCCTAGAAAGCTTGCCCTGTTGGACTCTAGAATAGGTCTTAGTTCGGTATGTAGCTGCTCTGAGGAAGAGACAACCAAAAGTGAAAGGGGATTGGGTATAATTGGAAGCTTCTGCATATTGTTGCTGTGACTGACAAATATAAATATTCAATTTCTGAAAGAAGTTTCTAAGACTGCAATAAGCAAAACAGCAATAAGGATATGATGGTCTCACCATCTTAGACTTACAAGCAATTGCTGTGTGGTGTGTATGTTTGTGTGAGGTAGAGAGAGAAATTGAGAGAGAGAGAGAGAGAAGATTTTTATTTGTAGTTAGTTTTGCATTCAGAGCCCTACCTTTAATTAATTAAGTCAGTGTGAACATGGAAAAACACTGTAAAACATAAAGGAATACAGTCTCACCATGTGTTGCTGGTTGATGATTCTGGGCAGTGTTGTTCTTGTTGTTGTTTTTAATAAAAGATAACATAAGCCTCAGGCAAAGCTGTCTCTGAGCAGTGTATGACTGTAAAGATTTTTTTAAAGAGCACTAAGAATGCATTTTATGAAACTTGTATTTATAGATATGGAAAAATATGTTTCAGTCTGAATAATAAAGCTGTGATCTGAGACAAAATGTTGTCTACAGTCAGTAGTTTAAATTCAATTCTTCAAAGAAAGAAAGAAAGAACGAACAAATGAATGAACCCCTGGTTTATGAATGTGAGATGTTGTGCTTTTGTATCCATGATTCAAAACACCAGGAAATGGCTCAATATGACTGCAGAATAGTGTGCCCAACAGGATGCCAAGCTTTACATAGCAAAGGGCCACTTGAATGTTGACAACACCCATGGCAGTAGTCAAGATGGTATTCAGGATACCCTCTTGTGCTCACACTTGTTGAACAATAGCCATGACAGTTGCTTTGTCATATGGTTAGCTGATGAAAAAAGGAGGCATCTTCTGGGATTTCCCCCTTGTTTGGCATAACTTTGTGAATGATAGTGACCACAAGAGGGTATCCTTTATACCAATCCGACTGCTGCCATTGGTGTTTTCAATATTAAGTCTAACAGGAAGCCACACTGTTATTTTGCAAGACCTGAGCAGAACTTACTGGAAAAGACAATATTGCTGATGAGGGGAGCAGTAGGAAGAGAGAACAACTTAACATGACATGCTAATGGTGTGCAAGATCTGAGCAGAGTTGTTAATGATGGGACATTTGGGAGGTCATTAACTCATATAGATACCACACATCAGAAGTAACTTGATGCACATAACATCTTTAGAGTTTTCTTTTCAATCACCAGACAGTTATGTAATGACAAGACAGATGGAATGGTTGAAACTATGACAGGATATAGCCACAAAAACTCGGCCAACATGAAGTCAAACCATCCTCAGCAGCGAAGCAAAAAAGAGTAATTTCACAGTTAAACAAGTGAGCTTGTGAAGATTTGTTCTCTATTCTTTTTAAATATATTTTTAGATATTTTATGACGAGACATATAATCCCTTTGTCAACATGAATGCCTGCTTGGCCAAGGAGTTAAAAAGTCATCTTCCTGAATGTCAGCTGATTGGGTCCTGACTAATAGGGTCAACAGTTGCCCCAGACCTGGAGCTGATTTACCATTTGAAGACTAGTTTGCATTTTAAAAAGAGAGAGCAAGAGAAATGAAAGGATCCTTTCATGCATATTTATAGGCATTCAGGTCCAGAGGGTTCAGCTTAGGGATGCTATTTTGTCCCTGTGGATCCTGCTTTATGGGGGTCCCATGGGATCAACCAACTCCCCAATGATTTTCAACATCTATATGATGCCATTGGGAGAAGTCATCCATCATGTGCTGATGACACACAGTTCTGTCTCTCCTTTACATCACCTGCAGTGGTTGCTATTTGAGTCCTTGAGCACTGCCTGGCCTCAATCAAGATTCAGTTATCCCCTTCTGACTGGTTGGATGGGAATCCCGCTAAGCTGAATGGTGACTCCCCCATTTAGGGACTGAGTTCATAACTTGGGAGTTCTCCTAGACTCCACACTCTATGGAACAGCAAATACCAGCCATGGCTAGGCCTGCCTTTTGCCAGCTTGTCTAGGAGGAATTAGGAATTCCACTAGGAATTGGGCTTTCTCGGTGGTGGCCTCATCACTCTGGAATGGTCTCCCACTGGACATTCATCAGGTGTCCTCCCTCCAGACTTTTACAAAGTGAGTAAAAACCAAAATGTTTAAAGAAACCTGTGAGGACATTCTTCCCCTCATGTAGTGATTTGACCCATGGCTTAGGGTTTTGTTTTGTTTTTATTTTAGAAGATAGTCACCATCATTTAGTCATTAATTTCAGTTTTTTGCTATTTGGATTTCCCCCCCTTTATTTGTGCCTGGAGGGTGGGGGTGGGTAGTGAGGGGATGATTTCCATTTGTATGATTGCCTAGTAGTGGATTTTCACTAAATGGGGTTGTATTAAAATGTAATAAATCAAAAATTCAACTGATATCCTTTGTGTAAATAGGAGTAAATATAACATTTCCCAAATCTGTAATTTCCCTTTTTACCTTACTGTCTGTGACCCATGTCAACCACTCTGATTTCTGAGTTTGTACAAGAGCTGGGCTATGGAAGAGTAGTTTTTAATTTCACCTTGCATTTTGCAGAATTGGCAAAATGCCAAATTTGCATACACTTGCTTTTCCTGTGCAACTGATCAAGCAGCTCTAATTAAAATCAGCTGAAGCCTTCAGCATTATTTAAAAGAATTGCTCTTGTGACTATCCTTCTCTCCCTCCCTCCAGGCCTTGAAGGCATATCTGAAGAGAGGATCGTCATGTCTGTTTATTAAAGCTGAAATATTTGGATTAACATAGCAGAAGCAGACAGTAATGTACATGAAGACAACAGAAGCCCACTCATAGCTCAACAGCTTGACTCTGAAAATATAATTCATGGCATAATCTTTTGTGGATTAAGGTCCACTTTGTCAGATGTATCAGTGCTGCCTCAGCTAGAAAATTAAACTTTCTTCATGTTTCAGTTACTACAAGACTTTCTGTTGTCTTTGCTCCAAACATCTTAACACACACTTAACCTCCTTGAAATTGTTATGGTTTTCATGTTTTATCTGGAAGCATATAGACTACGTATAGACTATGCCACAAGTACTGAGGGTATTTGAATGGAAAATGAAAGAACTATTGTAGCTACAGTGCCTTAGTATTTAGCTGAAGCACAAATGACCATCATGCTAATATACGAGTAGTACTGTGATCTGTTCTATTGTGGGTTAGCTCAGGCATTGTGGGTTAGCTCAGACAATCACATGAACACACAGGTAATCCTGAGGACCTGCTCTGACAAAGACAACCACTCCAGATGTAACACAGGAGTACCTGTTTGCCATATGAAGGTACATGAGGGTCAGGACTGAGAACACAGGGGCCAAAATGAAAGAGTTATGTGCCATTATGAGGGTGCTTCTGGTTACTAGGCAACCGGATTGAGGAATAACAAGGCTAAGATTAGATCTGAATGTGCTTTTACCACAGCTTAAACTATGATTTATCTTCATGTGAAGGTAAATACCATACCTTCTGATAATACTCAGGGCTTGTTTGTTCATACACAGCAGTGCAAGGCATGTCTTGGAGGAGAATTGATAAGGCATGATGGGTCAAACATGTCTGAGGCTAATGCGGTCTCATTTCTGTAACACTGTATTGCCTTCCTGAAGTTTGATGCCTATCTCAGGATCACCTGATGCAAGGACCACAGCATATGAACAATGTGAAAGACCTGTGATAGATAAGCTGGAATCAAATCAAGGTCATTTTGACACATTGTTTACATTGTGATTTAACAGGATCTTAGCGCAGAACACATTTTTCGTCCCCACTGCAGTGAGATCTGGTGTTTAAGAAGGTGCTATAATTTGTACTTCTACTGAGAGAAAATAAGGAACCAAGTCATTTGTCATTTTATATCACAAGGTATGCCAGCAGAGAGCATCATTCATGCCAGGAAGAGTTTCAGGAGTGAAGCTGTTAGAATATTGTGGGAACATAATATTTTGGGTGTCTGCCATTTACAGGAAGCCATGCATTCACATACTCACCCCTCTGCTCCCCAAAACAACTGTTAAAACAACATCCTCTTGAATATATCCATAAACTGCAGGTCTTCAATCAGACGTTAAAGGTTACTTTTTTTTTCTGGACCACCACTCCCAAAATCCTCCTCAGCTCTGGAAGTTGTACTCCAAAGCGGCAATTTTCCCAAGCCCCCTGCTTGAAACTTTACCAAACTGTCACTGTCAATCCTACAAGTAGCCCAATCACCTTGTTGCCAGGTAATGCTGTCTTGTACACTTTGGAGGGCTGTCAGGTTCAAGTATATAGCAAAAAAATTACTTTTGTTTTTTAAAATAAATCACATATCCATGCCTTTATGACCTGCTCTCAGTAACATCTAAGACAGATGAGTTCCCCCCACCCCCAGGTAAGTTTCACACATAATTGCAAATGCTGCAGCTTCCCAGCATATCCTATACAAAAAGGAAGGAAGGAAGGAGAGAGAACAGGTGGACACTTTGCAAATCATAAGCAGTAGAGTGTGGGTAGACTTGTGCTCAGGTGTTGTTCCTCTCAGGCTGGATGGTGCATGCGATTCTCAAAAAAGAGAAGATCAGGAACTGGGCCTTCTCTGAGGTTGCTCTCCATCTTTGGAATAAACTCTCACCCAAAATTCTCCTGGCCCCTTCACTGGACATTTTCAAGAGATATCTGAAAACATGGCTGTTTAGACAGGCATTTTAAGATATTACATCAATGGAGTGCAGAGGTTCCTTCAGCTCTTATCAGTTCTGCCATCTTGTTTTTATTAATTGTTCTTATGCTTTTTTCTAGTTTAATTAATTGATATTTGATTTTATTTTCTACATTCTTATTATGTTTTTGTGATTATTATTTAATGTTTCATTGTTGTCTGTTTTGCTGTGAACCACCCAGAGTGGCCTTGGTAGCCAGATGGGCAGTATATAAATCATATAAATAAAATTAATAATAATAATTGTCATACAATGGGATGAGAACGTATTTGCACAACAGTCACTTGATGGCTGCAACATCCAGTGACAGAATGCAAAATGCCCATAACTGCATGATCTTCTGCAGCACTTCCAGCACATATTTTCCATTTAGGATATTCTATGTATCATTTCATTCTTTAGCAATGAGTGGCTTGGATGCCCACATGGCTCTGAACCACTGATCACCAAGAAATAAAATGATGTAATGGCATGTGTGAATCAAGCATAAGATAGTCAAGGAGATTCCAAAGTCATACAAAGTTGTCTTCATTCCCACAGGGTTGCTATACTAGCTTGAGCATAGCTCTGACAGTTTGTGGCCAGGAAAAAAAAAGAACAAAAGACTCCTGTGTCATCTTAAAGGCCGACACATTTTATTTGCTGTAAGCTGTGGAGTACAGCTCGTTTTATCAGATGTGTACTGGAAGCAAGGTGCAGTCTGTGACAGCTTATGCCGAATAAAACTTGTTAATCTTTCAGATGCCACAGGGCCCTTTATTATTACCCTTTCTTCTATGAGAAAAATAAGAATTAAACCCTCTAGCTTGTGGCTCTGTAGGCAATGCACTGAAAAAATATTTATAGCTATGATTATTTTTTTTGTAAAATACTGGATCTTTGTCTCTAAACGCCATCAGGTCATTTCCTGGGCATGAGAAAATATGGGGTTGTGAACCTTCAGAATTAATAATTGTGAACAAGGCAGGTAAGGATCAGTTGGATATCTTTCCCTTAATAGCCAGCCTTGGGCAGGAGAGAAGTCTTAATAAAGAACTTGGATGAAGTCCAGGCTTTCCTCTACAAGGTGATGAGGCTATTTGAGTGAGGGCAGCCCCCAAAAGGACGTGAGTTGGATTAATTCTGTAGCCAGCTACAATACATTTTAAGTAATATAATATAACAGCAGCAATGGGTTTATTTGGCAAGCCTTGACACGACAGTATAAAACTGTGCTGTACTTAATCTACTTTTTCTACTCCTTAGCATGCATTTCCCAAAACCAGGCCACTCTGGTCAACTCCCAGTTCTGTTCATCTCACCCTTCCAAAACCCCAGATTGCTTCGTATGAACCCATAGCAAGTATTTGGGGTGCAAAAATGGCCCATAGGATCAATTGATAAATAGCTATAGTGTCTCATGGGAAGCTGAAATCTATCCCAGAAATGTGAGTCAGGCAAGCTTTTTGTGCCTCAGCAATCATGCTTGCAAAAGAAGCCTGGTCTTATCTCTTGATGGCCAGTCACAAAATACAACACACTAATTTGCAAACTATGGGAGGTCTGAAAAGCTCCTGCTAGGACAATTAGACATTTTCAACACATAAGGAGTGTATTTGGTGTAACATAATCTTTGACTCCTAGTTAGTATGGGTGACACAGTTGGTTTGGAAGAGAAGTTGCCCAAATTATGGAAGTCTGGAAAAAGTTGAAACCAGTTGTGGTAGTTATGTGTGAAACCAAATGACATCCACAAGGCTCTGGAAAAACTACTTTTGTTTCCTTCAAATACAGAATAGAAGTAATTGTTTACATCTGGGGGATTGCGATAGTGATGCTTCTGCTGCTGCTACCAATGGTAGTAGTGGAACAAAGAGAGATTTGTTCAGCAGAATAATTGCTCAGCCCCCTATTCCAGGGCTTCGAAGTAACTAGTTACAAAACTAGTTATTTTTAATTAATTCCTTTTCCCAGTAAAAAAGTTTACATCACTAAGTTACAGGATGGCAACTTGACATGGGGATATTGTCACTCCTTCTGTAGTGTAACCGTCACTTGTACTATCATTTTTACTGTTACAGAGATGGAAAACTATCAGATGGTTTACAATGAAGAAAACTATCCCATAGCTTGGCTGTGCTACTTCATGCTGCTACCGAATGATTTGTTGAAATGGAAAGAGAGTGTGTTTTGTAACACAGACCAGAAAATAACAGCATTAAGATTTTTATGAGTAATTGAAGAAGTAACTAATTTAGAGACACAGAAAATGGTTACTTTGAAGAACTATAAGTAATGCATGACTTAGGGGCAATTAAAAGTAATTTTCTAAGTAGAGCTGATTGGTAACAGACAGTTGCTTAAGGTGTAGCCACCATTTTAATTTTTTACAGTGCCATAAGGCAAGGAGCACTGTGGGAAATTGAAATGCCAGTTAGAGTAGGCCATCTCAAAACACAGGTGACCAGGAAGAGACATAATTAGTAGAACTTACAGGGACACAAGGGCTCAGTGGATGTTCAAATATAACAGGTACTGATGAGAAAAGGTAAAACAGCAAATGCCTTTATTTTAGTCAGCACAGTAGAGAAGCCTCAAGGTCAAACTGGATGCTGAGGGAATTGCATATTTCCTCTGATGAACCCATTTCCATCCCCACAATAGGATTTCCTTAAGGATGCATGCCTCACATCAGCAAGGTATCTAGCTGAGACAAATCATATGCTATGACAAACAGAAATCTTTCATTATTTAGTGTAACACTTTTTTAAAAATATGTGCGGGTTTGATTCTTATATGTTGTGTCTACAGTCTGGTAATCCCTTGTGCAACTTCCGCAGGCATTTTGCCTTCCTAATGATATTCTTGTAGATCCCTGTGGTTTTCATCGCTTTTTCTTTGATCTGTTCAAGGTCCAAGATAAAAGTCAGCATAAAAGTACAAGAGGATCCCTACTGGGTTCTGATCAAAGGCCTATACCCTTCAGCATCCTGTTTCTAACAGTTGCTAGCCTGATACTAACTATGCAGAGGCAAGACAGCAGCTGACATTCAACCATCACCGCAGTCCATCTTTAGCAACTTGATCCATCACCGCAGTCCATCTTTAGCAACTTGATCGTTCTCTGCCCTGCATGTTGGGGACATATCAATGTAATAAATGCACCCACAGCTCAGCCTGCCCCAGGAGGCCCTCCTTCTCCATATATACGAGGCATGTGGATATCCTAATTTGGGTGGGTGGGTGTTTCTGCAGTGCTACCAGGAGTATTGTTATACTATTCTTGTTTCAAAGAGCTTGGGGAAGTGACCTGTTTGGAGCACAGCTCCCAAAATGCTTCAGCCAGCACAAGCTCTAGCCATGTTGGCTGAGGGATTCTGGGAACTTAGTCCAAACAAATCACTTTCCCAAGCTCTGTTGTTGTTGTGTGTGTGCGCATATGTGCACACACACATTTTCAGGGCTGGACATACAAAGTATTTTTTCCACCAGTTCAGCAGCAGTATAGCTTCTGTCCTTAGGAGAGCACAGATATAGGATTACTCTGCCCATCCTACTGTTTGCAAGAAGACAGATGCCTGCTTGAGGGAACCATATATTTGCAGAGAAGCGTCTTAGTGCTATTCTTTAAACTCCCAGCTCTCTCTCTCTCAATCTCTCTCTCTCTCATTTTTTAGTTAGCCTTTCTTCTATTTATCTAAGAGCTTGCTTCTTCCAGGAGTTCCTGCCCAAACACTGGGCTCTGAACATTTTTGATTGCTTAGAGATAATAAAATAATTACTTCATTGTTAATATTTGCTTTACATTTTGTACGTCCTTTTTTTCTTACAGCTAGAATACCCTCTAGTAAATTCATTGTAAGTTAATATGATTTATGTGTAACTCTGGCACCAAGGCAGTTCAGTATACATATTTTAGACTGCAGAATGCATCTTTGCTTGATACATTAGTGTTGGGATTTTAAAGAGCAACATGTCAGCAAGAACCTTCTGTTGCCTTACTTGTCTCTCCAGCAGCACTACTATCCCATTTCTCAGCAACTAATAGCTGCCTTTTATTTCACAGCCAGTAATATGACAGACAATGGATAAAAGGCTTTATTCACCAATCTACAAAAATGGAAATCAACAAGACATGAACCATCATTTTCCTTTGGTTTCCATTCAGAAGAGACACAAAACATTGAGTGAAATCCAGTAGTAAGTCACAACTAGAGCAGCCCATTGAATCTGTGTAGACTTGGTGAGAGTCACCTCCTTCACAAGTTCCATTGGTTCGATGGGTGTACTCTAGATGCAGCCACTGTATCTTGAATTATTTGTTCTTATGTGCTGTAAAGTCATCTCTCATTTATGGCAATCCTATCAATGAATGACCAACAAAAATGTCTCATCATTAATAGCTCTGCTCAGTTCTTGCAAACTCAACCCTGTGGCCAACATCCCAACTAGCCCATAATTCATGATAGCAAACGTCCACCATTTTTCAGTAACAAAAGATGGCAACATGGCTACAACCCAGATGTGATATTTCCTAATGAGCTACAGTATGTACCAATAGTGCAGCAGGTCAGTCTGTACCTTAGTTCAGTTCAGCCCATTCAAAACAGACACAGTACTCACTGAAAGCTATAGAACAATTACTGGATGTCTGAAGCCATCCCCTAGCAATATAAATTACCCAACAGGCATTGCGCCCAGTGAAATGCAGAGAGAGGTTGTCACCGATATTGAAAGATTCAAAGCATCCACATCAAATGTGCACCTACTCTTCAGCTGCCATCCCCCCCTCCCAAGAAATGTTTTATTTCTGAAACAACATTGCAGGTGATATTATCAGCTGCATGAACAGGATTTCAGTCAATACACATTAAGCATTCAGTCTACAGTCTTGAACATATTTTGCTATGAGTAAGACTCATCAAACTTGGAGATAATTTGGTAAACATGCATATGTAGGGGCTGTACAAACAAAAGCTCGTGAAACCATGTATGTCCTTTCCTAATACCCATTCCATATGCTTAAAGCATTATTTTAAGTACAATATTATGGATACCATTTTCTGTGCTGCCTTTTTTTATTATTATAGGTTGTCTCAGCCTCTACGTCAGTATGCTTTACACACAAGCATTTATTTAATTACCATACCAACCAACCAACCCCCACACAAACCAATTTGCATGACCTTTTCCCACATTCTCTTCTTTAGTTCTAACTCTGGTAACAGAAATAAATGTACTTTTAGTAACTAGGAGGGGAGGTTCTGATTCTGTTTTCATCAAAAGAGCCATCAGGTCAATTCACTTAAAGCTGGCCAGCCTGAGCTGGAAGCAATTAAGGGCAAATAGCGGGCAATTGTACAGGCAGTCTGAATGTCTAAGTTAGGTGATCTATTAGCAACAGCTCATTATAATTTTATTTTATCATCTCCTGCCATTCAGGGTGCCTTAGTTGGAGGGTGGGTCAGTGGGGGGATCAAGTTGTATGTTTTACCCTCCCTTTGCATCTTTGCAAATAGGGACGTGGTGGTGCTGTGGGTTAAACCGCAGAAGCCTCTGTGCTGCATGGTCAGAAGACCAGCAGTCGTAAGTTTGAATCCATGTGACAGAGTGAGCTCCCGTTGCTTGTCCCAGCTCCTCGCCAACTTAGCAGTTCTAAAGCAAGCAAATGCGAGTAGATAAATAGGTACCACCATGGTGGAAAGGTAACGGCTGTCCATGTCTAGTCACACTGGCCACATGGGCATGGAAACTGTCTACAGGCAAAAGCTGGCATTACGGCTTGGAAACGGGGATGAGCACCACGCCCAGCATGACTCGCCTAAATGTCAAGGGGAACCTTTACCTTTACCTTGCATCTTTGCATACATACTTATGAACTGAAGTCTCAATTTTAGATTGAAAATAAGTTGTGAATTGGTTGCATGTCAACTGGCTCCAGAAAAGTCACAGAACACAGTTTTGCCTGATGGTTAGAGGCCTCACCAATGTATCTCACATAGTAAGGTCTTTTTGCAATCTTTGCAATAGCAACTGAAAGTACTGCTGATCGCAGCCCTATTAACATCTGAGGGAGCTCTCCTCTAGACACTCTAGCCTTTTCCTAGCTTTTTTCAGGGGCAGCTCTGCAGCAAACCATGGAAAAGAGCAGGTCCTCATATGGAGGAGGCATTTGGGAACAATGGAGTCAACTGCCCAAGTTGTTGCAACATTTCATGCAGCAATCTGGGCTTTGACACCCACGCTAACCAGTTCATCTGGAAACCCACTCAAGGCATCTTGGAAACCAACAGGATCCAATAGCATGCATGGGCAGACTATCCTAATCAGCCCTCTCTCTCTGCGAGGGGAGGTTGCTAGTGCCAGACCAAATTTCAATAGGTAATGGTCTGACCATGGCAAGGGCAATGAAACCAAACTAGTCACCCTCAGATCTTCTTTGCCTCAGCTGACCACGAATACCAGTCCAGAGTGTGACCCACAATGTGTGTGAGATCATTCATTTGTTGAGACAGCCCCATGGAAATCATGGTATCCCTGACATCTGAAGCCAGCCCAAGGACTAGAGCCTCTGTCTGTAGGCCAAAGTCCCCCAGAAGTACCTCTCAGTGGAGACAAAGTCCACCAGCCTCAGAAGGGATAGTGTGGCATCACAGGGAGATTGGTACACTAGCACTAGATCTAACCTGTGCCACTAGTCCACAGACACATTGAAGCACTCCAGCCCTGTGTGTCACATTCCTGGGGGTTACAACAGCAGAGTCAGGAATTCAGGGAATGCAGAGCCGATATCCAAATACCAAAGCCAACTCACACAACGTAGTCCAGGGTCAGAGTCCAAAGCCAAAACACCCAACGTAGTCCAGGGTCAGAGTCCAAAGCCAAGGGTCCACAGAACAAGGTTCAAGGTTGTCAGAAGCGTGGATGCAAGCCAGAGGTTTGACTTGTTGCTTCCACAGATTTTCAGCCATCTCAGAGCTGCTTATATAGTTAAAACAGCCTTTGAACTGCTGGGAGCCTTTTCATCCTGTCAGAACTCAGGGCTAGTTGATCGGATGATTCTGCAGGCAGCCTTCAAGCGATCCTCTGACCTTTTCATCAAAAGTCTGCCCCTCAGCCTGTCTACTGGGGGAGGAGAATCTGGAGGCAATTCAAGTGTTTGTATTTCTAATTGCTCAGCATTCTCCTCAGCTACAGTTAACCCTTCAGATTCCGGATCTTTGGCTGCACTCATGACACTGTGCAAGTCAAGACAGCAATCCTATTTACCTTGATAGAATTTTTGAGACAATGACAACCCCCCTCCTCTGGTCTGCCTCGGGGGGGGGCAGATATGAGAGATTGCTACACCACCCTCAGCTCCCACCCAGGTCTTGGTGATACATGCCAGGGTGATCCTTTCATCCTCAATTGTATCTAAAATTAGTTGGGGCTTATGCTGGATCAACCTGGCAGTCAAGAGCAAAAGGTTAGAGCGGAAGTCGAAGGACTGAGTTGGCTACCTTGCACCTGGATGAGGCAGGAACGCTATAACTCAGAACTGGTATCAAACATCAGGGGTGAGTTCTCCTGAAACTGAGACTGGGGAACTGTACAAACAACCTTTAATTAAGAACTGTCTGCCTTTATTGTTCTTCCAGGCTTGTTCAGATGTTATATCACAACCACTCATTTGTGCTGGTCTGCACTGTGAAAGTGAACTGAAAGGGACATATAGTTCAGCAGCAGAATATATGCTTAGCTAATCAAAGTGAATTCCCATTTAAAAGGATCAGGTAGCAGCTGTTGGTGGAAAGCCTCTGAGAGATGCTGGACATAAACTACCAATCAAACTAAAGACTGGAACTGATGGACAAATATTTAGAAAGTTGAACATAGCTTCTTATGTTCTATTCAGTTCTCTCATACAGCCTTCTCCCGTTGAAGCCTTCTCAGCTTGGTTCTGGGGGGGGGGGAATAGAATAATTTTGATGATTAATAGTTAGCATTTGTACTGGGTTTTAAGACCTTGTAGAGTATCTTTGTAAACCTCAACAAAGATCTTATATCATAGGCCTCTGTTCTTATCTGCAATAGCCATTGTAGCAGGAATGCTGTGTTCAGACTTCAAACTTATTTTCTAGAGAAGCAAGTTTCTTTCTACAAAAAGGCTTTTGCTGAAATAACAATAAGAATATTTAGCATATGGCATTCGTATCAGAGTGACTAACATATTTGTCAAGATTGAATGATGGCTTGAAAGCATAAGTAAACTAAGCTGGAGGATTGTAGGTGTTCCTTTCAATGCTTGTAAAGTCACATGACATGACAGTGACTACTAGAATTGTTTTCCTTTGTGCCCCATCTAAGGTAGTAGTACCCAGGGATGGAGACTTGAGACATGGGACTCGCTGTCAAGTCAGTGATTGTATCAGATTTGATTTTTCTTCTCTTTTTTTATGTTGTTCCAATATAAACCAAAGAAATGAACATGTGAGTACCAAAACATTTGCAACTGCAACAATTTTCTGAGAGAAGGGTTGCATTTTCTGACAGAATTGCAAGGGTGCCAATATTTTTGGCCATGACTATATAAAAATGAAATCTCAGTGATTTCATTTTTATTCTGCATACAAAATTTATATCTACCATCCTTACACTTAATTAGGAATATAGGGCATCAAGGGGACAGCTAATGTAGTAAGTGAACATTTGCAACAAGTGACCTGTGGAAAAACAGGAAGAGACTTTTTCAGGGATCCAGGACACTCATCAGCAGGTAATAATCAAATGACCAGCTCCTCTGCTTTTTGAATCCATTACAGCTTCTTGTAAGTGTGTGACAGAAAATAATCCCTGGTTGATTCTTAATCAGCTCCTCAAGGCTTTCCATTGCTCCTCACTTCTATATTGTGCACTGCATTGGCACAAAGCAGAAAGTAGTCCCTCTTCTGTAACCTGCCCTTTCAGATTCATTTCTATTTCCCCTGTCATCAACTGGACCAGTCCATGCTTTATTAGTCTGCAAGAGCCTGAGCAGCAAAAATTCAACCTGACTCCTGAATTTTTCAATCAGTGCCTGAGTGCAAGGATTGTAGTTCAGTGGTAGAGCAGATGTTTTTGGTTGCAGAAGTAACTTAGGTTCAATCCCTTAACAATTCCCATTGAAAAAACAAATAAAACCAGTAGGAGGTAATGGGAAAGGTCTTTGCTTGAAGCACTGCTCCCAGTCAGTGTTGACATCACTGGACTAGATGGGCAGATAGTTTTAGCAGGTATAAAGCAGGTTCATCTGTTTCCCCTGTGCTCTGCTCTGAATGACTGTCAAGAACCTCTGTCATTAATAACATGTTTTGTTGTTTTGTTTTTTTTACTTGGGGTGGCACAACCATTTTTCTGACAGATTAGGTGCATGTATAGACACAGCTGGGAAACATGCAGCCTTCCAGATGCTGTTGCCTTCAGTGCCATCATATCTTATTAGTGTCTGTGCTAGCTAGGGTTGATGGAAGAAAGATGAGGAAAACATCTGTGTGTGATTCTGGGAGAACAAAAGCTCAGCCCCATAGATGTTGGAGAGTATGCAGTCAGTGACACAGGAGCAGTCCTAACGTGGACTGAGCCTTCTGAAGCTTGGAAAGGTTACCTGAGCACACCTCCCACTTTGTATATGAATGACATCCAAATTTCTTTCTAAGAAAATAAGAAACCTTCTGCTTTTAATAGGAAAGGTGATGGAAGTCCTCATTCTAACTAAGTCGAAGATGTCAAGACTGCCCCTTTCATCATTAGAGAATAATGGCTAAATGTTACCTTCTTGGAGGGATAAGAAAGAAGTGTGAGAGGAAAAGAAGTGACCTCAGCAACCCTAAGAATAACAATCTAAGGTTGAAGGGAGGTCTGTACCATGCAGAGCAGGTAAAGAGCAGTCTAGAAAACCTGAACAGATGATCTCTTTCATGCAAAAACAGACATCTTCTGGACTGTAAGCTGAATTGCAACCAATCACTTCCAGCAATAGCCAGCATAGTCAGTGATCACGTTGGGTGTGGGATTCTAGAGATGTAGCCCACAACCAGATGTTACCTCTCTCTAGCAGGGAGTATAACCCAAAAAGTTCACATAGTTCTCATTGGACCTGGACCACAACTTTTACCATCCCCACCAAACTTCTTTTTCAGCGATTATCCTGGTATCAACCTCACATATCTCATGCAGTAAGCATCCAGGTCCAATCTCTTTGTCTAACTGTTTCCCCATCTTCTAATTGTTCACCCATAATTCGCTATTGCACACTACAGCCCTTGAGCAAGGCTGAGGCCTTTGATTTTTTAAAAAAATAATTAGCTAGAAAGAGAATTATAACAGAGATCCCACACAGCACTAAATGTACTGGCAGCAATGCACTTTCCTGTGGCCCAAGGCAATGTCTCTGCCTTCAACAGTTATGTGACAGACAATATGATTATGGGTGCATCTTTTCTGATATAGAGACATAGGATAAGGGAAAACATCCATCATTTAACTTGTCTGCCTTGATATGTATCTGTTACATTTAAGGTTTATTCTTTAATTATGTCCATCTCTATGGTTCTGTTTATGAATTACCTGTACACTGGTGCATTCCAGTTCTGAATCTCCTGCCCCTGCCATGCATTTGTGCTCCTTCTCCTATGAGCCACTGTGTCACGTTATCCTTCTAAACTGGCCCACTGCCAGGTCCCCTGGTCATGCTGTTTCCTTCACCTTTTTGCTTATCTTCCCACTGCAGATTCTGCTGTTTGCAAAACATAGTTTCTAAAATGATCCATAGCAAAGGAGACTTCTTACAATCAAATCTGTCAGTTTTTAGAAAGTCAGAAAGGAAACTTACTACCCAATCTTACGCTTCATTTAAAAAGCTGGGAGGCTTTAGTGAGAAGCTACTTCGAATGTTGACCATTTTTTCTTTTTCTTATTTGCCCATTGATACATTTTCTGTTATTTTATTTTGTTTTGATGCGTTGAAGTAAAGACAAGTATGTTAATTAGACTGATACTTCTTCACCGTATCAGTGATAGGGTGATCCCACAAGCGGGATCTGAAGGCCTTAGGAATGGACCTCAACAGACATCTGAGCGTTCAGCCTGGAGACAGGCGTTGCATCATGGCCTCTCCCAGCAGGCCAAGGAAAAGAGGAAGTCACAAAAGCAGCAAAACCAGGGAGCTGGACAGGGGACAGATTGGATTTGTCTTCAGTGTGGAAGGGATTGTCACTCTCGAATTGGCCTCCTCAGCCACACCAGACGCTGTTCCAAGTCCTCTATACAGAGCATATTACCATAGTCTCTCGAGACTGAAGGATGCCTAACTAGCGTCTTCACCATTAGCACTGCAAGCCTAAACAAACTTAGTTAAAATGTATGTGCCACTAAACACTACTGAGCAAACCTGCAAAAGTCTTATACTCTTTCAGTATTTAACAGAACCCATAGGAAGCACAGAGCAAATATATATAGGATGCAATCACAAAAGAGTTCTATCAATCTGTGCTTCTTCTCAGTAGCTATTTTTGGGCTGTTTTTTTTTTATCCCCAGTGTTTCGATATTCAGTTATTTGGCATTTAGAGGATGCCCCAAATCCCATAGAAGGTAGGCTAGGAGACCAAAACTTAGAGAAACAGAGGACCTAAATGTGAGAAACAGTACTAAATGCTTCTGTTTTACTAGTTGTCTTTCAAGAGCATCTTCTGGAAAACAGAAAAATATCAAAACTTAAGAAACATAAAAATAAGAAGGCTAAGATTGTTCTGTTCTGTGAGTAGGAAAAATGGAGGACCCAGCTATACTGGCTTCTGTCCAAAGCTGAAAACATTTCCTTCATGTTCTTCCACAAAGCATGTTAGCATTGAGGGCAGTTGGTCTTGCCTACTGAAGAGGCAGTGAACAGCATGGGAGAGAAATAAAATCATGAAAATGAAGAAATTAGCCCAAATCTGTTACCGTTGTGATTGGCTATGAGTTGGATTTTAAAAATTGCTTTAAAGCAAAAACCATCCATACTTACAGACCAGGACGATGCTGCTATGTTCAGTTATGAAAGGGTACCCTTGCAACTGACAAATAGGCAGATGATTCCATCAGAAGCCAGAAATCAGAAGTAACAAGCAAGGATTAGAGAGTGCAAGCAACCAGGAATTAAAATTGGTGTGCCAGCTGCATCCATTCCTGGAGAGATCTGATCTGGCCATGATAGCACATGCCTTAGTTACATCCCAGCTGGATTACTGTAATACATATTATATGGGGCTGTCTCTGGATAGTGTCTGGAAACTTCAGTGGGTCTAAAATGCTGCAGCCAGATTGATAACTAGGGCTGGTTACAAGGATCACATAACTGCTCTGTTACAGCAGCTCCACCTGCTGCTGAGCCATTTTCAGAAACAATTCAAAAGTGCAGATTCTAACCTATAACACCCTAAATAGCTTGGGTCCAAGCTATCTCAAGGTCTATGTCTCCTATTATGAACCCGCTTGGGTATTAAGATCATCAGGAGAGGCCTTTCTCTTGGTCCCACCACCTTCACAGGTGCATTTGGTGGGGACACAGGAAAGGTCCTTCTCTATTGCTTCTCACAAACTCTAAAACTCCCTCCCACAGAAGACCAGGCTTCCCCCCATCTTTGCTCTCCTTCCACAAGCAGTCAAAACCCTTACTCTTCAAGCAAGCTCTCCCTGAGTGACTGGTTGCCTGAGTGAGGTTTCAAAATCGATTGTTGTACCTTACGGCTTTGAATATATTTTGGTGTTGTTTATGTTTCTTTGTTTTTTGTACAGTACTGTATTTGTTTGATCCTTTTTAGTATTTGTATTCTTACTAGACATTTTGTTCAGTCATTAAGTCATTTCCAACTCTTCGTGACCCCATGGACCAGAGCGTGCCAGGCCCTCCTGTCTTCCACTGCCTCCCAGAATTGGGTCAAATTCATGTTGGTCGCTTCGATGGCACTGTCCAACCATCTCATCCTTTGTCATCCCCATCTCCTCTTGCCCTCACAATTTCCCAACATCAGGGTCTTTTCCAGGGAGTCTTCTCTAGGGAGTCTTCTCTTCTCATGAGATTACTTGACATAAGGACAACTAAAAAACAAATCATGAAATTTGTTTAAAATTGTTGATTTGTTAAATATTCATCCCTTTGTATTCATCAGTTCCAGAGACCCCGAAGGGATACGAAGGGATAAATATTGGTCAATTTTTATTTGTGCCCCATACAAAGAGAGGGAAAGCTAGTCTTCACTCTTTGCCTATGGCCTTCCCACTCTGTCTATGGGTCTGGCAATCAGCTTACTGGAGAGCCCATAGACAGCCAGGCAGCTCCACAGCCACCCACCCCCACCTCTTTCCATCCCTGTCTTAGCTGCTGCCACCATCTGCTGCTGCCCAGCTCTGTTGCCATTCACCGCCGCCTCCTGCCACTGCCATCCATCACCACCCACTGCAGAGGCCTCCATAGCCACAGCCTGCCATAAGGGACACTGGCTGCCCTTTGCAAAGATGGTGGCTGCGGTTTCTCTTAGGCAGGGAAGCTTCAGCCACATCTTTGCAAAGGGCAGCCCAGATTTCCTTAAGGCAGGCCATAGCAGCGGAGGCTATCACAGAGCAGCGGTGGATGGCAGCTGTGGAGGCCACCATGGCGCAGGCCAGCACAGACGACAGTGGCGGCGGAGGCAGCACAGGCTGAGGGTCCAGATGATGGCAGCCAAGATAGGGAGAAGTCGAGAGTAGCGAGAGGGGGTTTTGGCAGTTCGTCGCCATCTCTAATTCTTATTGTTTATAGCTTTATAGTTTATAGTCCCCTGATCATCCTGTTGCTCTCCTCTGCACTTGTTCCAGTTCATCTGCATCCTTCTTAAAGTGCAGTGTCCAGAACTGGACACAGAACTCAAAATGAGGCCTAACCAGTGCCAAATAGAGAGGAACTAGCACCTCACAAGATTTGGAGACTATACTTCTGTAAATGCAGCCTATAGTAGTATTTGCATTTCTTTTTTCAGATACATAACACATTTGGTTTATATTCAGCTTGTAATCTACAACAATTCCAAGATCCTCCTTGAATGTAGTATTACTGAACCAAGTTCTATTCAGCACAATGAACTACTGGCCTGAGTCAGATGTCAGCAGCCATCAAAGTTACAAAGGATGAAAAGTAGGGGCAAGGCCATGGATCAAATGGGGAATGATATCTCAACCCAGAATTTGGGGCAGACCTGTCCCAGTCCACCTATGACAAAGGGACTCTACTCATTCTCATCTGTCCTAGTTTCCTTTTTGAAGGGAAATTTTAGGTGTAGATACAAAATGAAAGGGGAAACAAATGTCATATTTACAGATTCTGTACTCTGCTTCTTCTGAATGGCTTGTAAAAACTTTGATCTGCAAGAAAAATCTTATGTGAGGCTCTGTTAAATCCACCAGCTTTGAAGTACTGTTGGCATTCCTTCTTCTGTACAGATATCAATGGTGCCTGTCTCCCCACCCCCCACCCCAGAAGATTGCCTGTAAAATCAAAAATGCTATATACTCTATATTTTTAATATCCCAAAATGTAAAAAAACGAAAGCTCTTCCAATGAATCAAATAAGGTTTGAAATATCCAATATGTCTACATATTGCCAAAAAGATGAGAAGTCTATTCAGTGATAACTAAAGGTGAGTTAACACATCTTTACTGAGACTATTGTAGCTTCTGATCAAACACAACAGGGAGTGTCATCCTTTCTCCTGCTGGCTCAGCAGGCATTAGTAGATGGTGGGCTATATATCTTTCAGTAAAAAGGATCGTTTATTTATTTCTGCAAACCAAGCTTCTGGTTAAAAGAAATGGTCCGGGTCTCACTCCAGTCCCCATCAGCTGGCAACCTTAAAACACCACAGGCAAAGCTTCATGTCTTTTCCAATCACAACAAAACATCTTGGTAAGATACTTCTTTTTTCTTTCTTTTTCTTTTTGCAGAATCCTCTTTGTTTTAGCCATGCACACAACTGTCCATGGCTCTGTGCGTGTGTTTTTGGCACTTGTGCAAGGGAGTCCTCACTACTACCTTGCACACAAGTTAGCCCCATTGCTTTAAGTGTGGCGATGTGCAGCTTATACAACTGCAAGGTGCTTCCTCTTATGTTTAGCAGAGTCCATTATCTGAAATCAGTACTTGAGTATTAAGTGATCCAGTGGTATGCAAAATGATGGAATAGAAAATAAGGCCAGACTTCAATGATGAAGCCTAACATTTGCATGGCATTGCATATGCAATCTTTGGAATGCACTAGAGCAGTGGTCTCCAACCTTGGGCCTCCAGATGTTTTTGGACTACAACTCCCAGAAACCTTCACCACCACCTTTGCTGTCCAGGATTTTTGGGAGTTGAAGTCCAAGAACATCTGGAGGCCCAAAGTTGGAGACCACTGCACTAGAGGACACATCCTGCAGAATACACAGCAAAGCAAGTACCATAGTTCACCTGTCAGTGATACTGGTAAAATGTTGATTGTAAATGAGAAGTTACAATCTCAGTAGGCTTGCCCAGAATGAATTTCTTCCCTATTTCAGTTGACATGGCAAGCGGGACTTCTGGTGTAAGACCTATGATTAGGTCTAATGATTTTACAACCCAGTGTGACAATTAGTGCAATGATTTCAACATCTCCAGACCTGTCGCACCCATCACTGTCACACTGGAGAGATCAAATGTCAAGGAGGTTGGGTTTGGATACCTGTAACAGTTGTGCAGAATGAGAATTTAATTCACTACTGCTTTTCTCAGCTCTCTGCGACAAGCAGCAGCTACCCCAATTCTCTCTTCTAAGCAGCTATAAAAAATGAAGAACATATTAGAATAAGAGAACAAAGATCAAATCATAAAATAATATAACGTAGCAAAGCCCCCACTGATGACAACAGCAAATCAATTAAAAATTACATAAAATGGGTTGGAGCTTCCTTTAGCATGGGAAGATGGGCCTAAATGCCAGCTTGAAAAGCACTGTTTTCATCTGCCTTCTGAACAAGTACAGTGGTGCCTCGCTTAATGGCGATAATCCGTTCCAGGAAAATCGCCGTTAGGCGAAAACATCGTAAAGTGAAAATAAAAGGTTCCAATGGGCTTAAAATTCACTGTCCAGCGAAGATCCTCCATATGGTGGCCATTTTCGCTGCCTATATAGCGAGGAATCCATCCCTAAACACAGTGGGGAGCCATTTTATTTACCCAGTGGCCATTTTGAAACTGCCGATCAGCTGTTGAAAAATCATTGTTTTGCAAAGAATCGGTTTCCAAAGCAGGGAACCGATCATCGTAAAGCAGATTCGTCATAATGTGGGGCAATCGTAAAGCGAGGCACCACTGTAACAGGTAAAATAACAAATACTGCCATGAGTTACTGAAAGGTATTAAAATCTAAACAGTACTTAGGAGGGGGATTGGGGCTTACATAACCAAATAATTTAAAATAATTAAAATTACTTATTTAAAAATAGTTACTTTCAAATTGTGAGATGGAGTGGCATAATATGGAGTTTTCATTGTAGGCCTAGACCTTTGTTAGGCAAAACCAGAGTTTATATTTACTTCGTAAGACAACAAATTTGCTAGGTGAGAACAAAAGGCCACAACGATGAATGGCTCTGCTAGATATTTTGAAGCAGTGTGCCAATTAATCAGAGCTGGCCATCTGGGCTCCTGTGCTATGGTCACCTCTGGGACCCTGGCCAGGTCTTTTGCTACCTATTTCTTCTTTTTGAATCCCTTGTAGCTCACTGCTTGTAAGCAAGAGCTTGGTCTGCCTTTTTGCACCACATGATATGTAAACAGGCAGGTCCATGGAGAGAGCAGGAAACAGGGTGGCTAGTTAGAAAGAAGTAGAGGAATTCTGCACCTTTTAATAGCAGCGTAGGCAAACTGTTGCTTTATTATTTACCCCCTTTTTTTCTGTACAAAGCACTCAAGGTAGCTGACAGCAAGAAAGCACAGAAAGATAAGACATTAAGATCCAGTGGAAAATCTGCTTTAGAAAGATATAAAATGAATCAATAAAAGATATGTTGTCACTAATATTAATAACAATCTTAGAACTGCAGAGTTGGAAGGGACCTTATAGATCATCGGGTCCAGCCCCTGTCAGGAAGGCACAATAGGGAATCCAACTCCCAACCTCTGGTTTATTTATTTATTTGATTTGTATCCCGCCCATCTGGTCTGGTCGACCACTCTGGTTCTGCAGCTGGAGACCTAAACCACTAATGTATGTAAAGAAATCTATTTCAGTAAGAACAAGAGCATTGCCATCAGTAAGGAGCAGATATTTATATATATTAGACATATATCAAATATTATCCAGCGCTCTTGCCATTACTCTTAGTGTTTTGTTTTGTTAAAGAAGTGGAAAAAAGAGTGCAATTCTAGAAAAGAATGCCGACCTCAGTATACGTTGACTTGCAGTAAAACGCACTAACAGAGTGTATTATGGTCAGCGCTGCTGTAATTACCAACAGAAAGCTGATGGCTTTTTTACAAACACATACATTATACTGTATTTTGATATTCCAACAGCTATGCAAGCATCCAGTTGTTTTATGCTTCATGGGCCTAGAGCAGGGGGTCCGTGGCCCAGTGCCGGTCTGCGTCCTGGGCCGGACTGGGCTGCAGAGACACATCTCCCACCCACACCCGCACTCACTCCCCCCGTACAGCCCCTTCACACATGTGCGCGAGTGCATGCATGCCCCCACCCTTTTATGCATGCGCGCACCCACACGAGCGACCACCAAGCACCCTTGCTCTTTTGCGCATGCGTGCAACTGTGCCCACATGACCACCCCCCATTCCTTCACGCATGCACAGGGATGCCCTGCCTTCCCTGCACACAGACCCCATCCTCTGCCAACCAGTGCGCAGTGACAAAAAGGTTGGGGACCACTGGCCCAGAGGGCAGCAGTCCCTGAGCCTTTTTCCCCCTTCATAATTAGTAGGCTAATACCTCTGCTTCACTCCGATGAGCCTTTTGTTCTTGTCTAGCAAATTTCTTGTCTAACACTAATCACCATTGCCTTTTGCTAGCTACTAGTCGCCATTAATCATTTTAGAATCTAGTTATCTCTCTGTGTTTTCATTTCCAAATGTTTGTATACTATGAGGTTTAGCTTTATATTAAATAAATGGGAGGAATCAAAAGCATAAGTATTTAATATATATTTATAAGTATTAATACAGTGGTGCCTCGCTTAACGAGTGCACCGTTTAACGAAGAATCCGTATAGCGATCCCTTTTTGGGGATCGCTATACGGATCTGCCCCAATCGCCGCACTCGCTTTGCGACGATTGGGGCGTCCGGCGGCCATTTTGGAGCTGCCGATCAGCTGATCGGCGGCTCCAAAATGGCCGCCGGATGACCCGAAATGGCCCCCTATCAGTGTTTTAGCGCCCTCCCCTTGCTTACGGAGGTCGCGAAAATGCTGCGGGGGGGCATTTCGGGCCATCTGCGAAAACATCGCTGGAGGGGTAAGTTTGGACGCTTATTGGAACGCATTAAACTAAGTTTAATGTGTTCCAATAGGCTTTCCTTGCCCGTACAGCGATGTTTTCGCATAGCGAAGGTTAATCCGGGGCACCACTGTAGATAAAATATATACTGTTCAAGACTGTGGATATTCAGTATATTATTATATATTGATTAAAAGGCACATACAATTCTATGAATATAAATTACAGATATATTATACAAATAATAGCCATTTATGAATAATGTATACAAATATATAATTTAAAATAAATATTATGATTAATGGTTTGAATCCTGTTACTTACACTCACTGGTCTAGTTCCAAAAGTGTAATTTTCACTGGCAAATTGCTGCCAGTTGAGAAATCAGTGTTTGTTTTAATTGCCACATAGCAGTCATGTGAGAAAAACATGCACCAACTTCTTAGGTGGCGATTTACCACTAAAATTTACACTGGAGAAATTGTGCTTGCATAAGTATGCAATAGGATTCTGACTAAAGATGGGCAAAAACCTTGGTTCAGAGGTTCACACCAGTTCATAGACACGGCACCACAGATGTCACACGTGCCCTTCCCCTGCCTCCCCAGCTGGATCCCTCACTTACCAGCCAATGTGCACTCGTTCTCCTCTTCAGCTGCTTCCAGAGGAGCACCGGCCTCGATCCCTGCCTCCTTGGCTGATCACCCAATCAGACAAGGAGGGAGGATGGGGAAACTCATGCTCCTACTGGAGACTGGTTGAACAGCAGAAGAGGAAGAGGAGAGAAGCACACTCCGACTGGTGTGTGACTAATTGGTTGGAGAGGTGGAGGAAGGGAACTTGTGGCACCTGTGTTGTCATGCATATGAACCAGCATAAACCTCCAAACTGTGATTCATGCCCATCTCTAATTCTGACCATAAATACGATGTGTTTGTTTGTTTGTTTAAGCTTTAATGTTGCATTTTAATTACGAAGGTTGCTTTGGGTATTTATCAAATAAATAAATAAATAAATAAATAAATAAATAAATAAATAAATAAATAAATAAATACCCAAAGCAGCTTACATAATTAAACCACAATATTAAAGCTAACAATGAGTATGCAAATACCAAAAAGAATGAAACAAACAGCATGCTAAAAAATCTAAGGAACACCAAAATGCATTCAAAGCAGAAAGGTACAACAATCCATTTAAAAACCATCAATAAGGCATTGAATCACTTTAAAAAAAGAATATATATATATATTCATTCATTTATTCATCTTAAAGCAGAGGTCCCCAACCCCTGGTCCACGGCCTGGTGCCAGTCTGTGGCCTGAGCTGGACCGGGCCTCAGAGACAAACCTCCCCCTGCATGCACTCTCCCCGCCAGGACCTTTGCACATGCGCACACCAGTGCCCACTCAACCATTCCCCCACCCTTTTGAACATGCACATGAGTGCCATGCTGCTGTTTGCGCATGTGCACCCACACAAGCACCGCACCACCATTTGCATGAGTGCGAGAGGATGTCCCACCTTTGCGAGTCGGTCCACAGGGTTAAAAAGGTTGGGGACCCCTGTCTTAAATGACTGGTTGAGAAACAGCCCACATCAGAATTCATGGATGTGGTGCAACACCTCACTGATAGTCTATCGGAATCTTAAAAGAAATTTCACTTCCCCTGCCTCTCTGCTGAAGAGCAGAGGAAATGTACTCTGAAGCAGCTCACTTATTAAGCCACTTCACAATATTGGAAGGAGTTTGATCAAATTGGGTAGCTTGAATTCTGATGTGCCTGATATATGAGGATTACACCAAATGGCATATCATTACGTTCACTTGACCCTAAGTGACCCTATTTAGCCTGCACCAGTCTGCTCCAAAAAAGTCAGTGTGGATGAGCCCTGAGATAGCACTCTCTCAGGTTTTCACTGATATCCTAGTGTCCAAGACTCAACACTGTTTCTCAGTGTTGGTGCTGCTTGACTTGTCAGTAGGGTTTAATACACTTGATCACCAGATCCTTTTGGTAACACCATTTTGGAAATTGTAACTTTTGATATTCTTATTTGTTAAGTTATTCTTTTTCAGTTTCTGTGGTACTAAAACTTTTCAGTCCTTCTCTCCTCACTGTTGGTATTCTGTAGAACTCTGTATTTTGTTCTGTTCTTTTTCTCTCTATATGCACTTGAATGCTTTAATTTCTAGTTTGGATTTTATCATATTTACTTTGATGATACCAGTCGTATCTTAAGTTAAGTGATGAGGTTTAGAATTTCTTGGTGAGCTGCCTCTTGGACATCTTGCCGTGGATGTCCTCATCATCTGAAGCTGGACATGGATAAGACTCGAATCTTGGTCTTTCTTCAGGATTGTCTTCCCTGCCGTTTGATTATTTCTCCTCTTTTCCTCTAGGGTTTTTGGGTGACTCCTCTCTCAAAGGCCATGAACCTCACATTTTTACTGGATGATTGGGTGTTGCCTCATTCATTTGTGAGCATGGTAGCCAAGATATGTAATTTCCATCTTGTTAACATTCACCAGATCCATCATTTCCTGACTTCTGAGACTATGCAGCTCCTTATTCATGCCCTGCTGGTTTCACACCTCGATGAATAAAATAGCCTTTTGGTGGATCTTCCTTCTTCACTCCGTCTCCTTATTCTTGTATATAATACAGCGGTGCCTCGACTTATGACCATTCCGAGTTGCGACCAGCTCTGGCCACAAAATTTTGCTTCGACTTGCGGCCAGAGCTCCGAGTTGCGATCAAAAGAGGCAGGGGGGAAAAGGTGGGGAATTCCCCAATGGTTAGAGAGTGTGCATCAGAGGAGACTTAGGACTGCCTGGTGCTGCTTTCTGCTCATGAGTAGGTACATTTACTTTGTTTTGCAGCATGGGTTTGTGGGGGGTTATGTTTCTGTGGTGTGTCTGGGGGAGTGTTTTTGTGTTTTCCGATGGCGCTGACTGTGGTGTGTGTGTATATGTGTGTTTTGCTTTGTTTTTCAGCCCCTTGCATTTCGATGGGGCTGACTGGAGGGCTTTTTTGCTTTGTTTTTCTCTCCCTTGCATTGCGATGATGCTGGCTGTGTGTGTGGGGGGGACTTTTTTGCTTTGTTTTTCAGATCCTCGCATTGTGATGGGGCTGACTGTAGGGGGGCTTTTTTGTTTGTTTTTCAGCCCATTGCATTATGATGAGGCTGGCTGTATTTGGGGGGCTTTTTTGCTTTGTTTTTCAGTCCCTCACAGTGTGATGGGGCTGGCTGTGGGTTTTTTTTTTTTTTGGTGTTTTTTGTGATATTTTTTTTTTTTGCTGGAACGGATTAATCCCGTTCCAATGCATTCCTATGGGAAATGGTGCTTCGATTTACAACCATTTCGAGTTACAGCCATCTTCTGAAATGGATTATGGTCGTAAGTCAAGGCACCACTGTAAGGATTTATGAGCAGTTCTAGATTTACTGTATTAATCCCAAATTTCCCATCACTATAAGGCATTTCGTTGACTGCCTGTCAGGACAAAAATATGCTTTAAGCTCATTGCCTTGATGTTTAAAGCCCTACATTTTTCTTCTCCCAGCTATTTATCAGAGCTGGCTGCATGATATATAAATATAAATATAGATATAAATCCTTAAGAGGAATTGGTCCACAGATTCCAGACTTCTGGTGGTTCACTGAAGTAAGATAGTTATTCTAGGCTTTAGACATTCTCCTCTTTGACTCTAAAGATGAGCATCTCTTTTCCCCTGCACCTACATATGGAACAAGAGCTGGATAAATTTAGATGAGGCTTAAAACTCTATCTACTCAACTTGGAGCCATAACAAGGTGAGGAGTAGGACTTGCGTAGGTTGACTTGAACTGTCTGTCTACTTGGTTTTACTGGTCATAAATTCAACTCTTCTTGGATAGCTGGTCATTCCAAGGAGATTTATGTTAATATATCAATTTATTAATATTGTTAATGTTGCAGTTTTGCGTATTTTGCCTATGGTAAGACCCCCATTTCTGTGAGGGAATGGTTCAAAGGGCCCCCCCCCATGGATGTTGAAAAACACAGATAATAGCAAATGCTCTTTTTATAGTGAATGCTATACATAGCATGGTCTCTGGCTCTCTCTAATGGCCAATTCTGGTAACTTCATCTTCTGAAATATACATTTTTAGGAGTTTAATTATTATTTCTAAGCGCCCTGATATGGGATCAGTATTGCAGCCAACATGATACCAAGCACACCAACAAGAACCTGTTGGGGTATACACATACACAATGTCCCTTCTGCTATGCATTTATATAACAGGATACTAGCCCCTTACTACAATCACACACCCCACCAAATGTAACAGCCAGAAATTTTGGAGAACCTGAATCCTCAAGAATGAGAAATATGAAACCAAAATTTCTCAGAAAAAAGGTTGTGAGATTGTTGGTTTTTCTTAATTCTGAATAAAAATATTAACAATAAAGACAAGAGAAAATAAAAAAACTGATAAAAACATTGTGGCATCTTAAAGACTAACTACTATATTTTAACGTGAGCTTTTGTAGAACATGTTCACTTCTATAGCTGCATTATTATTATCCATTTGTTTGTTGTTGTTGCATCCTTTATTTATGTAACACAGTTTAAAATATAATTCCAAGGTGTGCAGCATATAGGTTTGCAAATGAAGATAATTTAACTTGAGATTTATATATTTCATCTCTCAATCTTAAACTGCAAACAACCACAGTTAAAGATATAATCCTGTGTACCTGTAGGTAAACCTCACTAAGCACTATGGGATTTACTTCTGAGAAGGTATACATAGGGTGGTGTGTTAAGAAGATAGGAGGGCCTGGCGTGCTCTGGTCCATGGGGTCACGAAGAGTCGGACACGACTAAACGACTAAACAACAACAACGACTTCACTCTTAGACTGAGCCTCTTTACAGCTGAGGAAAACCTGTAGGCTCACAGTTCCATTTGCAAGACAAGTTCAGATGAGTTCACTGACCATTTTTTTCTAAAAATAAATCTTGCCCTCAGCCAACTTCAGCGTAAGCAGCATCAGCTTGGGGGGGGGGGCACACATATTATGGTGAGGAATGTTATAAGCTTGGTGACATGAATTTTATGAGCAAGCTAAGAATGCATCCTAAGTGACAGCCTTAAATAGCAGTAATACAAACAGAAAAGAAAATGACCTTGGAGATGTCTTTTCCCCCCTTGACCTCCAGACAAAGGAGCAAAGAGAATACTACAGCACAACCTACATGGCCTTTAAATAAAGCATCATGGCCTAAAATCAATTTGTTGTCATATTACTATGTCACGAATTAGGCATTCACTGAGATTTGCCTCAGAGCTGGTCACTGAAACAGGAGCGGCATGAAGAAGACAAACGCATATCAGGTTCATTGGGAAGCGCACAATTGAAAGGGGAGATGTCCACTAGTTCATGCTTTGGGGTGTTGGGAGTAGCCTATAGACAAACAGCCTTTGCATTTGAGTGAATATGCCATTAATAGGAGCGGCATCTTCATCAGAAAATTCATGGCCTTCTTGAACTGAAAGACAGACTCCTGAGCAGATTGGTTCTGCTCAAAGTTACCCTACTTTCTGCATGGGCTCAGCTCACTGCTGGGATGACTCAGCCAGATGGATGCTAAGGGTCTCAGGGCTGCTCTCCAGATGCTTCAGAGGCCTGGGCCTTGCTGAGAATTCTGGGAAATTGCTCAAGTTCCAGTAAAATGCACAGTGGAAGGCCAGCTCTTTAAGGTCAGATTGAGCTGTAGGAGCCCCCTTCTACCCAATAGTTCTTGGTATCCACTCTCACCAAAGCCTAGTACTTTAGGAAATAAGACTCAGGAGGCAATCTTTAAGTATAAAAGGTTTTGTGTACATTACTCATTTAAAGTCCATTTCTGGTTTTTTTTAAAATTTATTTAACAAGGGGTGACAAAAAGGAAAAGGGGAATTTGAGGTTAAATTGGAAGAGGAGAAACAATAACATACTAACGTCCATTCTATACATATTAAAGGTAAAGGTAAAGGTTCCCCTTGACAATTTTTGTCCAGTCGTGTTCGACTCTAGGGGGCGGTGCTCATCCCCGTTTCCAAGCCATAGAGCCAGCGTTTGTCCGAAGACAATCTTTCCGTGTTCACATGGCCAGTGCGACTTAGACACAGAACGCTGTTACCTTCCCACCAAGGTGGTCCCTATTTATCTACTTGCATTTGCATGCTTTCGAACCGCTAGGTTGGCGGGAGCTGGGACAAGCGACGGGCGCTCACTCCGTCACGTGGATTCGATCTTACGACTGCTTGGTCTTCTGACCCTGCAGCACAGGCTTCTGTGGTTTAGCCCGCAGCGCCACCACGTCCCTCTAACATACATATTGCCATATCAATATTCCAAATTACTCTTTTTACTATTTTGTGCCTTCCGGATTTAAGTTCTCATTTCAATATATGCTCTTCATACGCTGCCTGTTGACTCAGTCCATTTGTAGAATAAGTCCCATCTTTCTGTTGCCTTTTGTAAAGGACAGTCCTTCATCACTTCTGATAAAATGTCCATTTCCGCTGTTTCCCGTATCTTCTCTATAAGATCTTGTTTTGGTTCCATCAGACTTTCCCAATTTTTGGCATAGAGAATTCTGGCTGCAGTAACTATGTATATAACTATACATTCCTTTGTCTTATCTATGTTATCAGGTATCATAATAAAAACAGTTCTGGGGTTAATGGTACCTTACAAAGCAATATTTGTTGCAATACGGCATGTACTCTTTTCCAGTACTGTTTCACTACTCAACATGACCACCACATATGATAATAGCTTCCCACATGTGCTTCACATTTCCAACACACATTTGATACATCTGTATACATCTTCGACAATTTGTCTGGAGTCATATGCCACCTATAAAACATCTTGTATATATTCTCCTTAAAATTAGCCGATCTTGTAAGCTTTATATTATTTTGCCATATTTTCAAGCATTGATCAATATCAATATTATGCCCTATGTTTTGTGCTTAATCATACATTCTTTAACCATTTCATCCTGCATTTTGATTTCTAACAGATAGTTATACATTTTCTTAACAATTTTGTCTTTTGAACCTAATAAAAGCTTGTCAAACATCGTTTGTTCTGAGTAGAAACCTTCTATTTTGTCTTTTATATATCTAGATTCCAGCTGTGCTCTGGACCACCAGTCTATATTGATATTCTGTGTCTCTAGCTCTTCTTTAGACCTTAATTCACTATCCTTTTTAAAATAAATCTTGATATCTTAAAAGTTTTGCTTTTGTCATGAGATTAGGTTGTGTAAAGGCCTCAATAGGTGATAAAGTCCATTTCTGAAACAGGCACTCATTAAGCTTAAAGTTGAGAGAAATGGAAATTATAAAAATAAGGTTTGTTTCCTCAGCCCTCGTGGCTGGGAGGATCTCTATTGGTGCAGAGATCCAGCCTGGAAATCTAGCATCTTCCAAGGTGAAAAAGGGTCTGAGACAAAATGGAGTCCCTCAAACGTGTGAGGAGGAGAAGGGAAGAAACAAGGGCAGAGTTTATCTAAGGCAGAAATGGGAATGAGTCATCTTTCAAATGTTGGTGAACATCAATTCTCATCAGCCTTAACCTGTGTACATAGTTAACAGTGAGAGATGATGGGAGTTGCAGTCTATCAGTATCTGGAGAACAATAAGCCATCACTGCACTAAGGCATAATACAGGCCTAAAGCTCACTGCAGCTTGCCTGCTTGCTTTAGTTAGTTAGTTAGTTAGTTAGTTAGTTAGTTAGTTAGTTAGTTAGTTAGTTAGTATATTTGCATACTGGCCCAACTTAATGCAGAGCACAACTCAGGGCAGTTAACAACAATACGTCCTCCAATTCCCAGCAACCCAAAAGGAACATTGATTGACACATTAGATTAAATAATAAGAGACCAGAATCTAAGAAAAAAAACAACTAATGATGGCAATAGAGCAGATTAAAACAAATCCCACATCTCCTTGGGGGAGGATGTCAATAAATGCTTCTCTGAGCAACTCAAGTCTTCAACAACTATTTGAATGTATTCAAGGAAAACGTCCAGGGGGACCCTGTTCCATGAAGATGGGCCACAGTCACGAAGGCTCAGTTTCTAGTAATCACCTTCTGTGCCTCTCTAGGAGTGGCCACCCACAGTAATGAAGGAGCAGAAGGTGTTATTAACATATTCCTCTACTAAAACTGCAAATATAGGATTGCAAATGGCTGACACTTCATCATTGAGTGAACAAGGACCACAAACAGCTGTGATTCATATGAACCAAGGACCCATCCCTTCCTTTCCCACACAGCTCAGAGAGTTGTTGTTGTTGTTTAAAATATATGGCAGGTTGTAATGGGTATGGCAGACCACCATCCCTACTTTTCCTAGATTCCTCTGAACTTGCCCAGAGTAGCTTTCTTCTCATAAAGGCTTTGGGTTTTAATAGCTGTGTAGTGCTAGATCAACAAATGCAGCTCTGCCTGCCATCAGGATGTCAAGATGGGAAATTTCTTCCAGTTGAATTTCTGGCGTTGTTACTTCATACAGCTTTATCATTTATACAACCCTTGGCCAGATGGGCAGTATAAAAATGAAATACATACATACATACATACATAAAATTAAAGGAAAATAAGACATTTCCTCATCCTTGTATCTTCTAGATCAAGAGCAAGGGATTGTGGGAGTTGAAAGACAAGGCACTGGGGTGGTACCAACATGGAAAAAGCAGGCATAGTGTCCCTCTCAGGAAACACCCCCCCCCCTTGCCAAATAATAATAAGCAAACATGTCTGACAAAAAAGTCTGACCAAAGAAAGTTGTGGTGAATGTACTGCCTTAAAATGAAAAACGACAAATGGAGCAATTAAGAAAATCATATTCCAGAATTGTGTGGGTAAGTGAAAAATATCTTCTTGGTGGTTACACCTTAACTCTGGAGCTACACTGAAGTCCACACATCATTTCTGAATATGAGCCAAAGTTTTAACAGTACAGTGGAGCTTCACAGTTGTGGATGAGAGTTTTATGCTAGCTTTGTGTTTAAATTCATAACTGCAATGTTGTTATTGTAATGGCTACGTTGCCTGACTTTGGCTTCAGAGACCATCGGGTACAAAAATAAACAGCGGCTCTAGCTTTTATGTTGAGTTTAGGTAAGATAAGGTTCACAAAGCCTGGGCCCATGTATTATTTGCAAGGCACTTATGCTGAGCTAGGTGTGAACTCACTTGAACTTACTGCATTTTCAAAACAAGAACCGCTTGTTTTTAATTTACATATTAACTAAGAACAGTAGGTCTTATCAATGTATTCCTCCACTAAAAGCTGCGAAATCAGATCTAAAGGTGGCTATCTGACACTTCATCTCTGAGTGGACAAAGACCTCAAACAATCAAAGACATGCTTCAGGACCTGAATAATAGGTTAAACCAGTGGGTACTTGGCATATTTCCATCAGCTATCATTGGACCAAGAGATACATGCTGCTTTGAAGCTTTTGGCTTACCCTCTTTCAACTGTTGCCAAATATATACAGCAAAGATGAAGCTGGCCCTGACCACTGGAAAAGTGGTCACCTGAGGTGGCACATGGGTACAACTGCCACTCATTTCCATAGTTAGAATTACCTCCTCCCTCACCAGAGCCAGAGGGATGTTGCTCCTCCACACATCCTCCATAACCTGCTCACTTCTCAGCCAGCTATTTGAACAATGCCTGGGGCACAATCTTTCTTTCTTTCTTTCTTTCTTTCTTTCTTTCTTTCTTTCTTTCTTTCTTTCTTTCTTTCTTTCTTTCTTTCTTTCTTTCTTTCTTTCTTTCTTTCTTTCTCTCTCTCTCTCTCTCTCTCTCTCTCTCTCTCTCTCTCTCTCTCTCTCTCTCTCTCTCTCCCTCCCTCCCTCCCTCCCTCCCTCCCTTCCTTCCTTCCTTCCTTCCTTCAGTCAGTCAGTCCATCAGTCAGTCCATCAGTCAGTCCGTTAGTCATCTTGCATCCCTTTGCCCCAGGCCATATTCAAACAACCAAGAAGCCACTATGCTGTGGAGGTGGTGTGGGGCATTGAAGGCCCTCACTGTCATCTTTGTGGCCTGCAGGCATTACACCTTGCTGCCACTGTCATCATCTTCACTACCATTCCTAACACCCTTTCCTCTTCCTCTGTGTGAGTGTTGCCTGGATGATGGGGCAGGGGGGCTCTGGAGAGTAAGGGTGCTTTTTCCTCCTTCAGTGGGTGGTGGAACAGCTTGCCCCTTCCTTGGCAACAATCGGCAATCATTAAAAAAGGTAGGTTTTTTTAATACTCAAGAAGAATGGAGGAAGCTATCTTGCCTGTGAGGACTGCATTTCTTAGAGGAAATCTGATGAGAATGTAAATGTTAATAGTGCGCAGGATTGGACAGCCTTTCCTCTTCCTTTTTTCCAGAGCTGAATTCTATTCTCTGTTATTCTCACTCTTGCTCTCTTGCTCTGAGGAGGTGAATCCAGTTCCAGATGAACCTGCTTCTAAAATAAATTTCTACCCTTTTAAAACCCAAGTTTGTTGCTGCACTTTTCTGGCCTTTTATGACTTTCTCTCTCACAATTTCTTACCTCTAAACAATGCTGACTTTCTCTTTTTTTTTCTAGCTCATACAGAAGAGCAAATGTGTTCAGGGCATCAGGTTCCTACTTCAGTCCTGGTAAGTAGGGTACGAAATGCTCCTGCTTAAATTCCTAGAGAGCCACTGCCAATGAGAGTTGACAATATTGGGTTAAATAGGTCACTGATCCAACTGAGTGCAATATGTCAACTTCATATATTCCTGTGATCACACAGCGGAATACTGTTAAAGTTGTGCAGCAACCATGGCCAAGGAAATGAGCAAGAGAGTCCAACACCTCCAGGGGCTGCCTAATGTCAAAATAAGAGCTGCATCAACTCATAGGTTGCTGGGGATGCTGGCAAGTCTTTGGTACCAAGTCCCAAGACCAAGACTTTGGTAACAAGTCCTCTCGAGTCCCAAGCCCCAACACCCTATTAAAAACAAGCTTTTTTCCAGAAGAAAAGGGAGAGGGAGTTTTGAATTGTGAGTTGATTCCGAGTCATTGAAGAAAAAAAACGAGTTGAGTCTGAGTCAAATCACCAATGCAATTTAAGTCTAACTTGACAACGAGTCCTGTGATTTGATCCCTCATCCAGTAACTTGCAGGTTCTGCACCTCTCCTCTATAGGATGTTGTTACACACAAACTATCCCTCAGCAACTGGAGATTATATGAAAGCTGTATATAACCTGGGAGGGGTAGTTGGCCACTCACATAATTTGTTACTGTAAATTGCAAATCACAGGTATCACTGCTGTGAAATGTTCATAGCTCTTAAATTCTGCTGAAAGTGGTGGAGCTCCAGAGCAGACAGCTATATGTGATGGCAAACAATCGGTCAGTTCAGATGCGAATCAAGGTCATTTGTCCTGGATTATTAAGTAAAGTACATTTTAAATAGGTTTGTGAGCTCCTATTCCTGGATAACCATCTTCCAAAGTGAATGACACAAAAAATGAATAGTTTCGTTTTACCTTAATTGTAATGACCATGTCTGCACTTTTCCAAAGCACCAGATAATAGGGGAATTTGATACAATTAGCAAACGTACTTGAAAAAAAGACATGCACAGTAGAAATTGCAAATGGTCTCAAGACT
Source organism: Pogona vitticeps (assembly GCF_051106095.1). Lineage (NCBI taxonomy): Eukaryota > Metazoa > Chordata > Lepidosauria > Squamata > Agamidae > Pogona > Pogona vitticeps. Next base: position 103,957,461 of record NC_135783.1, on the reverse strand, counting down.
AAAATTAGAGGTGACCTGTACAACTCTAATGGCTCTTATACAAATCAGGTCTCTCCTGTGATTAATTCCCAGACTTGGCTGGATATCCTAATTTGGGTATTTTGGCACAGCTCCATCCAAGCCAAAGGAGCCAAGTGACATTCTGAAGATCTTTTTTTTTTTTTAAATGTCTAAATACTTGTTCCTCATCAGTTGTACCATGGAGGGGGAGAACACAATACAACTTTAAATGCAAGTGGTTTGATACCATGATGTCATATTCTTAAACATCTAAGTGTGAGCACTCCCCACCACCACCAAGTGTTGAGGGGGAGCAAACTCCCCTCGATCTATAAATCCATAGGCTCCAGACTGGAAGGTTGGAACAAATCCATTTTTATTAATCTTTGCATTGGGGATACAGCAGAAACTTCAGCAATATCAATCCCCTCTCTGCCCATCCAGCTGCTAAGTGACTGAGTTCCACTCACTAGTTCCCCAGACAGATCCCTGTCCTCAGAGCCTCCAGCTACAAACAGCGAGGCAGGTGCAAAGAAGAATGAACAAGTGGCCAGGAGTCCTTGGTGTTGCCCTCTCCAGTCCAGGCTCCACAGAGAAGAATTGTAAAGGTGCTGCTAGTCCTGGAGGTTTACTGATTCCTGTAGATGCTGGTGATGCTCTCCAGTGTGTTTTCTGAGTTAGGGTTGGGGTCTGGGTTAACTGTCCGAGTGGCTGTGGTAGTCTTTGGCAGTGTCTCAAATGTGACAGCAGCTTATGAGAGACCCAGTCTGTGCTACAAGTCCCTCCTCTTCAATCAGCGCCCCAGTCCAGAGGTTTTTTAATATATTCATACTTGTCCTCTGCAAGGAAAGCTGGCACAGTGCCTCCAGTACATCACCCCAGGCCTCCTCTTGCCTTTTCCTTTGACTTCCTCCAGCCCTGCTTCCCCCTCAGCCTTTGTCTCCCCCAGCTATATTGTTCCCCACTGCCAGCAATGACAAGTTCCCACTTACATCCTCAGGTGTTTATCCTCATCACTCTCATTTGTCTCCTAGGCAGGTTGACTGCCCTAAGGGCCCTCCTGAATAACCTCCATGTAGGATCTTCCAGGAAGCACTAAGTGAGATCAGATGGCCTGCCAGGAACACCAGAGGTGACACACCCCACCCACATTAAGTATGACTGCATTTTGGTCATACTGAGAAGCTAAGAACTTATAGGACACTGATATAGCTGCTAACTGGCTAGAAATATGCCCCAGCTCTTGTGTCTCTAATAGCAACCTAATCTGCAGGGATCTTGGTCTTTGACAGCATGGAGATAAGCCTTTTTGACTGTTCATGTCTACAGATAAAAGTCAGCCATATGAACAGATTTGATATGGCAAAGTATAAAGTTGGCAACTCTGTGTATCACTACTATGTTGGTTTAGTCACTTTCTGAATTACAGAAAGATGGCAAGTGGGCCTAGATTCCTTTTTAAATATGACTCTAATATGTATTTATTCTTTGGCCAGTTGTATACTGTGAGGAATTTTTGCTTAATCTCTTTTAGTTAGCAGAGCATAAAGTAAAAAAGTCAGATGCAGCACTAGGGAAACAGAAAGATGAATAGCCGAAAATCCCAGTTTCCACCAAGCCCCTTTGTTTTTACAATAAAACTAGCCTTATGAATATAAAAATTATTTTATATGTCTGTGATTTTATCATGATTTTATTTGATCATATTTGTATTTTAAACAATTGTGATGGCTTTTAGCTAATACAATACGCTTGAACTTGATATAAAAATCACTTCACAAGTAGCTTAAGTGGAAAAGAAAAATTCTTTACTTACAGTTGAACCTCAGTTACATTCAGAAGAGTAAAAGGATAAAAAGGATGATGAATCTCTCAGCCACCTGGAAGAGTGAGAAATCCATGCAACTGTATGATTTGAAGGTCAGAAAGCAGAGACAAAACTGTCCGCTCTGGTCAAAAGGCAGAGAGGAATAAAGAGAGCAGACAAAGCAAACAGACAGGAAGAGGGGGCATTAAGCCCAGGAAAATGGACTTTACTAATTGGTTAGTGGAAGAAGACAGTCACCTCAGTTTCTGCAAAAACTCCCTCCTTCCACTGAAACACCTTGAGGTCTTGACATGGTCCCTCTCTCCCAATCTCTGTTTTTCCTGGTCCGCAACCAAGAACCCAAGGGAGCGAACCCATTCCCTGAGTTCTTGGACTCTTTGCAACGAGGACACACCCATGACTTTTGCCCAAGAGGCATATAGTCATACATATGACAATCAGTGCAAAACATGGGATAGCCCCCAACCCACTGCTGTCTGTCTGACTGCATGCTGATATTTGTTGAGATATTGCCAAATCTCTTCTCAAGGGAAGTGACGGGCAGCTGCTAAACTTGCTATGTCTTCTTACCCTGCACATTGTTGCAGTGTGGCACTTTGTTGCAGGAGACACTCAAGCAAGGGCATTCGCTAGGGGGCCTGGCTTTTATACTTTTTCTTAGCTCCTCCCCTTTCCCTTTTGGCAAATTGCAAAGGGCTGAAGAGGCCTGCAAGGGCGTGCTCTACAAGGTCAGGAGGACAATGGAGCCCGGCTCAGAGTGATCCCTGGAGCACCTTGTTAATCAATTTTAGAGTTTTCAAGGTATGTGAGATGTTCAAAGAGTGATTTACCATTGCCATGCACGCCTCAATGCGTTTTCATGAATGAGTGAGGATCTGAACACAGGTCTCTTGAATCCAATACTCTATCTTTTATCCACAATGGCACTCATAAACTGACCACTATTTTAAAACCAAGCAGCAGAAATTAGTAATATATGGAATATTGCAGGGATTTAAACACTGAGTTCATCCAAAGATCTGTACTGAGACCAACATCAATGCTAATTCAGTGAATAGTCAGGTGGTCAGATTTCCTGATGACACCAAATTATTTAGGATTTTCCCCCCAGAGAATGGGCCTGTCCAGACTGGCCATTTTGAGTGTGAGGTGGACCAGGCTACAAAGAGACCAATGAAGTTGGGGCAAGGAGTGATTTGCTATTTGATGTGCTCCTCCCATCCGAACAGCAAATTACTTCTTGCAGCCAGATCAACTGTCAATTAATTACTTCCCGGCTGATTATATCTTTAGTTCATTTATATCTTCTTAGCTTATTTTTGTATTTTGTGTAAACCGCCCAAAGTAGACATGTTCTAGATGGGCAGTGTAGAAATTTAATAAATAAATAATACATACATAAATTATATGGCTGCTCTCCACTCCACAGCTGATCAGCAGAGGTGGGTAGCTGGCCCCAGCACCAGGGAGGCTCAGAGCAGCTCGCAGCTTTCTAACTGAGCCTCGTCACCTGTCAGTTGTACCTGTCTGCTCCCCAGCTGATCATTGCTGCTGCCACTGTTCTGCGAGTTCAGCAAAATGTGGCTTTTGAATCCCAGCAAATCTTGCCAAAAAGATTGCATGCCCTAGTCCTGTGGTCAGAAAGATATGTGACAGCTCTGAAACAAGAAAAGGTACATTATTGTAAATAGAAACATAAGAAGAAATGGTCTTTTCCCCCCAATTCAAACAGTGTTGTCAATGTTCCATATATCATAACTATATAGCAGTGTGGACAGGCTCAATGACTCTAATAAATGTTCTATTACCACCACACTGTGGTGGGTCACCTTTAATTTAAGAGAGGAAACACCACTTTAATTTAAGGAAGGAACGACTTTGCAGCTCCTTAAGAAGACTTTATTTTGGTTTGGCAGCCCCCCTTTTTATTCTTTAGTCAACAACTCACACACAAAAGGCTTAAGTCACACACACTAGAAAAAGAGCTTTCGGTGACTCCTGTCATTGGACATGACATAAGGCCAAGTGCAGTTTTTGAATGGTGCCCAATTTGTACTTTTAAAGACCCCCCCATAGGGCTTCTGGTCCAGTTTTTACATCCTTGAGAATGCTTCTGCAGATGGAAAGCCTTTGGGACCCCACAAACGGAGAGGAAGAGAGACAGAGCAATGTGCTGAGCAGACTGAAGGGATGGAAACCCACAGCCCCTGAAAATAATAAAAACAATAATAAAACTACTTTTTTTGTTGTTGGTTGCTCCAGGAAGCCTTTTTGCTCACTTGTCACCTGCCTGCTGACATTCATTTCAACATTGTAGATGCAAATCAGTCCTAGTGGGACATTCATTATTTAGGTGTGCGGAAACTACACACTCCAGAAAAAAACAGGTGGGGTTTTCAGAAACTCCTAACACTCCATAGGAAAAAAGTCTAACTGCAGTTTTAAAATGGTGCCCAATCTGCCCTTCAAAAAACCATAGTACCGTGTTTCCCCGAAAATAAGACAGGGTCTTATATTAATTTTTGCTCCAAAAAACACATTAGGTCTTATTTTCAGGGGATTTTTTTTTTCATGTACAACAATCTACATTGATTCAAATGCAGTCATGTCATCTTCTTCTGGTTGCTGCACCATGGTGGAGGGTGGGGTTTCACTGAACTGGGGCTTATTTTTGTGGTAGGGCTTATATTACGAGCATCCTCAAAAATCATACTAGGGCTTATTTTCAGGTTAGATCTTATTTTTGGAGAAACAGGGTAGGTCTTCTGTCTGACTTTTGCATCCTCCAGAAGGCTTCTCGAAAGGGAAAGCTTTGGGACAGGGCAATGAGCACACTGAGAGGAACAGGGCAATGAGCATAGTGAATGGATGGGAATCCATAACCTCTGAAAAACCACAGCACAGAGAGTGGTTTTAACAATAACGAAACCCATCTTCTTGTTGATTCTCCAGGAATCCTTTTTGCTCCCTTGCTCACTTGCCTACCTATGGCACACACTCAATGGGAAGAGCATATGTGCCTTCCTGTGGAGGCTTTGCTGGCACCAACCTGCCTTTCCTCCCCATCCCTTGTCTGCAGAGAGTGAGAGGAAGAGACATGGGTTGGGGGAGGGAAGGAAGGAAGTGACATCAGAAACTACCTTCGGGCGTTTCCTTTGTGAGGAATTGCATTAAAACTGGATGTATGTTGCAAATGGGTTTATGCCTCTTGGCAGCTAACCCACAATAAATATCTGTGTTGTGGATTATTATAAACACATAGTTCCAATAAGAGCTGCTACATTTCATTGTCCTCCTTTTAGCTTAGCCCAGGGGTGTCAAACTCAAATTCATCGGGGGCCGCATCAGCAGTTTGGTCCCCATCAAAGGGCCGGTTGTATCTGTACTGATGGCCTTGCAAGGACCCCATCCGGCTTGGTGGGAAAAGGAAGGAAGAGAAAGTGCCTGTGTGTGTGTGTGAAGGAAGAGAAAGTGCCGGGTTCTGTGTGTGAGAGAGTGAAAGAGAGAGAGAGAAAGAGAGACAGAGAGAGTTACAGGAAGGAAGAGAACGCGTATGTGTGTGTGAAGGAAGGGAAAGTGCCGGGGTCTGTGTGTGTGTGTGTGTGTGTGTGTGTGTGTGTGTGTGTGTGTGTGTGTGTGTGTGTGTGTGTGTGTGAGAGAGAGAGAGAGAGAGAGAGAGAGTTATTTAGTATATGCAACTCTGCTTGGATCTCGCAAAAAAACGCATTCTTCGGTCCTTTCAAATCCTCAGGCATTCCAATCCAGCAAGAGAGAGAACGGAACGTCAGGGAAGGGAAGGGAAGGGAAGCGAGCAACCAGCCAGCCCTCCCTCCCTTCTCTCCGCGGCTGGGTCGAACGGCCGCCTCCGACGTTACCCAACCGGGCCGGCGCATCGCTCCGCGTTCCCTCTTCTCTCCCTCTCCTCAGGGCCGCTCTGGCCGCTGCCTTCCGCGTCCCCCCAGCATCTCCTCCCTCCACCTCGGAGCCCAGCCAGGAACTCCCACCGCTCCCCTTCCCTTCCCTTCCCCTCGGGGCGACAGAGGCGGCGTGGAGCCCCCTCCTCGCGCGGCCTTGGGAACGGCTCTCGCCTCAGGCCGAGAGCGAGCGAGGAACAGGCACAGGAGGGAGGGAGGGAGGGGGAGCGGGGGGCGGAGGGAGAGGAAAGGAGTGACAGCGCCACAGCCAATCGGAAGGAGGACGTAGCCTTGTTAACTTGAGCCATTTTTTCAATGAATTTACTCCGTGCAGGCACGGAGTAAATTCATTGAAAAAAAAGGGGGGGAGGCTGCAAGGCTGGCGGCGGCTCCGTGGGCCATCAGTCGAGGTCTGGGGGGCCGGATTTGGCCCGCGGGCCTTGCTTTTGACACCTGTGGCTTAGCCACACACAATCTGAGCTTCTGACCTCCAACAGCTTCCTCCACCCTTCTTTGGTAGTGAAACCCAAACACTCCTGAACCAACAAATGATTTGTGATTTATGAACCTCCTGGTTCATTGCCCCCCCCCCAACATCTTGCCCCCACCTGCTTCCACCTGCCTCCCTGCCTTCATTGCCTTTTGCCTGCCCCATTGCTTCCCTACCTTTTCCTGCTGCTGCCTCCTCTTCCTCCACTGTTGCTACCATCTTGAGAAGCCCACCCCAGGCCTGCTGCCTCTGCACCCTGGAGATCAGCTGATAAGTGGAGATTGTGCAGAGACAACCCCCCCCGGTAGTCTGACAGTCTGGCTAACAGGAAAAAATTAATTACAAAACTAATTAATAATTTTTTAGTTAGCTGGCCTGTCAGTTGGGGGAAGGTTCTGTGCATGTCCCCACCTCTCAGCTGATAGGCAGGGACTTTGCAGAGCCCCTCTCCCACCGACTGACAGGCTGGATAACTTTTTTTAAAAATACTTATTTTTAAATTGTTTTTATGTTTTAATTAGCTGGTGTTTCAGCTGGTGGTGGGGCTCTCGTCACAGTCCCTGCCTATCAGCTGACAAGCTGAGACACACCCAGAGCCCCACTACCACCTGACAGGCCAGCTAACCTTAGAAAACCCTAATTATTATTTTAATTTTTTTAAAGCCAGCTCTATGCTCATCCCAGCCTCTCAGGTCAAAGATTTCCTCTGTTAGGATACAGTGGTGCCTCGACTTACAAACTTAATTGGTTCTGGAACTCCGGTTTTAACTCGAAATGGTCATAAGTGGAAGCACCATTTCCCACAGGAATGCATTTAAATGCAATTAATCTGTTCCGTCTGAAAGAAAAAATCAAGAAAAAAACCAACAAAAAGACACTGCAAGACCCATTGGAAATGTGATTAATCTGTTCCGGTCGAAAGGGGGGGAAAGAAAAGCAAACAAACCATACAAGACCCTTCAGAAATGCAAAAAAAGCAAAGCAGAAAGCAAACAAACTGTGCAAGACTCTTCAGAAATGCAAAAAAGCAAAGCAAAAAGCAAACAAACCATGCAAGACCCATCAGAAATGCAAAAAAGCAAACCAGAAAGCAAACAAACACTGCAAGACCCATCGGAAATGGGGGGGACCAAAAAAGCAAACAAATCCTGCAAGACCCATCAGAAATGGGGGAAAAACCCAAAAAGCAAACAAACCCCACAAGACCCATTGGAAATGGGAAAAAAACCACCAAAAAACAAATCCTTCAAGACCCATCACAGCATAGAAACATAACCCCACCACCCAGCCCAAAACCACGCTGCAAAACCCAACCAGAACAGTTTTTAAAAAGCAGATAGCAGCACCTTCCCTTACCAGGCAGTCCAAAGCCTCCTCCAATCGCACTCACTCTAACTGCTGGGGCGAAAGAGCTACAAAGAAGCAGCCTTTTCGCCTAACAACGGTTAGCAATTTGAATTCTCCGCCTTTTCCCCCTGCTTTTTTCTGTTCAAGTAAAATTTTGTGGCTGGAGCTGGTCATAACTCGAAATGGTCACATGTCAGGACGTTCAAAAGTCAAGGCATCACTGTATATAATTTAAACTTGTTGTCATAATATAACTAAGCTAACTATATACAGTAACTGTCAACCAGTTTCCATAGATAACAGAATATCTTTTCCAAGAACCAAGCCTCAAGTTGAAAGCCACTTTTTCCTTCTATGGTTGGTTAATAGACCACATCATACATGAACATGTCATGAGAATGACTGATGGTTGGATTCCAAAAGATCTCCTGTATGGAGAATTAGTGCAGGGAAAGCGCCAACAGCTGTGTTACAAGGATATCTACAAGCAGGATCTGAAGGCCTTAGGAATGGACCTCAACAGATGGGAAACTCTGACATCTGAGCGTTCAGCCTGGAGGCAGGTGGTGCAGCATGGCCTCTCCCAATTTGAAGAGACCCTTGTCCAGCAGGCCGAGGCAAAGAGGCAGTCCCAGAAGCAGCAAAATCAGGGAGCTGGACAGATTGTATTTGTTTGAAGTGTGGAAGGAATTGTCACTCTCAAATTGGCCTTCTCAGCCACACTAGATGCTGTTCCAAGACCTCTATTCAGAGCATGTTACCAGTCTCTCGAAATTGAAGGATGTCTACAGGATGTACAGGACATGAACAGGACATTTTCTCTCTTAGCAATGTTGCCTGTTCACATGGCTGAAACCAAGGGAAAGGGCACTAAAATGACAAATGTTGTTCAATGTAAGGGAAGATAAAGTGATTCAAACTGGGGGCAAACAAAACAAAATCCAAACCTTACATGTTCTAATCAAGCATGGGCAGATGACTGGTGACCGACTCCCCCCACAAAAAAAATCATGACAAATAGAAGTTAAAACTATGACTGTCTACAAGTCATGATGGCTGTAATTTCAGCAGGATCAGAGATAGTATGCCTTTGTGTATACCAGCTGTTGCAGAATATAATCAAGAGGGTGCTGTTGATTGCTGTCTGTAGGGCAGGAGACAAAGTAGTGCTTGTCCCTTCCCAGAACTCTGTATTTACTGATCATTCTATGTAAACTGGCAGATAACTTTGTGATACCATGAGGCACACTATCCATGCAAATTATGGTAACATGAAATTCCTCCCGGCACTCTCTTAGTGTTCTTGCAATCATGTCCTGCTTATGGGCTTCCCACAGGAAGAGGTTTTGCCCCTGTAGAAAATGATGCCAGCAGTAGGTAGGCCTTTGGCTAGTGAACTAATCTAGTGTGGCTCTTCTTAAGTTCCTTTAAGTTTTCTCTCAGCTGCCCAGTGATGGGTACCTGCTCACCTCACCTCGTCTTTCCAAGCTCCAGTTTTTTACCTCATTTCTCCACTTCTATAGCCCAGAAGGAAACTTCAGTTTCTTTCACATCTACATTTAGAAAGGCTTCCCTAGAACTCCTGAAGTGGGAGAATGAATCACCTTCCTCCAGGACTGACAGGTCTTGCATGGCATGTTTTTGAGAACTATCTGGTGCACCAAAATGCTTTCTCCAAATAATTAGTGCCATCAAGAGCCATTCCCTGAACATGCTAGTTTACTAATATTCAGTTCCTTGGCAAAGTATATGACAGGCATGGGTGGACAACAGTCACAACAATATGAATTGCCTTTCCCCCTTTCTTCCTGTTTAGTGATCCAGTTGAACATTTATGCTGTGGTTTCTTCCCCACTCCATCTTGTATTTTAAATTCCTTTCTGAATAAAAGGTTATGTTAAAGCAGGGAGGAAGGGGAAGCCAAAGCAAGACGAGTGAATGGAAGACGTCTTCTATCTCTGCGACTTTCAGAGCTCAGAGAAATTACTTTTTATATATACAAGTCACAATATGACCAGCTGGAGAGCAGTTGTAGGGCTGTTTTTGTTTTTCACTTTTCTAAAAAGGTGATGTGACCAAGCTTTGGATCTCTACATGCTTTTAATGCTTTATTACGGTCATCAAAAATAACCACCATCCTTTTAATACAAAAGAAGATAAGTTACTGACTAATATATTGCTTTCTTAATCATTGCCATCTTCTACTATTTGTCTGGAAGTATACCGAATGCTCAAAAATATCTATTTACCATAATAATCCATTCTGAAGAAGCTTCATTGTTCAGTCTAATGCATTTGCAGTTCAAACGAGATGTTGCTGTCGTTTTTTAATTGTTTGATTTTTAAATATCTGTCATCTGCCAGCCTTCAATGCAAGAATCTGGACCAAATGAAATCTGCTGTTGATTTGTATTAAAATCTTCTTCATTTTAACCATTTTATGCATAGGCACTAGAAAGACTTTGTGCAAGGAGCGGATGCTTCCAATTGTTGCTTATGAGAAAGAAAAGTATTCTGTGAGATCATAGTCCTTTTCCTCACTGAGCAGAAAGCTGGCTTCTGTCAGTTCTAAAGAAATTCTGCTGTTTCCCAATAGCTGTCAAGTGCTGGCACTTAGTTTTAAATCCCTTTCATGTTCGTAGAGTAAGGGGTTATTTAATTAAACCATATTTTCTCAGACTAATACACATATTGAAACATAATTATAATTTTTCTTTTGTACTTTTCTAAATTTTGCAGGATAAAAATGCATGCAATATTAATAATATTAATAATACAGAAAGTGAATCAAGCAGACAGACAAAGGCCAGTGGGGTCATAAATCCCTGCCATATCTGCTGATTTCCTCTAGAAAATGCTCTTTTGAAGCAAAATTTCCCCCAGATTAACCCCTCATGCTTTGACTCTTCATCAAGACAAACTCCCATACAATGGATTGACTGGCAGAGAACAACATCTGCATTGGTGATCATAAAAGGAAAAGGAGATTATAAACATGCAAATAGGATCGGTGCTTTGCAAACAGGTCATAAACAGATTGTACAGATTTCAACCGCAGCGCTGTTCTGCAGAGTATATTCAGGGGCAGCTGGGTCAATATGTTGCCATGATCTGGATGTTGGCATTTATTTGAGTGGTTTCTGATACTCATAACAATTAAATCTTATCAAGGCATAAATAAATAATAATAACTGGCCCAGTACTGTCAAGAATTTCTACAGATGAAGTCATCTGAAGATCTGATACCCGTTGGAGAACTGATATACATTCCTACATTGCAGATGCATATCCGTCATAATGGTATGCTCATTATGTAGACCAGCCATTCTCAATAGGGACCATATAGCCCCCTGGGGTGCTCTGGGATATTTGAAGAGGGTCACAAACTGGAAACAGTTCTTCACATACCACTTGACAAGGTTCATTATGGGACTTATACAACCCTCATTCAGCCTATATTTCTTTATGGCTGAGGCCACAAAAAGGTTGAGACTAGCCGATTAAGACTCATTAATTAACTATTCCTGCACCATCCAGTGACATTACTACATCGAGTGATTCCTAACAGTAAAATAAACATACAAGGAACAGCCAACCCCCACCAAATTCCCACTTCAGGGTAGGTAACTAATGAGAAGAATGCTCGAGCTGCTGCTGAGCCAAAGCTTCAGCAGAGCAGCTCGCCTTTGCCTCCCTCCCTGGATAAATGTGAGACCCTCAGTCTCATGAGAACGGCTTGGTGAGAGGCGGGAACCTTAGGTTATTTAAGGGATGTTCCCTCGTCTCCCTGCCCTTTTCCTTTCCTGGCACCAGTGGAGGATAGAGCTCCACTTCTTGGCTCTGTTGTGAGCTGCATCATCGATTGATGCCTGCGAGTTACAGCGATTAGGAGTATTGTGGGGTAGCATCGGCTCCCTCCCGCGGTTTGATTGCTAATCTTGTTGTTTTGGGTTTTTATTTTTAACATTTTTTGAATTCCTTTTGCTTAGCTTAGTCTTTAATATTAATTCATTTATTGTTAAATAATTGTATTAACAGGAATTGGTAGCGGCAAGGAAGGGGGCAGCCATGACCGCGCGGCTTGCATGGCTTGCACTTCAGCACGATCAGAGCTTCGGAGAGTGGAAGAGTGTACTTTAAATTTTTTTTAAAAGGAAGGGATAAAGGAGCCAACTAGGACTGAAGGGTCCAGCAAAGAGGTTATCACTCCGTCATGCCAGCCTTTTTTTTCAATCGACAAGGGCCCGGTAGACTCGGAGCAGTTAAGGGTCAGTGTGGTCTCTCAGATTCTCTGCTGTTTGAGTGCATCCAGGGCTCTGCGTGACTTTTCAACCATTAGAGCTCCGATCTCTTCATTCCCCCATCTTCTCCCTTCCACAACGGTCGGTGTTTTGGAACGTGTTGGTGGTGCTTCATTTGAATAGCTGTTGGCTGGTTCTAAAATAAAATAAAATAATATAAATAAAAAGAGAGAACAGTTACATAGCGAGGTGCTGAGTTTAAATTAGTCGTATAATTTTCACTCAGTCCAGCTGAATCAGGGATTAAAAGAAGAAGAAGAATTTTAATTTTAAATAATATAAAGCACATACATTTAAAAAAATAAAGAGATAATTAATTAGGTACATAAGTACAATCAATTGCTTTTCCTTGGGACCAGCAACCTCTATTGGATAGATTTTTAGCTTGAGGTTCAAAATTTAATTATAATTACACTGATTGGTACCTCGGGTAAGAACTGTTTGATTAAAATTAATTAAGTGCAATGATTTCTTTAATAATATTATTTTGACTTAATAAGTGTAATTCCAGGAAATTACTAAAGTAATAAAGTTCATTGTAATCATAGATTAGCTAATTAACAACATTCAGTTAGTTAAAACAATCAATAACAATTAAATTCATCCAAATAAATGCTTCTGAATACTAGGTTCAGGAGTGCATTGCTTTACTACAGGTTGCAGCTGGGAGTTATCAGCTTGTCCCCCCCTTCTATAGTCAGTGTATAGGGGGATTATAATATGAATTGGCACTGTAGCTGGTAAAATGCAAACTGCTCTTTGGCTGGTTTTAGAGCTAGATTCATATAGGCATCATGCAAAGGTCAGGGCAGCAAAAGGGAAAACAACCTCCCAGGAAAAGCCCAATCCCCCAAGTGTCTCCACATCAGTCTTCAGCGGACGAGGAATCCTGGCCTGTAAGGCAACAACTGCATTATCTAGATGGTTATCTTTTTTGTGAAGAAAGGAACACAGGGAGGTTTACATTTATTCTGGACACTTTTCAAGCTGTGGCAGAGGAGTTAGGTTTACCCCTAGCTCCTCTGCCATAGGAAAAAACAGAGGGACCCGCTATGTCCCTCACTTTCCTTGGCATTGAGCTAAATACTGTACAACAGATGTTGAAGCTGCCTGACAACAAGTTAGCTGACCTCAAGAGTTGGATAGCATCACTATTGCAAAGGAAAACGTTGTCTCTGCAAGAGCTTCAGGAGATTGTGGGCCATTTAAACTTTGCTTGCAGAGTCATGGCACTGGGACACACCTTTTTGCGCCGGCTTTGTGAAGCAATGAAGGATCTGCATCTTCCTTTGCATAGGACCAGGGTAACACACGGCATGAGAGAGGATCTACTAGTTTGGAGTCAGTTCTTAGCTGAGTTCAATGGAGTATCTTTCTAGAGAGGGAAAATAGAGCTTAAGGCAGACTTCCAGGTCCATTCAGACGCTGCAGATTCTTTAGGGTTTGGAATTTACTTCAGGAGAAGATGGAGTGCTGGCACATGGCCAGAAGATTGGCATCAGTCTGGTATTACAGGGATTTAACATTCCTAGAATTCTTCCCAATAGTCGGCGCGCTGTGGATTTGGGCAGAAGAGTGGTCAAACTCTGTCATGCAGTTTGGGTGCACTAACCAGGTGGTGGTTTACATTGTAAACAACCTTATGTCACATTCAGAACGGATCATGACTCTAGTTAGGGCATTCACACTGCAGGCTTTGAAATTCAATACAGTGGTGCATCGCAGAACGAGCGCCCCGTAGAGCGATGAATTCGCTCTACGGTGACGCTTTTGTGATCGCTAATGCGATCACAGAGCGATGGCCCCAATGGGCGAAAATCGCAGAGCGAAGGTCGGTAAGGGGTTCGCTTACCGACCTTTGCTTTGCGACCCGCCGATCAGCTGTTCCGCGGCTTCAAAATGGCCACTGGAACAGCCGAAAGGGTGGGGCGCAGTGTTTTCGCACCCTTGGTAAGCAAGGGGAGGGCGCGAAAATGCTGCCAGAACAGCCGAAATGGCTGCATGCAGCGTTTTTGCGCCCTCCCCTCGCTTACCAAGGGCGCGAAAACGCTGTGGCCGGCCATTTCGGCTGTTCCGGCGGCCATTTTGGACCCGCTGGACAGCTGATCGCAGCCATTTTCGCGCCCTCATTCAGCGAGGGGAGGGCGTGAAAATGGCTGCCAGCCATAGAGGAACATCGCTGTACGGTGAGTAAATCAGCCGATTGGAACGCATTAAACTAAGTTTAATGCATTCCAATGGCTTTTTTCTTTCCGTACAGCGATGTTTCACACAGCGAGGGTTAATCCGGAACGGATTAACCTCACTGTGCGAGGCACCACTATATTTTGGTTCAGGCCCGACACATTCCAGGAATAGACATAGATTAGTTGATGCAGTGTCGCATCAACAGATCAAGCTGTTCAGGGAGTAGATCCAGGAGCCAGAGAGTTACTGGAGATTCTGCCACCAGAGGTTTGGCAAATTGACACAAAGATGCGGAAAGAGCAATAGGCTTGGCCCTGGCACCAAGGACATGGAAAGAGTTCTTGGCTGTGAGTATAGAGTTTCAGGAATTTAGGAAGCTGCTCAACCTACAGCCAGTTTGGCCTGCACTGGTGGACCACCTTCAACAATTCATTGTATATTGGAATAGAAAGTGACTGCTGCCTGGAACTATGCAGGGTAGGTTGTCAGTGCTTGCCTTCTACGCCGGGGTTAATGGCCACCAGGATTATTTATCAGATTACCGCATTTAAAAAGCGATAGAAGGGCGGTCCAAGGAAAGGGGCAGAGTTCGGGACACCAGGGCTCCCATATTACCTGCATTGTTAGAACACATCTGTAAGCAGCGGGAGCTTCTGTGTAGGGATGAGTATGAAATTTGTTTGTTTAAAGCAGCATCCTTGTTGACGTTTTTTGGGGCTCTCAGGATTAGCAAGGTACTTGCTGCTGGAACAAGTGATAAGACTAGGGTAGCTCTGCAATAGCAGGACGTTAGGGTTCTAGACGGGAGGGTTCAAATTCACATTTGACGATCAAAGGCCAATCAGCTAGGTAGAAGTGCTCAACTTACACTAGCATGTTGTCATATAGAAAGCGTTTGCCCTGTGAAAGCCACAAATGCATACTTGAAAGTTAGGGCACAAGATCACGGCTATTTCTTTAAACATGGAGATAGTTTGCCATTAAAAAAGTACCAGTTCTGGAAATTGACAGACTTAGCACTGGATAGAGTTGGCATGCAGGGATTGAGGTTTGGCATGCGTTCCTTTAGAATTGGTGCAGCATCCACCGCTGCTGCCCTAGGATACAACACAGAAGAAATTAAGCATTTGGGTCGGTGATCTTCATCAAACTATCCTAGATATATCAGTACACTTCCTAATGTCTAGGCAGGGGACTGGTTTTGTTATATTTCTGCAGGTCCCGTGGTGGCGGCAACGTGGAGGCATGTTGTGATTTTGGGCCACAGCTATTTATTGGACAGTGCGATATGCGGCTGCATCCCCATGGGGGAGCAACCTGGGCCTTGGAGTCAGAGCCCAGCTCGAATGGAGAGGGCTGCGTGGAATGCTGTCAGCAATGCAGAATGGTGGCTTTTGGCCAATTTCCACTAGATGTGTTGGTGATACATCTGGGTGGCAATGATTTGGCCAGGTATCGTGGAAAGGCATTGATCCTGGACATTTTATGCAACCTGAGATGGTTGAAGGCCACATATCTGGCCAGGCATAATGTGTGGTTGACGATCGTCCCTCGCTTGGCATGGAGAGAGACCAGGAATTTTTCTCCATTAACACAGCATGCAGGAGTATTAACCAGGAGGTCTGTAGAGCGGTCTGCAGCAGCCTCAGATCAATGATTGGTCACCATAGGATCTGATTGGATAGGCCCAAGTTTTTTTGGAACAATGGTGTACATATGTCCGATGCTGGTTTGGATGACTTCATTGAAGACATCAAGGGGGCCCCTGCTTACTGAGCTTGGTCGGCTTGATGGTGAGCATGGGACTTAGCATGGCTAGTCCCTATGCTGTGGCAGGTAGTGCGGCCATAACAGGTTTTTTTGGTGAGTCCCACTGAAATCTCTGGTAAGCTATAGCCCCTCTGACCTCCCAGTGCTGCAGATCGTGCGATTACAGTGCTTGGGGGGGGGAGATGAGCTAGGGCTACAACCGGACCAACAGTCAACAAGGAGAAGCTGGCTTGAGGTCCGGGGTTGGTCAAATGGTGGCTGGCTGTGTTCTCACTGTCTTTAAGACCACAACAACTTGGGGGCAGGAAGTCACCCATTTGTTGCTTAGGGGGTCCTTTGAGACCTCTGCGCTTTAACCTGATTCCGCACTATGGCAGGTCCCCCCTTTGCCAAAGGATGGCAACACTGATTATGCTTAATAAAGTGTGACCCATATTTTAATCCATAACTCTTGTCTCGCGTCTTTATTCCGGGGTTGGGAGGGCAAAAGACTTATGTCCTTTAATTTAAACAATTAAAGAAACAGAGATGCCTGCTCTTATTATATTAGCATTGCCACATCTCACACCATCAACACAAACATGATTAATGAATATCGTGTCATGCTTCTTCTCTTCTTGGTTATACTTTTGTCTCATTCTTTGGGCCAATTTTGTTTCGGACAAAAGATTTACTTTTTGTATTTGAAGTTCCAAATGAGGCTTTTATCATCCAATTGCCCTGTTTCGTTCACAGTTTGTGAACATTCGATTCCTAACCTATCCCTGCTTTTTTTCCCCACTGCTTCTTCCCTTAACTGCTTCAGAAACATCTCGCAGGTTGGCAAGTCATGTCTCAGGAGCGGTCTGTCAAAAGGGAGTCTCCTCCTCCAGGATAGAATCAGGGAGGTGGGAGGGATTGAAGGCAACCATACCAACCACTGGGATTTTTCTGATGGTGGTTTAGAAGAAGTAGCTGTATTATTCTGTGCTAGCATACCAGGCAAAAATGAAAGGAAAATAGAGAATAAAGAAGATAGTGTCTGAGGAAGTGTCTGAGGAAGTGGACTTGTCCATGCAAGCCCACATTAAAATATAGCAGTTATTCTTAAAGGTGTCACAAGATTCTTGCTTGCTTGCTTTTCTCTGATAGGGAATGGCAGTTAGCTTAACAGAGTGTGCATGGTGGGTTCAATCAAAGCTGTTATTATCTCACACAGAGATAAGAGTTAGTGTAATTCAGGACAGTAGTAACTTTGTTCTTTTTACTCTTGAGTGTATGTTCTGTACAGTGCTCCTTGTTTTCCATTTATAAAGCATTCACTCATCTATAAGATGTTACATTGCTAAATCCTTGCTTTTATAGTAGGAAGAATTAATTACAAAATTAGTTACAGATCTGAGAATGAATTTTGGTCCATTCTGTAATTCTCTGACTCAGTTCTTCAATATATAAAACTGTGGGCCCAAGTATATTATTTTTTATTATTTTTATTTATTTTATTTCTATCCCACCTATCTGGTCATACTAAACCACTCTAGGCGGCTTACAACAAAAAAGCAACAATATAATTTTAAAAACGTTACAGCTTAACAGAGATAGAAATCGAAAAAGATATAGAGAGAAAATCGTCAGGAGTTTTCTGTTGGGAAGGCCTGCTTATACATCAGCGTTTTTAGTTGTTTCTTAAACATGCCCAGCGAGGGAGCCGCGCGAATCTCAGGAGGTAAGTTGTTCCAGAGGCGAGGAGCCACCGCCAAGAAGGCCCGATTTCTGATCTTTTCCTTCCGGGCTGAGAATATAACCAACAACAAAAGCATATGAGATTGCCATGAATTTGGGATTTATTAAAATTATAAACAAATGATGCCCTGTTTGAAGAATTGGGTGATTCTTATGGTTTGATTTTAAAGATTCCCTTCTTGCAGACCTTCTTTGAGCCTTACATTTGATTCCACCTTAGAGCCTGAAACCTTACTTTTGAGAAGTAATTTGCTTCTGTTACTTATAGTGTTCCAAAAGTAAGTCATTGTCACTACTCACAGCAATGCACAAAAAACTTATTTTTCAGATAATGAATTGCTTTTCTGTTACTTTTGCTTTACAAAAGTAAAACAATAAAAATGGCAAACTCAGGACTGCTAAGAGAATGGCAAGCAACTTCATATAATCCTGAGAAAATGTCTTAAGATTTCCTTTTAAAATAATGTTTGAAAACAACTTTGAAACATTACTTATTATAAGAGCAAGAGTGTAGGAATTTTTCCAGAATAAAAAACTACATAGCAATATGTTATCAAATTGTATGCAAAGCAAGCATTGCTACAATGAATGTTATAGCATATATAAGGTTAACATCATGACATGAAGAACATCACTCAACTCTCTCTCTCTCTCTCTCTCTCTCTCTCTCTCTCTCTCTCTCTCTCTCTATCTATCTATCTATCTATCTATCTATCATGCATTTATGCACCAGTGACAGTGCAAAGCACTGCTCTAAGTTGTTTATAGCAACACAATGTAACAGGGACCAAACCACCCAATATGTATTAAACCTCTCAAATAAAACAAGGAATAGATAAAACTCAAAATGATGGTGACACCATAACACATACAGAATAGATTAAGAGAGGATGTCCTTGAATGCTTCTTGAAATAGGATAGTCTTTGGCATCCTTTCAAAGGATAGGAGGAACGAGGCAGGACATAATTCTGCTGGAAGTTCATTCCATAAGAATGGGGCCACGAGGCCATGATTTCTGGTTATAGTCTTCTTTGCCTCTCTTGGAACGGCAACCTGGAGAAGTAGGCCGTAAGATAACTGGGTGGTACAGCCTGATATTCTGAGGGAGAGATGCTCCATCTTACATTTTCTAGAACTAGAGCCTTGGACCTGGCTTGGAAAATAACAATTTCTACAAATCAAACTAGTGTTAAAAACAAAGGGATAAAACAGGCTGTTTCCCCCAAGCTTAATCAACAATCCTATGCACTCCTACGCACACACGCACACACCTGCTGGCTTCCACAGCTGACTCTTTAATAGAGTGTATAATCATCATCCATTGCTGAACACCCTTTAATTTCCATTCATTTAGCACCTGTATATTAAAACAACTAACCAGGAGAAAAGGAGAATAATTCCATGTCCGCCATTCCTCAATGGCCTCTGTAAGAGTATAACTACGGGAACTGGGCATGGCCAGTCTCTGTTGTGCCACTTTACTTAGATTTCAGCATCATCCCATGTACACTGTGAATTAAAAACAACAATGGGTATCTCAGGTTGATACAGATTTAAACAGTTACATCTATTCCTCCTGCCTTTTCTGTATCTACCCATGGAAGCAAAATAAGGATCTATAGCTGAAAGTCCTGCCCCCCCCCCGAGCACTATGTAACATAGTTTCATAGAAATAGGAACTTGAATATTGTGGTGGCACTCCACCTAACAACTGGACATAGTTTTGCAGTAATTTTTCTTTTCTCCTCTTTCCATTTTTTTTCCTTGAATGCATGAAAACAATTTTTAGCTCAGCAATAGTCATTGCTCACATTCATTTTCTCCAAATCTGGAAATAAATTCTATCGGGGTAAAATGTTATGGAGAAAAACTGGAATACCCAGACTGAAGTGCTTTTGAATCATCACTCACTTACTTATAAAACCCAAAGAGGCTAAAGTCATTTTTATGACCATTGAAAAGGACTGAGAAAAGAGTTCAGATAAAAAAAATCAAAATTTCATCAGCCAAAAATCAGAGTTTATGAGGTGTTCGGTGAATGTTTAAGCCATTCATATTGAGAGCCTCTTTTGCTATTCCTTCTCCTGCTCATCCTCTGTTAAAAGAAGAAAAATTCAGACTTAATAGCTGTTCTGTAATGTTAATAATATCCTCCGACATACAGTATGTGTAGTCATAATAAAAGCAAAGGTCTTTTTTCATATCATTGCAATTTCTATGTAGCACCCTGAAATGAAAACACCAATTCTTCTTGAATATTCTTTGGTTATAAGACAATTTAGTTTGGATGTCTGGATAGCAAAATTGGGCAGCAAAGACTAGAGCTGACCCAAAAGCTCTTAGGGGGTTTGCTTGAGGGATTCTCATGTAGAACAGCAGATTTCCATGTCAATTTTGAAAATGTTAATCCCTGACCAGAATCCTGTAAATGGGCCACGTGTTCTGCCCCAGCAATCAGAACTGTGCAGGCTGATTGTGCAATCAGTCACATGGTTCCCATTTCAACCAATTGTGCAAGCTGCCAGCAGAGGTGCTTCATAAATAACACTTCTGCCTTGAGGCTGTGGCAGCTACTGTGTACATAACATCGAGATACTCCTGTGTAGATTCAACAAGATTTCAGTCTGTAATGGTGAATAAATTTTCCATAGATATTTTTATTACAAATATTCTTACTACAAAATGATTTCTATGCAATCAAGGAAAAAAGGTCAAATAATGTAATTCTAGGGAAGAAAAGAAAAATCATAATACCATTACCAAAGCATTTGACATAATAGAAAGGAATGGTTTCCCCTGCACTGTCATCGAACACAATGTTCTATTTTACTCCCACCAAGTACAATATACCATTCACTAAATATGACTCCACACAATTAAAAAAGCTGGTTGCATTGCTGCAGATTTATATAAACTGAATCTATGTGATTGAGGCCATGAACAGACTCATCCGGGGCAAAAACAGATCTCATTTTGTTGATGTTAACCATATTTGACTTATTACTTCTTCTAATGACAAATCAGTATGAACTTCCTTACCTAGTTTCTCTCTTTTCTCCCCCCCTCCCCTGTTTGGGAGAATGATTCTTACTATTTGGGGATGAAAAAAAGTAAAGAAGCACTTGAGATCTTGAATCAGATTATGCAATCTGTTAGAAAACTGGGTTAGTTAACCACTGCATCCTCTTGACAACACAGTCAGCCACACTGGCTGGGGCCGATTATAGGCAACATTGTAACAATTCGAAGAGCCACATTTGCAAATTGCTGCCTTAAATCCATTCAGACTGTTGGTTCTCCTTGCCATGTATCATTTACCCTCCACAGTATCAGGCCTTTCCCTACCAGGTGCAGGAATGTAAGAATCTTTTGGTTTCTGTTGCATTGCAAGTCTTCATATCCCATTTGCACATTCTTCCTGTCCTTGTTTCATGTCAGATGTATTTTTCCCCTTCCTGCAGTCATAAACATTTTCAATGCATTTTTTCCTAATATGCATCTTTATATATGCATTTTTACACATTACCCTATTGTCCCAAGGCACCCCATGTGCATTCTCCCAACTGAATTCTTCTTAGTCATACACAAAGTCTGGGTTCATTTTACTTCTCTCTGAAGGGCTCGGTCAATGCCTTGCACATGTATGACTTCTTCTTGAGGTGAGACATATTTCTTCTCACAATGAGTCTCAAGCTGAGACTGTCACATGCAATTAATTATTTTCCATATACTGCACAACTGAGCCTTCTCTTTAAATTGGAGATGCCAGGGATTGAAACAGGGGCCTTCTGCAGGCAAACCACATGCTCTTCCACCAAGAACTGTCTCCATCAGACTCATCGCTAAAGGTAATCACTACCCTGCAGCTTTGTCATTGCTGAACCAAAGCAAGAAAGATTCCTGCAGTCAGCAGAAGCTGGGCCGACAAATGTAGGTATTTCTTGATGCTTCTCACCCAGAATTTAAAGTTACTTTTTTAAACTACAATCATAGGCTCTCCCAACCATGGGGGCTGGGGATCCTGGCAGGTAAAGTCCAGAAAAAGAACTTCTCCAAGCTAGATAACTCTTGGGTCTGGTGATATAGACCCAAACCCTTATTCTACGATATCATTTCCAGGCAACCTTTTCCTGCCTCCATTATAACTGCTTCTTTTTGTAGTGTCAGTCATAGAGAGTGTGAAATGATAGTAATAGTGGTGGTTGGTTATACTTACAGTATCAAATGACAAGGTACGACTTACAGGGCATGACCAAACAGGTTTGATATGGCAATCCAGCAAACTGAAGGGGAGGGGAGTTGAGGAAAGGAAAGGGAATGAATACCTGATACATGAGAAAATAAACAACAAGAAAATCCTGGCACCACCATGGCATATATCATCTACATGCACCTATCACAGGAGTTCTCCTTGGAAGATAAAAGTCACAGATGTTTCCAACAGGGCAGAAAAGGAATCTGAGGTTGGAACACTTTCTGCCAGGTTGGCCCTTTCTTTGCACCCTGAAGGGTAGAGATCCAGTATATCTCATGGCCTTGGACCCCTGTTATATATGCCGTGGGGGAAAAATGGTTTTCTTCCCCTCATAACTCTAGAAGTCATGGCCATCCACTGAAAATGAATGCTGAACATTTCAGGACAGAAGAAAGAAGTGATTCTTCACACAGTGCACAGTTCCAAAAGGCACAGGAATTCACTGCCACAAAACATAGTGATGGCTGCCAACATGGGCAGCTTTCAAAGAGGACTGGAGAATTTCACAGAGGTTAGGGCCTTCAGTGACTCCTAGTCATGGCTAGGCTGTGTGTTACTGCCAGTTTCAGGAAGAATGCCTCTGTAAATCAGTTGCTGGACAGCATGAGTCAGAGAATGCTGTTCCTCCTGGCCCATTTCCCACAGTCCACTGGCTAGCTGCTCTGTGAACAGAATGTGCAACTTAGATTTTTTTTGGTCTGATCCAGCATAGCTCATACTGTACGGTCTTATCTAAATTAAAGGTGATACTAGACAAGCTTGCCTCAGTTTGCACTTTAAGGACTGTTCATGGTGTGGATGCAATCTTCACATTGATTGATGTATGTGGACCTACATGGAAAAATCCAGATCCAGAAAACAAAGGACTTAAGACTGTATCAAAATCCTCAGGTGGATTCTTGCATACATGGCACCTTGCACGTTGGGTGTGGCTTTTGTGAGAAATTTGCTTTTAAAACAACAAAGCCAAATGTCTATATATAAGATTAGCTGAGAAGAAAAAGAGGAAAGGTTGAACAAGGGAAGGCAATGTTAAAGGGAAGTCAAGCTACTTTCATGTTACTTATTTGAATAGATTCTGGCATTTCAGAATGTATTCAGAAAGAAAGTATAACTTTAAATGCTGCTAAAACTGAGAGCAAAATCCTGTATTTACGGGCATCCAAGATCATTGTAACCACTCTTTAGGAATCACCGTTGGTTTGTCCATGAGCATGTTATCCTCCATTTCCAATGTCAGTAGTCAGTCTGATAAATCAGTGGTTCCCTACCTTGGGGCCCTAGATATTCTTGGATGACAACTTCCAGAAATCCTGGCCATCACAGCTAGTGTTGAAGGCTTCTAGGAGTTTGAGTTCAAGAACATCTGGGGACCCAGGACTAGGAACCACTGCAATAAACTGCTTGGTGCTTATACCTATTCTCTTAAGTATTCTAAACATACATCTCAAAGCAGCCATCCCATTCCAATAAAGTGGACTATTATTTTTTAAAAACAGCTTAGTGAACAAATATTTATTGGTAAAGAAAATATAAGACCTGTTCTATCTAGGTTTCTCTGCATAGTGCTTACTTATGAAATTCTCCATGATGGGCTACCCAGCTACATTGGAATATAGAATTTTGTTACATCGTCAGTGGTCTCTTAGTGCACCACTGCTTATTCTTTAATCTTTGGTGCAATCAGCTTTCTTCACTGCTGAAGCTGAATGGTGCTTTCTGCATTTCCTCCCTTCAATGTGTTCATTCACAGCTGAATGCAAAACATTATATAACATTTTGTTTGGTTAAAAAAATAAACTGTACATGAATAGTAGGTGTACTAGAGGCTTACAGCTCCCAAAATCCTGCCAGCATGGGCAGTAGCCACTGCTATGGACATAAGTGTAGAGTGAAGGAAGAATAACAGGAACACTCTAGATATATGTGTGCCTGGTGTCTTATTTTAAACGTGTTGCCTCACCTGTGCATGCATTACTGGCATGCTAGGGAACTATACTGAGATTCTGTTAGCACTATGCCTGTAGTTTTAAATAAAAACCTTATTGCTTACAGTACAACAGAAGTTCATTGCTCCTGTCTGCACCTCAATGGTCCATTGTTCCTGTCCACATGCAGTCTCAGGCAGGTTGGCTCTTGGACCTGCAAACTGGCATGAGATATGGATTGTGACTGAAGTAATAGCTGCTGATGTGACAAAGGTATTGATCTCTCTTTTAATACGGGGATAGCAATTTTATTCATATGTGATCATTGTCAGGCAGCAGTGGACCATCAGCTGCCAATGGGCTACGTGTAGCTTTAAGCTTTTTACACTTACCAGTGCTCTCCATCAGTAGTAGAGAGGACTAGCATTCATCAAACTGCCATTTTGACAGGTACTACAGCCCTGTAAGGTGGGACTTCCAGGTCAAGGATCGACTTATGGGTCAAGGGTCGACCCTGGCCCCTTCCGGCAGAAGGGGCGGGTTGAGGGGTGACGTCAGGGGTTGTGGAGGTCACCGTGGCATGCCCTTAGGCCTCCAGGGTGTGAAACGCCACAGCGGTGATTTTGGGGCCCTTCTGCATGCGCTTGCCACTCTTTGCAGAGACCGGACAGTTTGGAGACGATGCCAGGTGATGAAAAACATGAAACACAGGACAGATTTACAGACTGTATATTCCTGCAGGGCGATTTCTCATCATCATGTTGAGCATTCTCCTGTTGGTGAGCATGAGACAAAATTTTAGTAAGCTTTTTTAAAGAACACACCACCACCACCCCAACATCCCCCATAACTATGCCTTTTAGAAATTTGCACTTACCGGGCTGCCTTGGCCCTCTGCATCACTCTCAAAGCCCTCATCTGAATCCTCTTCCATGGTCAGATCCTCAGAGACATAGCCATCCCCCACAAAAACTGGTTTTGCTAGCACACAGCCATCCACGTCCTCTGCTGATTTCAGGGCATCTCCGGTTGACTCTCCATGCGATTGCATGAATGAGGAAGGGTAACAGGGCAGTAAATGTCTCCTCCGGAAGCCTTTACTATGTCCATGTCTGGATTGAAAAAATGCAAATTTTGCCCAGTTGTTGTTTTTTCTCCTTATTTATTGCTGTGCTTGTGCAATAAATCTTTTTTTGACCCTTGTCCAACATCACACTCAAGATCAGCATCTTCATCATCACCCCACATAAGGGTGCAGGCTGGTTTTCTTGTGCTTTTCTGCTTTGGCTTTGTGGTAAATACGTATAGGTCTTCTGAAGTCCTACATTTCCTTAGATTTTCTGGGTCTTCGGGCAGCCTTCCCCTGAGCCTTGTAGGGGGTCCTAAGGGGCACAGGGGCTTGGAAAAACCCACAGACCCATAGTAGTATCCTAGGGGTCGCAAATGCCTTTTGGGTTTCCCTGTATCCTTTTGGCTTGTTCCAGGGATCAGGTTTTCTTTGTCCTCCATCACCTCCAAGACACACCGATCTCTGCAAAGAGCTACAGGCATACGCAGAAGGGCCCCGAAATCACCGCTGTGGCGTTTCAGCAAGCGTTGTGGACTTTCAACACCAGGCAGCCTAAGGGCATGCCCTACGACCTACCCCTTTCTAACCAAACCCCCACCCACCCCTCCAATTGCTTCCCATTGGACTATAGGGGCCGCCTGATGTTTTTGGTAGTTACACAGTATCTTTAAGTTGCAAGCTTTTTTAAAAAGTCTAGGACTTAGGAGAGCTGTCTATTTTGTGTCTTATTATGTGGAAAATGTTGTACTTTGGACAGTCTTAAAGCAGTTTTACTAAAATGTGGGTTTTTATTTTTTGTACTCTTCAAATTATTGCAGGTTTTCCTTGTCCGGCATCATCTCCAAACCGTCCGGTCTCTGCAAAGAGCGGCAAGTGCACGCAGAAGGGCCCCGAAATCACCGCTGTGGTGTTTCAGACCCAGGAGGCCTCAGGACATGCCCAGGCATGCCCTGAGGCCCACCCCCTTTTCTACCCAACCCTTCCAACCAATCCCATTGGTCTACAGGGCCACGGAGGGGTGACATGACCTTCGGGGGCCAATCCTCAGGCCTCCCTCTGGTCACGGAGATCCCCACCTCTAGGAAAACCTCCTATAGGTCCGTGGTGACCTCCACAACCCCTGATGTTACCCCTCAACCCGCCCCTTCTGCTGGAAGGGGCCAGGGTTGACCCTTGAACCATAAGTCAATCCTTGACCCGTAAGTCCCACCTTACAGGGCAGTTTGATGAATGCTAGTCCTCTCTACTACTTCCATGCACACACACAATTTTTTTTAAAAAATGATGTAGTTTGCTGCTGAAATTTGGTATTGGGCCACTCAGCTGGTACTAACAACAAGGCTTACTGGAAGCCCTTTTTATGTGTGTTCATTGGAACCGGCAACCCCTAACTACTACTTTCTTCTTCAAGTCCTCCCAACAGTTTTTCTTCCCCACACCTCAACCGTTCTTCAAAAAAATAATCCAAAGAAACTTTTAAAGCACTCAAAGAAAGCACAATTTATAGGCAAAAGTCCATGTCGATTTCGAAACCTTTATTGGCATATAAACCGACAACAACAAAACATGGGTACAAGCCAAGCGATGATCAGAGTAAACATAAAATAGGAGATACACTCAACAAATAGTATCATAGGTAATGGGTTAAATTGGAAATTTCCAAAAGATATCTTGCAACGGCAGATGTAATCCGCGGGCAAGAATCATTCAGGAAAAAGGATAGGGAGTTGGGCAAAAGAGAAAGCCACGGTTCGAGAAACAGCTTTCTCAGAGATGAATGCGCCGGGCAATGAAATAAAATATGGTCCAGGGAATCTGGGAGGGTATGACAGAAAAAGCAGAGCCTATTTGCACAGGGGATCTTAGCGAATCGGCCTGCATGAACCGCCGAAGGGAAGATATTGAGGCGAGCTAACATAAATGCTCTTCTCTGACCAGGGTTGGTCAGATTATCACACCTCATGCTACCTTCTTAATCAACCTCTGTCTCAATCTTCACATTGCCATTCTTAATGGCACATGGGGTAAGGACATCCCTGGTGAATACACCCACCTCTCCATTAGAGGTCCAAGCGTAATCGATTACGCCATCGCTTCCCCAGCTCTTTTCCCCTTTCTCTCGGACTTCTCTGTTGGTGTTCGTGCTGACAGTGACCACCTGCCTCTTCTTTTATCCCTAACCTTCCCTTCTTCCCTCTCCTCCCCCCAAATTCCCCCTTCACAACCCTCTTGTCACCTTATATGGACTTCTCAAACAGAAGCTGACTTCTTCTCTTGGACTTTATTGCCAGAGATCTCCAATCTTAACCTTACCATTGCTACAACTGACTCTATCGCCACAGCTATCACCTCCCATAATACTCTTGTGGATTCCTTAATTACTTCCCTTAGTAGTCCAACTAATTCCCCATCCCATAACCGTGCCACTTCATGGTTCGACTCCGATTGTTGGCAGGCCAAGAAACATGTTAGATCTCTTTTCCACTCTTTCCGCCTTAACCCTACCCCAGCGTCTCTACAACACTACCTTACTGTCAGAAGGTCCTGCACATTACTTTTAGACTCAAAAAAAACATTTCTTTGCTCAACGCAAGTGGTCTGATCTGCTCCAGGCAATTCTATCACATAACTACAAAGCCTTCTGGTCCTTGGTATCTTCTTCCACCACTTTCTCTTCTTCTGACCCTTCTTTTACTATCCCCTCGGAGGAATGGATAGCCCACTTCTCCACAATTTTCTTCTCCCTGAACCCCAACCCCCCTTCCGATCCCTCGCTCCAGGCCCTCCCCAACTGGCCTCCTGTTACTTCTGAGGAAATACTGGATTTAATCAGCTCACTGAAGTCTGGTAAGGCCCCAGGCCCTGATCAAGTCCTCACTGAGATTCTGACCAGTAACCCCCACTGGTGGTCTCATTCCTTGGCTAACTTTTTCACCTTAGTTAACCACTCTGGCATCCTTCCTAACTCTTGGTTAATCTCCACTCTGATTCCAATATTCAAAAAAGGTGATCCCTCTCTCCCTAGCAACTACCGCCCAATTAGCCTTCTATCTTTTATTGGCAAACTTTACTCAAAATCTCTTCTAGCCAAACTTTCTGCCTGGGCTTCTTCCATTAATCTTCTGGGGAAAGAGCAAATTGGCTTCTGCTCTGGAGCCTCTACTCTTGATCACGCTTTACTTTTATCCCATCTAGTTGAAAAATATTCCATTCATCACAAATCTAGTTTGTTTGCTGCTTTTGTTGACCTTCAAGGTGCCTTTGACTCTGTTAACAGATCTCTCTTATGGGACAAACTATCTCAATGGGGCATTGATCGTCGACTACTCTTTCTGCTTAGGCGTCTCCACTCTTCAAACACATGTCAGATTCGCCTCCCAAACTCCAATACACTAACTGATAGATTTCAAGTCAACAGGGGTGTCCGTCAAGGGTGTATATTAGCCCCCTTACTGTTCAAATTATTCCTTGCAGATCTCCCTCCTTTCTTATGTAAAGCTACTAACTCTTCCCCCTCTCTTAACGGTGCCCCTCTCTCAGTTCTCCTCTATGCTGACGATGCAGTCCTGCTCTCCCTCTCCAAAGCCGGGCTGCATCTTCTTCTAGCCAAATTTCAAGACTACTGCTCCATCAACGATCTTAGCATAAATTCTTCCAAAACTAAAATAGTTGTTTTTTCTAAATCTAGCCCTCTATCCACTTGGACAGTTGGTACACAATCCTACCAAAAGTCCATGTCTGGATTGAAAAAAATGCAAAATTTGCCCAGTTGTTTTTTTCCTCCTTATTTATTGCTGTGCTTGTGCAATTATATTTCATTAATTATGTTCAACATGTTAAGGAAAAGGCTGGGATTTAAGAGTATAAATAAATAAGATGGCCTATCATATTTCCTGAGTAATTCTGGAAAATAAAATAAGCATTCTGAATTTACAGAAGAATGAAATACCTTATTTCCCAAGAAGAAAAGAATTTAATAACTGTATCCTGAAGCCATTATTTGTCCAGGCATTTTGATTTAAGAATACTGGTCTCTTATTCAACAGAATGGCAAAATATTAAATTTCAGGGAATAATTTTAGAAAAATCAATAGTCAACCAAGCTGTATTTTATGTCTTAGGCTGACACCACTGCTCATCTCAGAAAGATGGATCTTGGCAGATAAGGAGATAAGGGCTAAATTATTTGATATTCTTTTGACATCATTCTTTCTAAGATCATACGTCAAAGATAAATATTCATATTGCATTTGAAAATTCCATAATTCCTGAAAAATAAATAAGTGCAAATACAGTTTTGTAGTAGAATGAAGTGTACACTTATTTTACCATTTCAGTCATACAACCTAGTCCATTTCTTTGATATTCCAAAGCAAAGCACGTAAACATCTAAATATTCTGTCACCATTTAGCATTTTAAAAGGCAGTGAGAACACATTGGCATCCTCTTACAAAACCAGTCAAAACATCATGGTAAGAAATAAAACACAGAATGAAAGGGAGAAGCAAAATAGAAAACATAAGACATAGTAAAGGCTTCAAGAGTAGACATTTACTGCCCTGTCATCCTTCCTCATTCATGCAACTGCATGGAGAGTCCAGACAGCATCATCCCTCCCATATTTTCCAGTGGCTTCTTAAGAAAGATGGAGGAAAATAGTCTGTTAAGGAATGTAAAGGGGAAAAGTTGCACTTTCTTTTGATTAATAGGATAAGGATCCCTCCATCTCTAAATACCTCCTATGGGCCTAAAATGTAACACCAAATTTCTTATAAGATCCAGGGAAAAAATAAAAAGAAGCAAAACAGAAAAGATACGTGGGGAAAAATATTGCTTGGGCTAGAAGCTCATGTTTATTTTACTTATTTTACTTATTTTATTCTATGTGTAGGTTAAATCGAAGGTAGGCAACAATATGTGGTGTATGTGTGGGAGGGCACATGACCTTTCTTAACCCACAGGACACTCAGAAAATCGGTGACTGCTGCTAACCAAACTTGCAGCAAAAAGTCATGCTCTCTGTTTAACAATGCCACTTTCCTTTTAAAACAGAGTGCTCACCTTGCATCTTACTTCCAGAGGGCTTCCTGGAGCACAAATTGTTTTGAAGACATGGCCTTTGTCTTTTCTGTATAATTAAAATCATCTTCTTTTACATGTGACCATCCTAAGTCTGCCAAATAATGTACAAAAAAAGAGAGGAGTGCCTAGATTCATTCAGCCTCTGTGACTTAGAATTAGAGCTTGGACAGGCTATGATGGGAGTTGTAGTCCAAAAGAAAAGTAACTCTACCAAGTCCTGCTTAGAAGAAAGAGTATTAAATTGGGTAGCATTTCAGTTAGGACATTAAAGGCATTCGTGTATAAACGGGTTGTTTACTATGGCAAATTGTGACCTGAGAAATACAGCCCTGGTTTTACTGCTTGAACAAATTTTAACATCTGTAGGTTACATGTGTCTACATCTTGTACTATTTTTTAAAAAGCAAAAAATGTCGAGGCTAGGCAGATTAAAATGTGTATCCTATCATACATTGGCCAAAATCCTGATCATTAAGTTGTTACATGATTTCCTTCTCAAATATTCGAGGGTCCTGCTCAATCTCTTTTGTAGCTGCGAAACTGTTGGGGTCTTGTGCACAAGGTCAGAAGTCTTTAATAACTAAAAGTCAAACAGCAGCAATTTTCAGTAATTAAAGACTCCTCCCCCACTTCTATGACTTCCAACAGTTCCAAGCTATGGAAACAGAAATGTTTTATTCCCCCACCTCACTACCAAAAAAAAAGCACCTTGCAGAACAAGATTTCAGCCATTGCATAGTGCAGATGGATGGGAAACAGCAACATATTCAAACGTACTGTATCTTATTATTAATTGCAAAATTTTAAAAATTGCTCTATACTAGAATGTTAGTTTATTGCAAAATTGTCATGCACCTACATGTACACTCTTCTCATTTATAGCACCATTCTCCTGTATTTTCACTCAAATATAAATCACAGTGGCTGAAATCCTCCTCCTTTGTGTAGTAAATTGCACGAGAGTTGGTTCACTGAATCAGTGAGGATTTGGTGAATCAACTCCTCCATAAATTCAGATGGGCCTGCTCTAGTTACGACTTACTATACAGATATAACGTCTTAGGACTGCTATCTATAAAGTAATTAGCAAGTTTTCTAACCCAAAAGATGTTTCATTTAAAAGAAAAATAACTTCACAAAGGAATACAAAGGTTCAATGAACAGGCTAAGTGCAAAATATAAGAAACAAAGGGCAAAACCCTGTTGATGTAAATTTATGCCAGTGAAACCCAGATTAAGTGCAAAAATGTTTAATGGAAAGTTTCATATTTGTTTGTTTGTTTGTTTATATCCCACCTATCTGGTCAAACAACCACTTTATTCACCTCCTTGAGGGTCTGAAGTTCTCTAGGACTATCTTTAGTCCTGGAGAAGCCTTGGGGAAATCTCAGGACATTCAATAGTATTTCTTTAAAAAAATCACCACCAGATTGCTGGCAGCAGCCTCAAACCTAGTTCTGCTTGTGATTTACTGTTATAAAGGCCTCTTCCTCGCTCACCTCGAGGCTGTCAAAGGCTTCCCTGGAACTCTAAGGAGTCTAGGAACCTTAAAAGTGGTAATAGGAAGCTTTCTATTAGTTTAAATTAAACATTTCCAGTACCTAATCTGGGTTACACTGTGCAATTTTATGCAACTGGCTTGTGCCCATTGTTTCAATTTTCAGTTTCTTCAGTACATAATTAAAAGTCCTTATTTTACTTATTTAGCTGTGCATGCTGTTCATTATGTAGAGATATTATATACAGATACTTAGATATTTGCTTTGACTCTAGGACTACTAGACCACACTGTTATTCACAGCCTCTTCACAACCAGGCCACTATCATTCTGACAGCACTGACTAACTCACAGCTTTTTCTGTTGCACACACATCTGTGTATACAAAATGGAACCACTCCAGCCAAGAAACACATGGATAAGTCTGTTTGCAGTTCCATTCCTAAACATTCTTTCACATTTTTCAACTGTCATGGCAGCCATTACTGGCCTATAGCCCACAAACAACAGTCAATTCACCCCAACCAAAGAAACCTGTACATAAAACCTGCATACAGTACAAAAAGGCCACAGTACCTGACATTCCTTTAAAGATAAACCAGCACTTTCAGAGAGACATCTGCACTATTGGCAAAAACATATCCATACTTGAAGAGAACTGCTGGATAGCTCACGAGTTTAGGTACTATCTGGCTGCGGGACCAGAAGTTGGGAGTTTTGATTCCCCACTGAGCCTTCTTGACGACTAGAGTTGATGATCCATAGGGTCCCTTTCAGCTCTTCTAGGATGATTATTAGTTAACACAAAAGTGGGCATCATCAAAAGATCCAGGGCCAATTTTATTTCCTGAAACCCATTGTACCCCCCCCCCAAACCGCACTACGGTGCTTCACTCAAACATGGGAATGTGGAAGTCATAGAAGTAAAAGAAATTGTTTAAAAATTCCAGTTAAGTCCAGTTTAAAAACTGGTATATAGAGCATATATATTTTGTTTTAAAGAATAATCATACTCCTGAGAGGCTTCTGGGAGTGCACGTCTCCTTTAAATCAAGGTACCCCCCTCCCCACACCCCTCATTTTAAGATAAAAATATCGTTTCTATCCACACTGTCAAAGTGCTGGTGGTAGGCGGCAATAATACAGGTTGCTGTTTGTGGCATGTGAGCCACTTACTTCCCACTCTTTAATTAATTTATTATCATTCAGTTGGAAAGAACTGTCAACTGCTACTTGACATACAGTTGAACATTGTACATATTGTTCAACAATTCTGGGCTGTCATTAAATGTGTACATGCTACACATTAGGAAAACTTCTGGCTCTACCACTTGAACAAGCTGTCGGGAGCTGTCCTTGGAACTGTCTAAAAGGGGAGAAATATATTCAGGCTGCTGTCAAGGATATTTTAAAGGTAGTATCTTCTGACTCAGAGCAGGAGTTTAAAACAGACATCTCTTGGGTCTCTTCCAGTCCCAGGATTTGGGTGGGTTGCAGAAGACGGCATAAAGAATTGGTATTATTACAGAAGACACAAATATGCATTTTATTGTTCTGGGGTTGGTATTGCTACTAATAATTTCAAGCAAAATAGCCTATCTAGATTTGGATTGTCTCTACTTCCATACAATACCACCTTATATTTATTTTTTTATGGAAACGACACTTCAATCAAAAACTTCCTTGAGAGCAATTCAGGCCACTTGGTGGGGCAGAGGTTTTAAAGAAATACTTCATACGCTCAGTTGGTCTGGGCCTGCAAGTAACTAGTTATTTTTGTTTTCACAATAATAAATGCACAAATGAAAACTTGCAATAACAAAGGCATTAGTTACATTATGATTGCAATATACCAAGTGCCAACTTGAGTGTCACTTCTGTTATCTGTGAGTGACCCTCTGCCACTACTGTTGCTGCCCAGCAGCTGTCCTTTCTTTGCCCCTATTACCATCCGAATCATCACTTTTCTTCTAAAGATGTGACCCTTAGTCCTGAAGAGAGCAGATGAATGTTAGTCTGTAGCCTCAACGTTAGCCATTGTACCTTCAGTGATGCTGCTTTGAGATCAGACTCATAATGAAATCTAGCCTCCTGACAAAATTGATCTCAGCTTCCTTGACTCAACCTGCCCTCATCACTTTAATATACATTCTAAGGGGTAGGAAATAGAGTAACAAGAATTAACATTAATTGGCTAAATGTAACTCTTTGATACTTTTACCCTCAAAAAACTTTCCCATAGGCTGGGATTAATAAACCTAATCATGTTTACTTAAAAATTCATCTTATTGCTTTCCATGGGTATTGTTTGTTATGTGCCATCAAGTCAGAACCAACTTATACAATTTTAAGATGCTAGATATATAAGGAGAGGTTTTACTAGTGGTTACCCCCCCCATGACTTCTCATGATCAAGCAAATATTCTAAGCCATGTTTCCTGACTCCTAGTCTGTCACACTGTCCACTACACCTCACTGAGTACCATTTTATGGACAATAATTAATTAATTATGTGCCATCAAGCCAATTCTGATTTATGGTGACCCTCTCCAGAGTTTTTTTAAGTATCAAAGAGGTTTACCATTCTCTTCATCTGGAGGGCAACATTTTTGAGGCCCTGAAGCTTGGACTCTTATAAAGGCCCCTTCACATCCAGCAGCGAGGTCTGGGTAACCACTGTTATCTTCTAATTTTTTTTAATAATGTGGACTAAAGTCACTTCTGTGGCCCCTCCAGGATTAGAGGCCCTGAAGCTTAAGCTTCATTAGTTTCATATTAAATCTGTTCCTGAGCTTGCCCAAGGCTACACAGTCTGGATCTTCTCCTGGGGCCCACAGTGGGGAATTGAACTCCCAAATTCTGGTCCCTCAGCCAGATACTTAACTCATTTAGCTGTCCAGCCAGCTTCCATGGATATTACTCCCTAGTAGGCACATTTAGGATTGCATTGCTAGATAGTAACAAGTTGCAGACTGAATATGTACTTTTTCTTGCAATCTACCTTCTATTTTTAACTGAAAACAGGACTTTCCATTCTTTTCAGTGTGACAAAGAGTGTGGTTGGGTGAATGGGTATGAGTCACCGGTTTTCAAGTGATAGTGAAAAAAAGAGTGTTTCCATAGTCCCAAAGGCGTTTGCATGCAAATCCAGTCTTCACTCTGTTGTCCTTGAATGTGCCACAGGAAAGAATGTACTTATACACTGAATCTGCCACAAGAACCTCAAGAAGTAGACACAGGTACTGGTAAGGAAAGGAACTTGCATACCAGTTATTAGACATTTGACACAATAGGCACATTGAACCACAGAATATGTTTTAGGTCTTTCCACAGTTGTGAGCATCAGGATCTTATCCTTGCTCCAGTTTGAGGGATGTGGTCCAAAACAGCTTTAAGTTGACTTTTTGTCCCAACATAAAAAGCAATTTAAGCAATGTGAGCCTAAAAGTAACTTTAATTTATTTCCCCAAAATAAAACTAAACAGGCTCACTAGCATTGCCCTCTAGGTCAATTCACACTTTGCAAAAGTGGTGTATATATTGTTTGGATGCTGTAATTTAAGCATGAGGGAAGACAGTCTTACTTAGTGGGCCAATGTCAGCTGTGGCCTTAGATGATATGTGAGGAAGTACCTATTGCTATAGTACAGCTAACTCAGTTTCCTCTCAGGATTTCTTGAGTGTAAGCAACGCCAAATCCCAACAAGTAGCCCATGAATGCAGATTGCACAGACACCCAACAGGCATAAAATTGGCACATAGATCTATTAAGAATCTCTTCTGCATTACAGAGTACTTTAATTCCAGCAAGCAGCGGGATTCTCCTCTTAAATCTAGTGTTTTCAATTGTTCTTCTTCTAGGTATTCTTATGTTTTCAGAGGCTAAATCCAAGTTTTTTTTTCACAACTAGACTCATTTAATTAATGAAACTTATGTAAGTGTTGACTTAACAAGTTTCCACTCATTCATTCAGTCTACTTTAGTTGAACTAACAACTAGTTTTAGGCTACAGATTTACAAAATATGGGAACTGATGAGTCTGTGGCGGTCTTAGACTAGCT
Source organism: Pogona vitticeps (assembly GCF_051106095.1). Classification (NCBI taxonomy): domain Eukaryota; kingdom Metazoa; phylum Chordata; class Lepidosauria; order Squamata; family Agamidae; genus Pogona; species Pogona vitticeps. The sequence continues at coordinate 103,922,006 of NC_135783.1, read as the reverse complement.
TTCAGGTGGCCTTTCAGCTTCTCTTTAAATGTCACCAGTGAAGCTGAGCCCCCTACCTCCCAAGATAATCTGTTCCACTACCAATTTCCACTGTCATTAGGAAATGTCTTATAATGTTTTGTGAAATCCTCTCAATGTCTACTATTCAATTATAATTTTAGCCAAGGGAACAACAGAAATAGAGGAGTGGACTAGAATTTAAGGGAGGAGATAGCAAAGGAACAGTGATTCTGACCTGTTCTGCAGGTCAGAAACAGGAAAGCAGCTTATACTAATACTAATACTGATACTAATACTTAATAATAATAATAATAATAATAATAATAATAATAATAATAATAATAATAATAATAATAATAATAATAATAATAATAATAATAATAATAATAATAATAATAATAATAATGATGATGATGATGATGATGATGATGATGATGATGATGATGATGATGATGATGTTTGATATATGTTGAAAAGTTAGCAGGTTTTATAAAATGTAATGTACCAAATTGTTTCCCAGTTTTGCATTTATTGTGTGCAACGTGTGGTACATGTATACAAGGATAATGAACTTTAGGTTTAAGAATCTTGGATATTATTTACTGAGCCTGTTTCTAAGAGGACATTCCTTAAGTTTTAGAAAGTGGCATGCAGCAGCAGTACTGTATATGCTTCACAATGTGGTGCTCATTCACTTCTTCAAGTGGTGAGAAATTCCAGAGGACCAATGCATTAAGCCAGGTTTCATTTTTCTTGGAGGAACTCACTGGTGAGTTTAGTAATTTTAATACCGTTTGTGTTTATTTACAGATGTGTGTTGCAACACAGCTTAACATGCTAGCAGGCAGGCACTGCTTCCTCAGCTGATCTCATTGGAGAGACAACTTAATCCCTCAAAATGCTGTCTCCTTACAGGCTCCATCTTGCATAGGTGTTTGCAGGAGTTTTTCTGAAGGGAGAGAAAGCTACACAGGGATACGTTAGCATAAACCCCCCCCCACACACACACAGTGTATCATTACAATCCAGTGTGAAATGACAAGTAGATACCTACTGTGAAATACAACTGCTGTGAGAGAAATTGTACTACTGGACTTGGAAATTTTCTGGCCACCTGTCACATGCCTGGGTGCACAACTGAGGCTGCAACAGTCACCAAAAGATCACACACTCATGCTGAGCAGACACAATATGATTCTGGCTACTAAATAAATTTCAGATTTGGAGAACAAGTACTTTCTACACCTCCCTTCCTTGTGACATCCTTACCCATCTGAAATGACTGCCTCTTTAAGCCTCCGAGTCAAAACTGCTGTCTTGTGCTATTTCTACAGACACCTTGATTATAAAATCTTGGATGAATACCTGGGAGATAGAGAAAGGCACCCTCTTTCAGAAACTGCCTCTAACAACTTTCCCCCCTGGAAACACTTCACCTGTCATTTTCTGCAAGAGAAGTACTTGGCCAGTCATTCAAGGTTGTTTAAAGCAGTCTCCAGTACTACTTAAACTTGTCTTATACAAACCCCAGGGTGTACAATAATACATAAGGGCCTTACATAGAACTTTGGGTGCAACAACAATTATAAAGCAGAAGAGGGAACAAAAAAGGTGTGGATAATTTGGAATCCCTTCATGGATTGCTGCCTTGTCGTAGCAAAGGGGCTTGAGTAATTCAGAGAAGCTATGGGTTATGTCATGCAGGGACAGCCAAAACGGAAGGTCATAGTGGAGAGTTCTGACTAAATGCGATCCACCTGGAGCAGGAATTGGCAAGCCACTCCAGTATCTTTGTCAAGAAAACTCCATGGACAGAAACAAAAGGCTAAAAGATATGACGCTGGAAGATGAGCTCCTCAGGTGGGAAAGCATCCAAAATGCTACTGAGGGAAAGGGGAGGACAAGTACAAGTAGCTCCAGAGCTAATGAAGTGGTTGGGCCAAAGCTAAAAGGATGCTCAGCCAAGGATGCACCTGGAAGTGAAAGGAAAGTCCAATGCTGCAAAGAAAAATACTGCATAGGAACCTGGAATGTAAGATCTATGAACCTTGGGAAGCTGGAGGTGGTCAAACAGGAGATGGCAAGAATAAACATCGACATCCTGGGCATCAGTGAACTAAAATGAACGGGAATGGGTGAATTCAATTCAGATGATTATCATATCTATTATTGTGGGCAAGAATCCCGTAGAAGAAATGGAATAGCCCTCATAGTCAACAAAATGGGAAAAGCTGCACTGAGATATAATCTCAAAAATGATAGAATGATTTCAATACGAATCCAAGGCAGACCTTTCAACATCACAGTAATCCAAGTTTATCCACCAACCTTCGCCACGACAAGGCAGCAATTCTTGAAGGGGCCAGACATCATAGACAAGGGTAATTGAAAAGTAGTATTGCATTGGTGTCTGATGTTATTTACTTGCATATCTTCTTTCACATTTTTGAAAGTCCTGTTTCTTTGCTTGTGTTTAGCCATTTTTTCTCTTCCTTGTAAAAATGAACTGCAGAAGGACACAGTTCTCCCATTCAAGCTAATTTTGCCACATCTATTATTTTCTCCACCCCTCCTCTCATTTTGTGGGGTTGATTGCTTCCTGTCTTAATACTGTAGATGTGGTGTTGAACAAAATACTGTAATGCATTATTTTTAAGAAATCCACTGGCAGATTCATCCAGTTCTGCCTTTAAGCACACTAGCCTATCAGGGCCAGCCAGATGCTCCTGATGCTTTCCTGACTATTTTCTTTATAAAGATATTTTCCAAATTATAATTAGAGATAAAGCAGCTACATTTGCTGCTTTGGCCACAGCACTGAATAACCACCCCCGTGGCACCCTAAAGACTAAGAAATGTATGGGTTACACTTTATGGAACTAGAGTCTACTTGAGCAGATTCATATCCTGTTATTTAGTCACTGTTGCATTTATATCCTCCCTCACCACCTCCAGTTGATTCAAGGTGACAAACATGGGTCTCCTCCTCCTCATGTTCTCTTCAGAACTGTGTGAGCTAACTGGGTCAGGCTGAGACAATGGCTGGCCTCATGTCACCTACAGCAGTGGCTCCAAACCTTGAGCACCCAAGTGTTCTTCAACTAAAAGTCCAAGAAGCCTTCACTAATAACTGTGCTGGCCAGACTCTCTGGGAGTTTTAGTCCAAGAACATCCGGGAAACCAAGGCTGAGAACCACTAACCGAGACCTGAGGTTGAGGTGGGGGGGGGGCAGAACCTGGATCTCTCAAGTCTCCACTCCAGCTTTCTAACCAGGATAGCACACTGGCTCTGAAAAATACATCCAAATAGGATTCAAATGTACAGGCACAGATTCTAATGGTTAACTTAATTCTCCTATCGCTCACCCCCACCACATCATTCTAGTTGTTAACTTCAGTTGGAGACACACTGTAGAGAGCAATGAGCGGCAAGGAAAATAAAGGAAAGGCAAAAAGCTACTGACAGTTCAGTAGAATTTGGATGCAAGCGAAAAGGGTTTGCTGATCTTTTGCAACAGCAGTGACCATAACGACAGGTGTGACGAGCATCAGACCTGGTATCATCCTGCAGTGGAGTTCAAGAGCGGTCCCCATAAGCAAATACTGTACTTTCCTGAGAAAGACCTCCGTTCCCCTGTGCACCAAGAGCCCAAAGCAGCGGTCCTTTCCCGTTTTCAGCCGCACACAGCTATGGGAAACGAATGTGGGTTATCATTCAGTTTTCCCATATGTCTGGGCTGCGGATATTTGGCAGGGAAAATCAGACTTGACTGGAAGCGCGAAGTGTTGTAAGGCATCCGCTGAAACGTTTAGCATTTTGCCGTATTCTGATACAGTACAGCCGTCACCGCCTCCTCTTCCGTCCTCTAATTTCCACGCGTAAAAGTTAACCTTCGTTCTAAGTCTCGTAAAAAATAACGTAACGTAATTATTCTAATAGGGATTTGGGATTGCTGTCGGATGTCACGCGGCGCCGTGCCAAGCTCTGCGCCGCTGTTGGGCCAGCAAGCGAGGGAAGCGAAACGCGCCGAGTCCCTCTCTCCGCCCCCCCCCCCCCGGACTCTGTGCACGAGACAGAAGCACGCATTGGTTCGCGTTGGTACCGGGATCGAGTATACCGCCTAGCGAAGGATGGCTTCCTTCCGATCCAGCCTCCTTCGTTTCCTCGCAAGGAAACCACTCCGGAGAGCACGTGCCCGCGTCCAGCAGCTCTGCCGTTCCGCTCGGCTGCCCCGCTGGGCCGTGCGGCGCCGTGTTTACCTATCCGGAGGCAGCGTGGATTACACCTTCCCTTTGTAGAGAGGCAGACAAATGTCTCGAGCGGTCCGGGTGTTTTTTCTTGCCCGCACCCCTCCTCGCACACACGTTTCGCTTTGTGAACAAAGGTGGTGCGGGTCTCGAGAGCAAAGTGGAGAGGGGGTGGGGAAGAAGCATGGTTGATGGAAACAGCCAGGAGAAGCCCTCTTACCCCGAGAGAGATGCCTTGCTTTCCCTTGGGTTTCGCGTAACCCGCGTTTCCTTGCTTGGTGTGTTTGTTGCAACGGAAGGCAACAGGATTTGTGGGTTCACACGCGCTGGAGAATTGGAGATTTGGGGGAGGGGGGGAGAAAGGCTGCCCTTCTTCTCCAAAACGACCTTCTCAGTTGAATGAGTGCGTGGCTGCGGAGCCCGAAAAGACCCGGCAGTGGGACGTGGGAAAGGGGGGGGGAGGGGAGAGGATGCTTGAGGGACGAGCAAAGGGATGGAGGCCAACTTGTTTCGTGGGAGCCGCCCCACATACGCGGGCCACGCCGTCGGCGAGCCGCTCCGCCCGGCGAGTGAGGTCTGCCGCGCTTTCTCCTCAGCCCCCCTCCCGGTCCTCCTCTCCCCCCCCTACCCCGGGCTGGCTCTCCCTCAGCAAAGCTCTCCAAAAAACGAAGCTCCCAGCTCTGCCGCGCGGGAAGAGGAGGGGGTGGGTGAGAGAGAGAGCGAGAGAGAGAGAGATGAAGTGAGAAAGACCGTGACGCCAGCTCATCTTCCAGAGTAGCCAGCCAGCCGAGCGCGGACGCGGCAGGGCTCCCCCTTTGCCGCGAGACCCCGCGCGCCTCCTCCTCCTCCTCCACCGCCATCGCCGCCGCCGCGGGCGGCAGAAGCAGCAGCAGCAGCAGCCCAGCCACCGTTCTTTCTCTCTCTCTCTCTCTCCCCCCCCGCGGCCCCCCCACCTCGCCAGCTGCGCGCGTGCGCAAACCTAACTCTTAGCCCTTCTTCTCCTTCTCCTTCCTCTCGCTCTCAATTCCCATTCCTCGTTTTCTCGGAGGCGCCTCCATCCGGCACCCTCGCTGGTGGGGATGGGCAGCGAGAGCGCGCGCCGGAGCAACCCGGGCTCCGCCGCTCCCCCCTGCGCCCGCACTTGCTCCTGCTGCTCTTCTTGCCCGGCTGCCCCCACCAGGGCGGCGCCTCGACTGCGCTCCCGCCTTTTCCCACCGAGGACGGGTGAGTGAATGAGTGGCTCCTCCTTCGAAACACCTGCTTCTTTTTTTTATTATTTTTACGCGGCAGTGGGGTGGTCGGCGGGGAGTGTGTGCGCTCGGTTAGGCTCCGGGAGGAGTGCGGGGTGGTGGTGGTGGCGGCGGCGGCGGCAAAGAGGAGGAGAAGGTGGAGGTGGCAGCGACGGCGGCGGCGGCGGCTCTTTAAGCAGGGGCAGTGGGCGACGTCCCTCCTGTAAGGAAAGGTAGCTGCCTCTGTCCTGGACCGTCTCCCTTTCGTCGCCTCCCGCCCCTCAGGGGATGAAGAGACGGCTTGAAAGCTCTGAGGAAAAGAAGGGGGGGGGCTCCTCTGGAATGGAGGTGGAAGCAACCGCTCAAGCCCTGGAGGTCCAGCGCCTTGGCAATCTCCAGGCTGTTGCCCTCCTCTGAAGCCTATTATTTTGCACGTGCCCTCCCTCTCCTACAGTTCCCCTCAAATTTGTTGGTCGCCTAGGAGGCATTTCCCCCCCACACACACACACACAACCCGCCTTCCTCTACTCTTATTTAATCTCCAGCTCAGCCCACCAAAAGAGACCGTTTCTGTAACGTCCCCCGAGCCATAATTCTATCGCGGCCGCTTTTCAAATTTTTAACTTTTCGAAGGACCTTTCTGCGGATCCCCTTTTGCAAGAAGAAGGGGGTGGTGGTGGTGAATGAAGGGGACAGATTTTCCCCTCCAGAAGCAATCACCCGTGTCCTTTGCAGGCTTCTCCTTTTTCCCTCCTCCTCCTCCTCCTCCTCCTTGCTGTACAATGAAGTCTTTAAAAGAGATCCCTGGTTGCTCGCTAGCTGGCTGGGGTTGTGCCAGTCCTTCTCCAGTGGATCGCTGGACCGTTTCTCGGGGCTGAGCAAAGAATTTGATCTATGCAGAAGAGGAGGGCATATGCTTATACCTGGCGGGCAAGTGCTGCTGTGATGCGATTTTTGACATAGGTAAGCGTTTGGTGGCTCCTAGAATGAATGCAGGAGGAAGACAAAGATGAACTTTATTGAAATAAGCCCCCGCCCCTCCTGTTTTGCTCTCTTTACATAGTTGAATAACAAGATTGTGTTTCTGGAATGCTTCTCCCTTTATTTCAGCGCAGGTTGTGTTGTATTTTCAGAGTATGTTCAATATTTCAGTAGTTCTGTGTAGAAGGGTTGTTATGACAGCAGTTTCCCTCTCTGTCCCTTCTTCTCTCCTGTACTTTGTATATAGCATTAGTGGCCCCAATAGGACTATATCCTGTTGAGCCTGTTGCTCACGTAACTCCACAACCCTGTAATAGACCTGATGGGTGGGATACAAATCAAATAAATATAATAAAATAAATAATTTCTGCCACGTGAGCTGAGTGCAGTGTTTCTATTCTTTAATTTCTTCTGTTTGTATTTTTGCTGCTCTCTCTCTCTCTGTGTATGCATAAAGAAGTTGCAGGTATGACAAAAGGATCTTTTTTTCAGCAATTCAGTAGTGTGCCTCTGTTTGTGCACACTTGTAAGGGGTGTGTGCCTGTGTGTCTGTGCATGGGCTTACACTGGAGAGCTTCATGGGTTTAGTGCAGTGTCTGTGTGAATTGTTTACTTATAAGCCAAGGGTGTGGTGGTTGATTTGGCAGCAATGACAGTAACTTATGATGGCCCCTCGGCTGCATAAATGTAGGTAATAATTGGCTATAGTTTAAAGGAGGTAGTCATTAAAAAGTATCAGATCCATGGGTTGTTATGGAGATGAGTCGAGTTGATATTAGCAATGGTACCATTGTGTCATTGTATATCTGTCTCCTTGCAGTTAGAAACTGTAGCTTAAAAACTCTTTCAGTTTTCTGTTTTATCGCCTCTTTTTTTTTTAAATGTAGAGTATGTAAACCTGCATAAAATTGTACTGGATGGTATGAGAAATTGTGCAGGAATTCTACATGCTTTCTTTGTACCATTTTATTTTTAGGAACACATTTGTTCATTTTTACAAGGTTTTTTTGTGAATTGAGTTCTAACCTGTATGATTTAGTGATCCATCCTTCTATTGTACTGGGGTTTGAGGTGTGTTTTGTATTTATATCACTTGCATTTTTATTACGTATACGTTGACTTTTAAAACATTTGTATTAAGAATTGCTTGTTTTACAGACATTAATACACATTTACATCAAGAAAACAGGAACAGATCCCACTCCATTTCAGTATGGAAAACCCAATAAAATGCAATTTCTTTTTTCAAAATTAGTTATTTCATATATATTCACTGCAGTATTGGGAATGTGAATAAAATAACCCCAGGATACTTATTGTAAAAATTGTCACATAAAAATAAATCTCTTTCTATATATTACTATGAATTTTGCAGTCTTGCATTACTACAAAATATTATTAGAGAAAAGTACTTTTAATGTTTAATTTTAAGAGATTTAATCTGTTGGAATATCTGTTATTAGGAAGTACATAATAATAACATTTAAAAAACCTGGAAATTTTATCTTCTGAATTCAGCCGGTAACTATTGAACCACTGGTTCCCAATCTTGGGCTATCCAGGTGGTTCTTGGGCTGCAATTCCCAGAAGACTTCGCCACCAGCTTTGCTGATCTGGACTTTTGGAAATTGCAGTCCAAGAACACCTGGGTACCCAAGACTGGGAGCCACTGCACTAGATAAAATAATTCAGAAACATTATAGTTTGACCTAATCCTGTTTCTTCTGGATTAATCACTGCTGCGGAACTGTTGTTTTTGTTACATGCTATCAAGTTGTCTCTGACCCATAACAACCCTATGAAGGAGTGATCTCAAAAATGTCCTCTCCCCAATAGAACTGCTCATGACCCATAAACTCAAGGCTATGGCTCCTTCAGGGAATCAATCCAGCTCATTGTTGGTCTTCCTATTTTCTGGCTGCCTTCAATCTTTCCCAGCATCATTATCTTTTCCAGTGAATTTACCATCTTATGATGTGCCCAAAGTATGAACACTGTTGAACTAACCTAGGCTAAATCATTGAACTCAACCTTAAAATCCTGTATACATGGTAGGAGGCTGTATGTTTCTTAATATACCTGAGCTCTATGTCACAAAAAATGTGGAATTATCTCTGCTGGAAAAAGACCAGGATGGAAGTGGACAAGGGCTACATCCAAATTTAGTTATTTCACTTCCTCAAGAAAATAACTTGCGTGATCTCTGTTGAAGGATGTCCCAGCCATCAACTATTAAGAGAACTCGGGATACAGATCTAAATTCACACAGATCATTGACCCAATGGAAATAGGCTTGGCTGCTGAACAGAAAGGGTTTTCTCACATAAACTCATTTTATTTTAAACATAACCTAAAACAGTTATGTATGCTCAAGTTTGGTCTTGTTGGGTTCAGTGTGAAGCTGTAATAATTTTTTTCTTGGGGAAAATCTGACATTCTGACATGTGATTTGGTACATTGTCTCCTTTCTAGAATAATCCCTGCTTCAGTAGATAAAAAGAAAGCTAATGTTTGCGTCTAGGTAGATCTATCACTGGTAACATGGAAGGTAACACTGCAGCAGAGGTAGGGGAGTCAATGGGGTTATTATCATTGGGTAAGAATGGGCCATCCCTTTGTATTTCTGTTATGTATTCTTCAATATCATTTCAGAGATTTATAAGAGAATGTTGACGTCTTCCTCACTTTAGCTTTCCTTAACATCTTGTAAGATACAGTTGCCTGAGAAATGGCACATGCGGAAGGCCAACGAGAAAGCTTCATGGCTGAGTGCATATCTAAATTGAGGGTTTCAGTTGTCTTACAGTGGCTTATAGATGAGTATGGCTTAGTTAACTGTACCTGCAAGAGTGATTAAAAAGAAATGCATACATTGGGTAAAAGAAATTTCCACTGCTAATGTTCTTAATGGTAGTTTCATATTCATCTGCCATGAAAATCCATTTCAAGTTCAAGGAATTGCACAGTTTATATAGATTCTTTATATCTATCTATGGGAAGGCAGCTAGCTGTATTTTAAAATGCTGGGAAGTGACTGCTTTCCAACAGTGATCTTAAACAATATTGCTAGGCATTAATCTGAGATTCTGTGTAAATTAGTTATATTACTGATTCTGTGATCCATTCTCCAATCAGTCATTTTGAACTGGGGTAGAAGTGTTTGTGCTGGAAATAACAAATATTAAAACAGTATAGTATTGGATAAAATAAAACCTACATCATAGATATGGCACAAAATATGAGTAAAACAGTGTATGAAAACCCACAGTTATTAAAGAAAAATCTTTTACATTTCTAACTGCATAAAAGCATTAATGTGATAACCGTGGCAGACAGTAGTGGAGAACATTAGTAATTATTTCAATAATAGTCATAATGCTTTACATTTTTAACGCACTTTGAAGGGTTTATGGCACTTCACGGGCTTTGTTTCCATAATCCCTACAACAAGGATGATTGCTCTTAATATAAATCCTACTTTTAAAAAATTACATAAAATTTCACACACCATTTGGCTGCATTTTCCCTTTCTCTCCTGTCCCGTACAAAGAAGGATAAAATCAATGTTTAAATAAACCAGAGCTCTTTTAAAATTTCTATTAAGTTAAATATCTCCTTTAAAATAACATGGTTTCAAATGAATCAGAATTTAATAGAAATATACAGAGCCTGCGGTTCTTATAATCTTTGAAAACTGAATCTATGGCTGTCTGTCAAAGCTGCCATACTGAATTAAAGCCTGTTCTTGTAGAAAACTGTACTATGTTGAAAATATCTTAAGACCTTGCATTTTAAATGTGACTCTACATATACTCAGAATATTATTGTTCCTGATTGATCTAAGGAGCTAATTCTTAGGACACATCAAGGATAGGCAAAGAGCAGCCCTCCAAATACTGCTCCTAGTATTCTCACAACTGGCTATGCTAGCAACAGTTGATAGGATTTACCCCAGTAACATTTGGAAAGCCACTCTGCCCCCCATAGGCTAAATCCCTTTGTTAATCCCCAGATAGGGTAGACTCAATTAATTAATGAGACTTATTACATCAGCACTTATTTAAGTCCAATTGATTTAATGGATTTACTCAGGTGTGACTAACAAATAGATTTAGCCCTTAGTGGCTACTGGAAACTACTGATGTTTTAATAAGGTTTGTGTAACTTATGCAGACAATTACAACTAATTGACAAGATATTTGGGTACATGTTGGTTATGTAATTGGGTGCATGACCAAACTTGTGACTCAGATGCACCCCAACACCTTGACAATTAGCCACAGTTAGCTGCAGCAAATTACACAAATCTTACATAAACATTGACAGGGTTTCTGGCCAGTGTTTTGAAAGGGATTGCCTTACACCAATGCAATTTTAATTTTTCTTTAGTCAGTGTACCCCAGTGGCACATTAAAATGGAAATGAGAGTGCATAACACAATACTTATCTTCCATGTTGCTGTGATAAGGGGGCTGGCACAACTAGCCGCTGGAAAGAAGAAAGCAGAGTAAAAGTGCCATGACTGTGTATTTTTACCAACATACAGTAAGTGTACTTATAGTTATATTTGCTTTGCTTCTAATTTTCCATGTAAACAATGTGTATACAGTATGAGAAAATAAAATACATACCTTTGACAAATACTATAGTCAAAGCCTGCATTGTGCTGCAGTATAACCAAAAATTTACTGTGTCTGCACTCCTGAATTTTCTTACCTGCAAATAACTTCACTGAAACACAAGATGGCTACTTTTGAATAGATACGTATAGGGTAGAATCTATCTATCTATCTATCTATCTATCTATCTATCTATCTATCTATCTATCTATCTATCTATCTATCTATCTATCTATCTATCTATCTATCTATCTATCTATCTATCTATCTATCTATCTATCTATCTATCTATCTATCTATCTATCTATTTATTTATTTATTTATTTATTTATTCATTCATTTATATTCTGCCTTACTCACAAAGACTGGGATCCAAAGCAGCTAAAAAGCAAGATGCTTTGCTCGTTAGATCTAGAGATGTGCAGGGGGAAGACTTCTGGTTTTCTTCCATTTCAGATTCTTTTGGGAGATTCAGCTTTCAGCTTCTGATTCTTTCAGGTAAAGAATTTTCAGTATCTCCCCCCAATAACTACATCTTTCATTTTGGTTTTCACATTCTGCTTTCCTTCTCTAGAGCCAATGAAGCCCTAAAGAACCCTCAAAACTAATCCAGAAAAAGCAGGGACAAGGGAACAGACAACCAGCTACAACCTAAAGTGGGCAACAACAACCATATATGAGGAAGAAAAAAAAGACTTATGTAGGGACTAGCAGTACTTCTAAGTTCACATCTCTCCTCACATCCCCACCATCAGTTTATCAGCAGGAAACAGTGCAGATAAATCATTAGAGATCATGATCATAATGAAAATAAGCACACACACACTGACTTAGGCATAAAAGTGAGGAAACCAAGTTCGTAATCTAGAAAGCAATCCAGTAGTGGAGGAACCACACAATTTTTTTTTTTAAAAAAATGCATTTCTCAATGGAGAAACAACAGTAGTCATAGCAGTAGCAAGCCAACAAGGAATAAATCCAATCCAAAACGAAGTTCTGAGGAACTCTTCCAGCAGTAACAGTGAATAAGTCACCAAGCAGCTAAAGTGCAACCACTTTAGTTTTTGAGGCACTTTAGTTTTTGACATGGTGGCGCTGTGGGCTAAACCGCAAAAGCCTGTGCTGCAGGGTCAGAAGACCAGCAGTCGTAAGATCGAATCCACGTGACGGAGTGAGCTCCTGTCACTTTGTCCCAGCTCCTCGCCAACCTAGCAGTTCAAAAGCATGTAAATGCGAGTAGATAAATAGGTACCACCTCAGTGGGAAGGTAAAACGGTGCTCCCTAGTCACGCTGGCCACATGACAACGGAAACTGTCTTCGGACAAGCGCTGGCTCTACGGCTTGAAAAAGGATGAGCACCGCCTCCTAGAGTCAGACACGACTGGACTGAAAATGTCAAGGGGAACCTTTACCTTTACCTTAAAGCTTCAAATTTCCCTCCCACCCCTTTCAGGTGTCTCTGAGTCCTAAATGGCAGCTGATAGCTCTCCTCATGAGACTTGCAGTGGTACTATTTGCAGGAATATCAGTTGAGGTGTTGTTGCATATAGGAATTAAATTGAAGTAATTTGAAATACAAAATACATTTTAAAAACATGTAAATCAGCTTCTCTTTTGGAATCCTGAATTTTTTTTATTTCAAGGTCTCTACTGAAAAGCCACAGAAACCTATTTCATGTATTTTTCCCCATCCAGGTTAACCGAAATGTCCCATTCTTAGCTAGACCTAGTCTTTTGTTGCGATACAGGAGAAAACAATCTTGGTATGTGGGATCCAGTGACGACTATGCATGGGCCATTAATATTTTAATGAAAAACCCAAAACACAAAAGGGACTTTTATTTTTCATTTATTATTATTTATTTTTCTTACACTGATTCCCAAAAGAGATCCTAAAACATGAAAGAGGGTATTAAAGAAAGAGGAATACATGTAAATTTCATGTTTATTTCCTCTTCAATATTTCATGCAACCTTTCTTTTATCCTTTGTCTGCACATTTACCAGGAAATTTTTCATGTAGTAGTGACACAAGAACTAGTGTCAGCAGCTAATCAGAATGTCCAAGAGAGGGGAAATGGAATTTTGATTCTGGAAAAAGTCCTGGATTGGTTGGAACTCAGTACAGAATTCTCTTTCTTCGCTTCCGTTATTCCTTGTGCTCATGCAAGCTCCTGGTGTTCTTCTTATGTTGTGCTGCCTGCCTGCCTGCTTGCCTTTGTCCCTCCATCTTGGATCCTTTCCTCTTTTTTTTGCCATTTTTCCTGATTTTGGAGGAATTTTCCTCCATTTGTTTGGATTATTTTTGCTTCTGTCCTCCCAATGCTGCTTGGTGGACAGAGAAAGAGGCACAGGACAGAAGACTCTCTCTGTTCGTAGTTCTGGGTATGTGGGTTTTTTATTGCATTTTATGCCTTGATTTACCTGCTTGCTTATTTTTGGTTTTTGGAAGAGGGGGCTACGTATGTGTTTTTTAATTAAGCTTTTATTTATTTATTGCCTTTATGTGTGCAAGTATGGGCTTCCGCTGTTTGATTTTTAAAAATATATTATTTGTTTAATTTGCCATCTATTTATTCTGTTAGAGATGTTTATTATGATGGGTTTTTTGGGGGACTGTGCTTCTGTGGAGGGGTAGGTGGGCCATTAGAGAGTGGACTGTGTTGGTATGCTGTGGGCCACTTAGCTTTGTGAATGCGGTAATATAAACTAGTGCCCCCATAGATCTTGTATGATTTTTCTTCCTTATATACTGTTGTCTGCTTTTGGAATAGATTGATTTCCTGTTGCCTTGCTTCTGTTTGTTTGTTTGTTTTTGCTTTTGCTCTTTTTGTGGAGTAGTTTTCAAGGGTTTTAAAGGATTGGGTTTTTCAAGTGCCAGCAAATGAATGGAGAAACCCAAAACAAGAAATTCAAAGTAGTAAGGTATAAATATTTGCCATGTGGTCCGACTCTTACGTCTGAGCAAGCAGACTTGTCCACAAATGTTCACAATAGCTGTTAGTCTTTAAGGTGTCACAATGTTTCTGTCTTCTTTATTTTTTATTCTTCTAAAACTATCTCAAAAGAGGCTTTCCCTTTCAAGTAAATAAAAGGACTGGTTCACAAAAAAGTACAAAAATGAAAGAGGCACTCCTCTGAAAGAGCCGAAAACAAATACAAATATGTTCAATGTTCATATCACTAGTGATTACTGTCAAAGAAAGATGATTGCCTTGTTCACGCTTACGGGTTGAGATTTCTGAAGTTATAGTCCAAAAAGAGAGAGAGAGAGAGAGAGAGAGAGAGAGAGAGAGAGAGAAAGTAGAATTTCCAAGATCTGGTACAAGCATTTATTTATGGGATAGGTGGTGAAAATTTAGCTATCCTGATATTTGTAATGTAGAGCCTAAATATGGACAAACTGCTAGCAGACAGGAAAACTTGCAACTTTTTAATGACTCACACACACCCCCTTCTATTTACTAAACATCACCAACTCTGAGCACATTGTTTCTGAAGTGCTGAATGTTTCCTTAAGGGAAGGGACTATGCAGAAGGGTAGTGGTGTGACTTCTGCGGCAAAGGACCAGATTTGGACTGTCTGTTTCAGGGCAATAACAGCTAGTATCAAACATTCTATTGTTAAGCAAAATTCTGAAGTCAGTGATGTCCAAAATCCAGACTTTAAAAAAAAAAACATATTGGGCATTTAGCTCCCCTTTCAATCTGGCTGTTGCCCTGGATACTGCCTAGGTCAGCTGTGTGGATGAACAAGGAAACTGCCATCCTATTAATTTTCCTGGGCACTCTGGGTGGCTTGTGCTGCAGTTGATCATGGCATACTTCTGAGCTGATTACCCACAACCTTGATGCTATGATGCCTTGATTTCTTTATAGCAGAATCAATTCAGTTGGTAGTGCTACAAAGCGTCTCCCCCACCATCATCATGGCTTTTTACTTTTGAGGTTTCACAGAGTTCTACCACTACGGGAGGTCTAAAATTTCACCACTACACAAGGAATAGACATTTTTTTCAATCATTTCCATTTAATGTTCCGAGGGAAACAGTGAAAACTGTGAACAAGCGTCTGGGGTAGTTTTGGGATAGGTGAAAAAGAGTGAATCAAAACTTCAGCCAGTTCTGGATAGTTTTGTTCTCTTTCTGAAAGACAGAATTTACGGTTTTTTTTTAATATTCTTGGTCTCAGTGCTCTTTGAGAAATACTGGAGGAGTGCCTTGAATCAGCTTAGGCTGATATACCAGCTGTGATTCTACCTAGAAATAAACATCCAGACTTCAGTTATCCCTTTCTTACATCCAGGCTAGAGTACTGCAATGCATTCTGTGTGGGGCTGTTTTTGCATATGGTTTGAAAGCTTCCATTGCTGGAAAATGCTTCTGTTTATAGGTATGATTGTGGGGGCTCAACATTCAGACCATAATTTCAATGTTATATCAGCTCACAGGCTGCTTATTTGCATCTGAACCAAAGTTGAATAGCTGGTTTGGGTTTATGAAATCCTAAATAATCTGGACCAAGTTGAGAGCTTACATATGAGCTTTTCCAGTGTCTGAGGTGGATTTCAGAAGATCTTACCAAAGCACTTGTATGTACAATCAGATGGTTGGGACGCAGTCTGGGGATCCATCTGGACCCGGCGCTCACCATGGAGATTCAGGTGGCATCCGTGGTCCGCACCGCCTTTTTTCATCTCTGGCAGATAGCCCGGCTGCGACCCTATTGGTACATGCGCTTGTAATCTCAAGATTAGACCACTGCAATGCGCTCTACGTGGGGCTGCCTTTGAGGTTGACGCAGAAACTCCAGGTGATGCAGAATGCGGCGGCCAGACTCCTGACGGGAGCGAGAAAATTCCAACATATCTCTCCTATTCTGGCCGCATTGCATTTGCTGCCCATTCGGTTCCACGTCGACTTCAAAGTTTTGATACTCACGTATAAGGCCCTAAACGGTTTAGGACCTCGATATTTGGCGGAATGTCTACTCCCACCAAGTTCTACCCATGTCACCCACGTGAGCCAGGAGGTGAGTTTGAGGAGCCTGACGCCGAGGGAGGCCCGGAAGGAAAAAACAAGAAACCAGGCCTTCTCGGCGGTGGCTCCTCGCCTCTGGAACAATCTCCCTCCAGAGATTCGCGCTGCCCCCTCGCTGGGCATTTTTAAAAGTCAACTAAAAACCTGGATGTTCAGGCAGGCCTTCCCCTCCAGTTAATATTTGCTTTTCTCTTCTCTCCTCCTTGTAGTTCATTTTTCATTTTTCCCATCTTGATGTTTTTTAATATTGATTGTAATATTTTTTTTAATTGCTGCTGTTATTATTCTATTATTGTATTATGATGTTGTGAGCCGCCTAGAGTGGTCATGTTACCAGATAGGCGGGATATAAATAGAATAAATAAAATAAATAAAAAATAAATAAGAGATAGGACTTTTTCTTCTCATTTACATTGCCCCAGTCAGTTTCTGATTTGAAGATGGTTACAATTATTGATGTTGTGCAGTTCTGAAAGATTTTTATTGACCTTTGGATTGATATTTTTCTGTGCCTTTTAAACTTAGTAGTAGATCAGTTTAGTTGGTTTACAATTACAGGACTGCATGTTTTGTTTCATAGTTGTTTAGTTTTTTTAAATTACATGCTGGTCCAAGAGGACTTCATTCAGTATAGGAATCTATGAAGTGAGATAAATAAAATTCTATGTATGGCACGGTACAATATTTTGTGCAACTTTTGCTGAACAGCACTAGTGATGGTTTCCCCAGCATTCATGGTTCCTTTTGTTCAGCCTTTTTTCTCTTGTTACAACTAAGAGGCATTTCTCATACTACACATTTGGATGTCACAAAAGCCCTGATGCTTTCTTTAAGCAGGACTTCTGTATCTTTACCAGCTGTAGAATTATCACAATGATGAGAAAATCATTTGTGAAAGTTTGTCTGTTTGTTTGCTAGAGCAATAAAACATGGTGACTGTTGCTGACTGATTTAAATTTAGTTCTCCATTGCTACAAATTCATACATTTCCGAAACAAAGGTGTAACTCTGGTTATTACCAAACCATGTTAATTTACAATTAACAGAGTATTATTTGTGTTGTCATTTTTAGAGACAATCCTCACATATTTGTTACACCGTATACAATTTTAATGTTTGCTTGCTTGCTTTCTAACTATACGTATAGGCTCTTCTAATACCAATGACAGTTTTTGAGGTTAAATCTGGGAATATAACAATGCGCTGGACAAATTAGCCTTCTTTTCCGCCTCGCTCCTTTTATTTTACTCTTCCCTGGCTCAGCCCAGTTGAAATGCTTGCAACTAATAGGTAACAATAATAGCCTGATGGTAACCAGGCAGGACAAGCTGAGAAGCTTGTGTTTGGTAAGGAAATCTTTGTGTTCTTTAAATAACGACTTTCATTTGCAAATAAAAACTTGTTTTTAACTACGTTTATCAGGTTGGTACATTGGCCCAAATCCTGTTGCTTAGTGTAGTAAATTGCACTAGACTAGGCCCATTGAATTAATGGGGATTTAATGAGTCATTTTCTCTGTAAGTCCCATAGATTCAAATGGGTCTACTCTAACTATGACTCACTATACTATGATTTTCTATGATTCTGTGATTTACTGCACTAAGCAACAGGATTCTGGTCACTTTTTCACTTCAGACATTAAGTGGACCAACTCTATTAAAAATAGCCTGAGTACTTGATCAAATATTTCATGGTCATGTAACACATCCACTCTCTGTGTTATGGAGAATTAGGAGGAACAAGCCTTTCATGTTTTATAGCTACATCTTAGGCATTTGTGGATTGAGTGTAACAACCCAGTTCTCCAAACAAAGTAGCACAGGCCATGTCGTACCTCCACCTCACTCCATGTATGACCTTTCTTTGAAAGAGAGATGTTTCTGCTTAGCTGGTATGTGTGTGTATGTGTGGCACAGAAAACCTGAGTCCTCCATCTGAGAATTGGGGTGATAATTTAGTAAACTCACTAAGTTTTGCCAGTTGGAGTCAGATTAAAGCCAGAATGATATTACCTAGTGGTTGCAGCTTAGCCATTTGTGGGACTCAGGTTTTCTGTGTGACACATCCTAACCCACAGCCTGCCAGCAAAGCAGAAACATGTCCATGTCAAAGAAAGACCATAAATGGAGGAGGTGGATGAACATACATAACCTGTGCTTCTTTCTTTGGAGAACTTAATGGTTACACTCAGTCCACAAGTGCCTAAGCTGTAACCACAAAAGAACTATAAAAGAACAGTTTCCAGATGTCCATCCAAGAGAGACATCTAAGAGAGACATGCCTGGCAATTTCTAACTTACCAAGAACTCTTTGGACTTTACATCTGAGAGTAAAGTGCTTGGCAAAATCCATCATGCCATGTACGTTTGGACTTCAGTTCTTCACACTGGTACAAACCTGATGACGTGGTGATTTAATCCACAGAAGCTTGTGAATTGTATGATGACTTTAAAGTGGGCTGTAAAGGTACTGCCTATTTTTGCATTTGTATACAGTGGTGCCCCGCTTGATGATTACCTCGTTAGACGAGGAAATCACTTAACGATGAAGTTTTTTGCAATCGCTTTTGCAATCGCAAAATGATGTTTTAATAGGGAAAAATTGCTTCACAGTGATCGGTTCCCTGCTTCGGGAACTGATTTTTCGCTTAACGACGATCAAAATAGCTGATCGTTGGGCTTTCAAAATGGCTCCCCGCTGTGTAAAATGGCTCCCTTCTGTGTTTTAGGACGGATTCCTCACTATACAGGGAGCAGGAAATGGCCGCCCTATGGAGGATCTTTGCTGGGTGCTGAGGTATTTCGCCCATTGGAACACATTGAACTGCTTTGCTTTGAACCAGTTTTCAATGCATTTCAATGGGCTTTTTCATTTCGCTTGACGAGGATTTCATTCTACAGCGATTTTGCTGGAACGGATTATCCTCGTCAAGCGAGGCACCACTGTATTATTTACAGACTACAGCACTCTGCTCTTCACAATGGAAAGGAGTAAGATGCAACACGGGTGTCCTGTGCAGCTCAGCAAGCACACAGGAAAACAGGGATGAGGGACAGAATTTTTCCTTTCTTGTGCTCAAGGGAATTTGGTTGTAGCTCAGATTGTCTACTGAAGGAAGGCTGTGACTCTTTTCTTAGATTCCCTCTACATCCCCCAAGTTGTAGCACTTCCCATGTTGTTCAAGAAGGTTGCCTTACCCTCCAGAATAGCACAGAGTAGAAGTTAGCAGAGGGAATGGGGAGCAGAACTTTTGTCAGCAGAATTTCATGATTGCAAATGGGATCTAATCTATTATATCTAACAAACAAACAAAAAGTCATCACAAAGCCCTAGTCTGAATGGATGCTATCTAGACAAATCTATTAATTACATGAAAGAGTTAAGGTTGCCATCAGGAAGTCTTAATTAAAGCACATATATAGCAACACTTGCCAGTTCTAAAGCTTTGATTAATCAGTAATACACTGAAGATTTGTAACTAATTCAAAACATTTGTCTTGCCCATATGTTACTTTACAATATGCATGTTATGATTTTAATTAAAGATCTTAGGAAAAAGATAAAACTGAGAACTATTTTGGCATGGATTGTAATTGAGCTAATTGACAATCAACAAAATTAACATCTGATGCTAGCCATATTTACTTATTATTTGTGTACTAAAATGTTTCTGACTTGCCTTATCTAACCCACAAATCTCAGGGAAGTGATCAGTAAAATTACATTAAAAGAAACTGATGAAATTTATATACTTTGAAACAATTAAAATGTATTTAAATTATTTGAAACATTGTAACAATTAAGACCACCATCACCGCTACCACCAAGCTGAAGGAGTGAAGACAAAGCCATGATTTCTAAGTGTAAAATTCTTAGGTGGACAGCCAGGTTTCAATGTGGTGCCAAAATAAAGACGAGCTTAGTGCCAGTCAGTCCTCCAGGAAAGGGCATTCCACAACTAAGATGCTACAGCTCAGAATAACCTCTTCTGTTTCTTCACTTACTGTGTTGCTGACAGTGTTGGGACACATAGGAATGCCTCCCCCACCCAGCAGATTGTAATGATTCAACAAATATGTATTGGAAGAGGTGCCCCATCTCCATGCTTTTTAAAAAAAAGTTACATGTGGTTTATTTAGCTCTCTTGGTGGAAGGCGTACAATTTTGATCAATTTCTCATCTGATTTTACTTCCTGTGGGGATACCCTGAGCAGCTGCTTGGTGGAAGGGGAGGATTAACAAATTATATCCATCCTTGTTCTGTGAATAAAGATTTCAATGGACAAAAGGAATTACCTGCGCTCTGCCTGTACTATCCCTATATTTTTTTGTGTACTTTTAAGACTATCTCTAATTTAAACTAGCACAGACCCAATGAAGCAGAACTGTGTTCACAAGCATAAATCCACTAAATCAGTGGAACTTGCATAGTCATTGACTTACTAATTTCTCATTGATTCATTCGGTCTGCTCCAATTGAGACTATTTATTTTATTTTATTTTATTTATATACCGTCCCATTAGTGCAAAAGCACTATCATGGGTGATTTAACAACAAATTAAAACATGCATTACATAAACAATAAGTGGAAGGTTAAAAACACTAACAACATAAAAACCACATGGTGCCAAAGGCAGTTTCCCAATAATGGTAGAACAGGAAGTAATCAGATTGTCAACCAAGGTCACTATGAAAGGCCTCCCTGGAAGGGAATGTTTTGAGTTGTTTTCTAAACAACAACTGTGAACGTAACTGCTCCTAAGCGTCCCCTCCCATGAAGCAGAGCCAGGCAAGCCCCCTGGTTCACTAGGAAGCTGGCAGTGATGAAACGAGTAGGACGGAGACTAAAGCAAAGATGGCGGAAAACTCAGAGTGAATCCAACATAGGCTAGAGCCCGTTTGAAGACCTATTCTGTGGCAGTAGCTGCAGCAAAGAAAAAATTCTTTGCTGCCACCATTGCATCTGCACAAAGTTGTCCAGCAGAGTTTTGAATGGTCCGAGGCCTAGTACATGCCCCACCAAAAGAACAAAATATTGACGACTTCACAACCCCCTGTGAGGAATTTGCATGACATTTTGCAGATAAACTCACTCAGATCCGCTCTGACTTGGATGCTGCAATTGATACAGACCCAGTGGATGTAACTTTGGCCCTGGCTTGTCCTGTTTTAATGAATATTTTTCAGTTGGTGCAGCCTGATGATGTGGACAGGATTCTTGGAGAGGTTAATGCCACCACATGTGTGCTGGACACTTGCCCTTCCTGGCTCATAAAAGCAGCCAGAGGAGGAATGGCTGATTCGGTATGGGGAATGGTAAATGCCTCCTTGCAGCAGGGTAGGATCCCTGCTTTCTTAAAGGAGGCAATAATAAGACTGATATTGAAGAAGCTCTCCCTGGATCCCAGTGTACTGGGTAACTACCGGCCAGTCTCAAACATCCCATTTCTGGGCAAGGTACTGGAGCGTATGGTGGTTTCTCAGATCCAGGGATTCCTGGAGGAAGCAGATTATCTAGACCCATTTCAATCTGGTTTCAGACCTGGCTGTAGGACAGAGACCGCTTTGGTCACTTTGGTGGATGACCTATGCCAGGAACTGGGCAGGGGGAGTGTGTCCCTGTTGGTTCTGCTGGACCTCTCAGTGGCTTTTGATACAATTGGCCATGGTATCCTTCTGGGCTGACTCTCTGGGATGGGACTTGGAGGCATTGTTTTACGGCTTCAGTCCTTCCTGGAGTGGAGAACTCAGAAGGTGGTTCTGGGTGACTCCTGCCCAATGCCCTGGCCATTGGCCTGTGGTGTTCTTCAGGGTTCTGCTTTGTCACCCATGCTTTTTAACATCTACATGAAACCACTGGGAGAGGATGGGGTTTGGTGTCACCAGTATGCGGATGACAGCCAATTCTATCTCTCCTTTCCACCTAATTCCAGGGAAGCTGTCTTGACTCTAATCTAGTGCTTGTTATCAGTAATGGGCTGGAACATACTGAAACTTAATCCAGACAAGACAGAGGTGCTCCTGGTCAGTCGGAAGGCAGATGAGGGAATAGGGATAGGGTTACACTCCCCTTGAAAACTCAGGTCCACAGCTTGGGTGTACGTCTGGATTCATCCCTAAGCTTGGATGCCCAGGTCTTGGCCAGGAGTGCATTTACACAGCTAAAGCTGGTGTGCCAGTTGCGCCCGTTTCTTGACATGTCAGATTAGGCTACAGTGACACATGACTTAGTTACATCCTGTTTGGATTACTGTAACATGCTCTATGTGGGGCTGCCTTTGAAGACGGTTCGGAAACTTCAGCTGGTGCAAAACTGCAGCCAGACTACTGACTGGAGCCAGCTACAGGAAGCATATAACACAACTGTTACAAGAACTGCACTGGCTACCAGTCCATTTCCAGGCCCAATTCAAAGTGCTGGTCATTACCTATAAAGCCCTATACAGCTTGGGTCCAGGCTACCTTGAAGGACTTTATCTCCCTATATGCACCTTCTCCGCAATTAAGATCAGCAGAGGAGACCCTCCTCTCCGTCCCATTGCCAGCACAAAGACAGCTGATGGGCCCTTCTCTGTGGCAGCTCCCAGGCTATGTAATGCTCTCCCTTGGGAGATCAGGATGGCCCCTTCTCTGTAAAGCTTATGAAAAAAGTTAAAGACCCATCTCTTCAGGCCCATCCCTGAACCCCATTTTAGCAGATAATTTCACTTTAATTCCCCACAGCAATATTTTTCCCTTCTTTAGTTGTGCTTTGGCTTTAGTTGAAGCCATGTTAGGAAGAAGGAAGTACTGACATTCTCTTAGATTTTTGTTAGGACTTGTGTATCATGTCCATCTTTATTCCCTAAAGTAAGTACTGTATATTTAACGTAAATCAATTCAGATATCTCTTCAGCCTTGTCAGTGAAACCTTTCAATTGCTTGATGGTTTTTATTGTTAAATAAACATTCCGCCAAGGTCTGCTTCATTATATATTATACCAGCTGCTTCATATTTTGTTCCAGGACACTTTTTAAAATCCTTCACACTTGTACTTGTGTCCCAAAGTTTTTTTTCCTAAGATGGCAAGGTGACATGCATGATGTTATCCCATATATTCCTAAAATCACTCTATGGTATAAGCAAAATTGAGCGAGTGACCTTTCCAGGGTCACATGGTTCAGCCACTGAATGTATATCTTCCTAGTGACATTCTCACTGATATTCAGAAGTCTCCTTAACCTCAGGCTGAATGGATTTTTTTTTCAGTATTCCTTCAAATGAATCAAAATGTGTTACATTATAATCTAGTCCCACTGGAAATTAATGCTTTTTGATTGCCATATGTGCTTCCCTTCCATGTATTCCCCAAAGGCATGCCTGAGCTTTGACCTTCTCCTCAAACTAAACTACAAACTATAAACTGCTTAGAATGGCTACTGTTTTGTTCTTCCACAAATATCTTTATAGCAGAGAAACATTCCGAATGAATGAAATCAATTTTCAATTAGTTTTCAAGAGGATGGATTTGATTTAAATCAAATTGGCTTAAACCATGATTTAAATTTTAAAAATTGGATTTTTGATTATTTAAATAAAATGATTTTTAAAATTGTATCATGAATCAATTAATTTTTTTTAAAAAATCATTAATTTTCATCCACTCTAGTTTTCAAAATGATTTATTATTATATATTCTTACATAATTAAAATAGATGACTGAATAGCTCAGTGGTTTAGGTATCTGACTACAGAGACAGAGGTTGGGAATTTGATTCCCCACTGTACTTCTTGCAAGAAGAATCAGCCTGTGTGGCCTTGGACAAACTGCATAGTCCCCAGGCATCCCCAGAAGAAGTGAATGGTAAACCACCTGTGAGTATTCACTACCGGGAAACCCTGAAAAAAGTTGCCATAAGTCAGTATTGACTTGACAGCGTCATCTTCGTCTTCTTGTTGTTGATGATGTTAAAAATACCAGACACAGCCAATGAAAATTATGAAAACATTGAATGATATTATATAACAAATAAAAGTTTTAACCCAAAAACTAAGCATTTGTTAAATATCGGCTCAGTATGTATGCTGTTCCTAATATTGCCATTTTTTGCAGCTCTGATTATGTTGTTTCTGAGATCTGCAAGCACTCATAATGCTGTGTGAAATTTCTTGATACTGTATTATTATTGTTGTTCAAAAACACCAGGCACAGTCAAAATTATAAAAACATTGAGTGTTTTTATAATTTTATTACTTGTACAGTATCTGTATTACAAGTTTTAACGAAAAACAGATGCAAGTTTGTATCTGTTTTACAAGTTTCAACCAGATACAAGTTTTAACCAAAAACCTAAGTATCTGTTAAATATCGGCACAGTATGTATACTGTTCCTAGTATTGCCTTTTTTTGTAGCTCTGATGGTATGATTTCTGAGATCTGCAACTGCTTATGGTACTGTGTGAAGTTTCTTAATATTTTTCCCAAAGCCCCAATGACTAATGGGAACACTGAAGCATGTTTCTTCCAGAGGCGAGATGTTTCGATTGTTAGGTCTCTGTACCATGTTAGTTTTTCTAATTCTTTATTTTCAACTCTGGCATCCCCTGGAATTGCAATATCAATGATCCAGACTTTCTTCTATTACTACAGTGTCTGTTCAAGGTGTCTGCCAGTTTGGATCTGGAGATCCCACAAGAACTTGACTTCCTCACTTTCTGATACCTTCTCTGTCTAATGTTCCCATGGGTTTTTGGAGGCTGGCAAGTTATATTTTTTGCATAATGACCAGTGCACTAACTTTGCCACTCTATCATGTCTAATTTTGCAATCTGTTTGTGCAATCTTTGGATATTCACAGATGAGATGTGACACAGTTTCATCTTTTTCTTAGCAGAGTCAATATTTGCTGTTACCACTAATTCCTTGGATCTTAGCTTTCATCACATTGGTTTGGAGTGCTTGTTCTTGTGCAGCAAAAATCAAGCCTTTGGTTTCTTTCTTAAGGGTCCCCAGTTTTAACCATGCCCATGTTGAATTATGACCATGCTTTCCATCAGTATTTCTCAGGTGTTGTCCATGTAGTTTATTTTTTCCAACTGTTTAATTTATTTTCAAATTGTTGCTTCTTATACTGAGCATTTGTTTCTGTTGTTTTCAAAATATTCTCCATTTTCACTGCCTTAAGTAAGTTTTCTCTGCTTGTACTGATATAATCATTTAGGCTTCCCCCCCTCCACTACCTGCTGTATTTGCAGTAATCCACAGCCTCTGATTTTTCGTGATAAATATAATCTGTCCACATCACTTTTTGGATGTAGTGCGTGATGCATGTTCATTAGTTTCTGTGTTTTCAATCCAATTCTAATTCGTTTTGAGTCCAATCTATTATCCCAGCTGGGTGTCTGATCACTGGAACTGCCCATATGTTTATGTCTTTGATTGTATTTCCATTTAGTTTTGATTTTAAGATTTTCCGCAATCTTTTGATATATTCCTTTTCTGTTGGCTCTTTGACTTTTGTGTGCACGATGTTATCTGCTTCTGGTATTCCAGGGTATTTATAATTTCCATCACTTGAAAATTATGAATACCTTTTTAATAACATTGCCATTTTTAACTGTATTCATCTAGGGTTTTTTTAATCGGGCCACAGTGTATAGACAGAGCTGCACATTTGTCAATTCCAAATTTTATTTGGATATCTTTACTAAATATTTGCACTGTGTTTAGCAGTGATTCTATCAATGTGCAACGATTTGCATATAGTTTCAGGTCGTCCATGTATTGATTTTTGATGTATTGGTTATTGATGATTGATTTTTCCTGCTTGTTCTGAAATATGGTAGCTCACTCCAGTTTTATCTAAAATTGTTGACATGGGGATTATTAGTGAGATGTTAAACAGCAGTGGTGACAAAGAATCCCCTTGAAATATTCTTTTTTTTTTTTTTTGGTGCTAACTTCCCCAGTTTTTTCACCATGGGCAATTAAAAGAGTTTTCCATTTTTCCATGTTTTTCTTGAGGAATTTCTGAATGTTTTTATTAATCCCAAACATTTTTAGGCAGGTGTTAATCCAGCTGTGTGTCAATGTGTCAAATGCCTTTTTATAGCCTATCCAGGCAATGTTAAGGTTTGTTTTTCATCTTTTCACATTCTTCAATATCATTTTATCAATAAGCAGCTGATCTTTTGTGCCTTTTGACTTTTTAAAGTTTCCGTTCTGTTCAGTTGGGTATACAGACTTTTCAGTTAGGTAATTATATATTAATCTTGCAAGTACCCCTGTGAGGAGCCTGAACATTGTTGGAAGGCATGTAATTGGTTGATAATTACTAGGTTCATTGGCCTTTTGAGGATCTTTTATTATCAGAAATATGTGGCCTGTTGTCACCCAATCTTCAGTTGTAAAAGTTTTGAAGAAAGGAGATTAAATTCCACTGCTGTACTTTGAGACTTGTTAGATGCTTTAAGCAAAATCTGTGCAGCTCATCTGGACCAGGAGCACTCCAATTTTTCACAGCCTTTACTTGCCTCTTAATCATTTGTTGTTATTACAATATCATCCATTTGTTTTCCTTGAGTTTCTTTACAAATGTCTTTAATCCACGAGGCATTTTTTATGTCCAGTTGGGCTTTCCCACATTTCTTTCCAGAATTTTAGAGCATAATCTTTACATGCGCCTCATTTCTTTTTCTCTGCATTTTCTTCTAGTGATGTATAGAATAATCATTGGTTATTTCAAAATTGCGTATTTTCTCTAAATTGTTTCAAGCATCCATCATATCTTTCCATCATATATTTCAATTTTCTTTTGCTGTAGCTGATACCTGCTGTTTAAATCTTCCATAGTTTCAACTATAGTTTTTCTTTATAAGTCATATATTTTGCATAATCTGGCTTTTACTTTTTTATTTTTAATATCTTTCAAATGTTTTAAGTTGTTAATGGCTGCATGTAATTTGTTTATTTTTCTTTCCAGCCCAATTTTCCATTTTGGAGTGCCAGGCATTTTCTGTTTTTTTGCAGCTTGTAACCAAGTTCCGTGGTTATTATGGTAGCTGTGCTATACATGACCTGGTTTGTTTCCTTTAGCATGTTGTTTGGGATTGTTCTGACGACTACATTTGCATCATTCAGTAGGTCTTTTACTGGTTTACTTTGTAATTGGCACAAATTGGGGAGCCTTTGTCTTTCTGTGTTCTGGTTAATATGGTTTACCATTTTTCCCTAAGTGTTTGCCACTCTGTCAACTCATAATTTCTGGATTGTTCCATAAGTTGTTCATCTACTGATATGTTTTCTTCCACTATTGTGTCTACCTCTACCCTCCATACTATGGTCATTCTTCTGTCTTGATTTTTGCCACCCTTTTTAGTACTTGCAATTCCAATCTGAAAACATTTTACTCTGGATGATAAACCTTCTCTGGTCCATTTATCATTGTTCAGTTATGTCACTACTTGGGTGTTTCCTTTTCCAAATTTCCATCATTCTTTTTTGAAAACCATGGACTGTTGGGTTTGCCTCATAATAACATTTCATAATTTCTTGATTTTCGGCAAGAGTCCAAGTTTTGCATTTATGTTGTTTCAGTAACTGTGCAGCAGCTTGTCTAAGGGCTGCTGAGCCCTGTAGCCAATTTGTAACCAGATGCCTAGGGACTATATCAACTGATGCGGTCCTTGTTGGCTGAGGTGACGACCAACCCATTATGGATTTCTCTTTATTTACTCTCATCATAATTGATGGTTGGTGGACACAATTGGTCTGGCTTCTCTGCTGAGACCTGTCTGTCTTGGGATACCCTTCAGCATAGCTCTCAACCTCACTGAAGCACGCAAGCCCTTCCACCTCAACAAGGCCTGTGTCCATGGTAGGGATGATGATGATGATTAAATTAAAACAGAGAATCCAAAACCATGATATTTTTCTTTCTAAATTTTGCATGCTACTTTCTTAGAAAAAAAGCATTATTTTTTTCTTTCTTAAAAATGGTATTCTAAGGACTTCTTAGAAGAGAGAAAAGTCATCTTCAGGCAGCCTCATGGTGCTTTCATTAGCTGTAACAAATATAAATAATAAAAACTAATTTTGTGTATAGTTTTAGCTCTGTCTTGAGAATAGAAATATGCTGTATAGTAAGTGACATTTTAATAGTTAACAGAGAAATAATTTATCATGACTGCATGCTAGCTAAATTAAAAGTACCACAATTAAATTTGGTCTTGAAAGTCTTTGGAACAACTGCTGATCTGAGATTATAAGTAATTTAATTTCATGTAATCAGTGAGCTAAATAGGGCCTTTTGTGTGTAGACAACTACATGAATGAGGCTGATACAGTTCAGATCTGTGGGAAAGCTTTCTTGACTGTACTATATTCTGATGAATGTGACAGATACAGTAAAATATAACCTGATATAGAACTATAGACTGACTTTAAAACAAGACTTTTTTTCAGAATAGATGTATCTATGGATTAGCCTAAATTCTGAGAGATGTAATGTTATGATCAAATACAAACAAATACAGTTTAAAAACAAGGTTTAAAGTATGTTTTTTAAAAGTATCAATTAAAATAAGCGAACAAAATCCAGCTAGTTAAAGCTCCCTCAGTTGCATCAGTTTAGAAACCAAACACCCTTTTGAATTTTAAAAAAAGCATTTTGTAAACAAGGAGGGGTCCACTGGCAAGCAGCCCAGATCCTACAAAAAGCTATACTTAAAGCCCTCTCTCTCATCCAAGAATGGCAGGATTGAGCAAAGGCTGTCTCTAAAGTTCAAGGCCCAGGCAGGCTTGTAAGGGCAGTACAGTTTTCAAGATAGCTTAGTTTCAAGACAGTTAGTTTCATTAATCATAAACTACCCAACTGGGAACCTGGTGTTTCAGGGGGGAATGCAGCTCCCTCTATACAGGTATTAGGTTGAATACTGCACTGCTGGCCACATAAGCAACCTGCTAACAGAACTTCTGGGTTTTTTTTTCTGGATTGACGCTCAATATATTGGTCTTTCTTTCTTTCTTTCTTTCTTTCTTTCTTTCTTTCTTTCTTTCTTTCTACACACACACACACACACACACACACACACACACACACACACACACACACACACACATACATACATACATACATACATACATACATACAGTGGTGCCCCGCATAGCGAGGTTAATCCGTTCCGGATTAACCTTCGCTATGTGAAATCTTCGCTAAGCGGGAAGTAAAAAGCCATTGGAACGCATTAAACTTCATTTAATGCATTCCAAATCGGCCCTAAACTTCCCACTTAGAGAAGTTTCCTGGCCCCGGGCAGCCATTTTCGCACCCTCGGCAAGCGAGGGGAGGGCGCGAAAACGCCATGCGGGGCCATTTCGGGTCGTCCGCGGCCGTTTTGAAGCCGCAAAACAGCTGTTTTGCGGCTTCAAAACGGACCCGGAATGGCCCCGTGCCGCATTTTCGCACCCTCCCCTCGCTTGCCGAGGGCGCGAAAACACCGCGCGGGGCCATTTCGGGTCATCCGGCGCCCATTTTGGAGCCGCCGAACACGGCTCCAAAATGGCCGCCGGACTCCCCAATTGTCGCAATGCGTGTGCAGCGATTGGGTGCTCCGTATAGCGATCCTGAAAAAGGGGATCGCTATACGGATTTGTCGTTATACGGTGCACTCGCTAAGCGAGGCACCACTGTACATACATACATACATACATACATACCGCCCATCTGGCAGCCAGGGCCAGTCTCGGTTTATAACAGTAACTAAACCATAAAATGACAGAATAATACAATATCAGAGTTAAAGTGCACAGTAAAATATCATAAATAAACTGAAGGACAAAGTGAAAAAACACAATACATACAATTAATATAATTAGTAGCATAAAATATGGCAGCATATAAATTAGTGCATTGTCGCAGATACTGTTGCATCGGTAGTTGTTTACTCCGGGAAAGCCTGTCTGAACATTCAGGTCTTTAATAACTTTTTAAAGGTGCCTAGTGAGGGAGCCAGGTGAACTTCAGGTGGGAGGGTATTCCACAATTGTGGGGCAACTGCCAAGAAGGCCTGATTTCTGGTGGTTGTTTTCCGGGTCCCTCTCGGGGTCAAAACGCTCAGGCGCCCTGCCTCTGACAATCTTACAAGACGGGCAAACCTAACTGGAAGGAGGTGCTCGGCAGGTATATCGAGATCCTAACCCGTTTAGGGCCCTATAGGTTCATACCATCACCTTGAAACTGGGACGGAAGCAAACAAGTAGCCAGTGTAAGGCGGCCAGGGTGGAGGAAATATGTTGTTGTTGTTGTTTTCTAACCCCACTCAGCAATCTGGCCACCACGTTCTGAATCTGTTGCAATCTCAGCACCAATCCCAAGGGCAACCCCATGTAGAGGGCATTGCAGAAGTCTAATCTTGAGACTACCAGCACATGAACTGGCGTGATGAGGGACCCAGTGTCAAGGTAGGGCTGGGTGATCTGCTTTAGGTGGAAATAAGTGAATTGGACCACAAATGCTACTTGAGATGCCATTGTAGCGCTGGGTCCAGAAGTACACCCAAGCTATACACCTCATTCTTCGTGGAAAGAGTGGCACCCCTGCCAAAAGGCAGGAGGCCACCCAGACCACAGACATTAGGGGTTCCCACCTGCTGGATTTCCATCTTGTCTGGATTTAGCTTCAGTCTGTTTTCCCTCATCCACCCCAGCATCGCATCCAGGCAGCACTCATGGGATGGGACAGCATCCACTGCAGAAGGATGGAAGGAGAGTTAGATAATCATACCTAGGCACTGATTCAGAACAAGTGCTGGCTAATCTGGATTAGATGAAAAAGGAAAGGTAGAGCTGGCATCATCAGTGGTAATGACCCTTTTGGTAGCCCACATCTCCTGATGACTATTTTACATACATATGAAAAAATCAGGGGGACAGAAGAGATGCCTCTGGGGTCCTGTAGCATAATTGCTATTGGACAAAACAGCAATACTGCAGAATTTTCTTTCTTAATTTTAATAAATAGAAGTGGGACTGCTAGGTAGCTCAGTGGTTTAAATATCTGGCTGTGAAGCCAAGAGGTTGGGAGTTCAATTCCCCACTGTGCCTCCTTGAGAGGGACTGGACTCAGTGATCCACTAGGTCCCTTCCAGCTCCGCGTTTCTAAGATTCATGGATTAAAATGAGGTTTACATGGTTAAACAGCACACTAACTTGAATGCAGATGGCTTATGTAGAAAGATACAGTAGCTAATGGCAAGTAGTTGGCAAGAGAACTAAAAGAGTGACATTCCTGCAACTCCTCTAATAGCAAATATTATATAACAAAGCACTAAAGGCAGTTCCTGTTCCTGAACCTGACCAAAAGAACAGCCGAAAGAGATTTAAAGATGTTTAGAGATGACTGGTGATTATTTAGTCAAGCATACTGGCTGGAAGGGGGCTTTTGGCAGCTTATCCTATAGTTGTTTGGATCTGAGGTAGAGATGGGCATGAACCATTCAGAAGCAGTGATACAGGAGGCAGGGCAGGGAAGCCAGGACTCTGCTCCAGAGGACGCAGGGTGCTGAACCATCGAACAACTATTGCGATGGTAAATGAACCTGTGGTTGGTGCCCACCTCTAACCTGAAAATTTTGTTTCTGCAGAAGTAGCCTGATCACTGTCTCCTTCAAGGAAACTGGTGTCACTATTTATCCTAAAGAGAAATTTTCAGTCATGCACCATCCTAGAGTCAATCAGATAACCCTTCCCTATTACCTTTAATAGCAAAAGATCAAACACGCAGGTGGTTGGCTGGAATTGGTCAACCACATGAGCCACATGCTCAGGTCTCAAGAACCCAGGACTCATAAAAGACAAGGTGATAGTACTTTGTGTAGTTTATGCCAAAGATCCCTCACTGAACATGATATATATTTTGTGATAGGTGTGAGTGACTATATCTTCAAAGCTTAATTGGACAACATTCAGAAGTAGTGATGGTGGTGAAAAAGAATTCTTCCTTCGTTCTTGTCATTATATTTTAGGCTTCGGGAGGAGCTCAGATGGCACAAATTTTTGCTGTGTGATTGTCAGCCATATTGCTTTACTGCCATCAGTTCAGACGCATAACAAGGAAATACTATGTACATATAGAGTGGGCTATTAAGTACAGCCATGTCTGGAATATCATTTATGTTCTCCACAAACCAACCAAGATTTCTATAAAAAGTGGGTCATTAGCCATCACTTCTGAGGGTCATGGCTCTCCTTGGACACTGATTATCATATGGTTGGAAGCATTCTCTATTGGGGGGGTCAGTGTTTTCATTTATTTATTTATTCAATTTATGTACTAGTCAACCATCTATTCTAGCAAATTCATCCAGTGACATAAATCCATCCTCTTAGAATAGAAGAGGAAATGCTATCGCCACATTCCTTTCAGTACCAGTGATTGGAGGTGTCTTGGTATGATTCTCAGTGACTTTGTTAATAGACGTTGCGAACAGGCTGTGGCATGAAAGGGTAAACTCAGTTTTAAATTTGCTATAACTTTGGATTACAGGTGTCAAATAGAGGAAATATGATTATCATAAATAGAAACAAGAAGTTCTGAAATTGTTAAGGTGTAGGAAACAGTAGACAGATTAGATTGCACTCAGTAAGAAATAGTACAGAGCATATTTTATATTAACTGAAATTAAACTAAAAGGCACAGTACACAGAAGATACTATTTATGCATGGAAAAACTTTCAATGTGCCACAGGAACAAAATCTTCTAGTTTTCATAGGTATACAGGAAGTATTAAGCGATACTGGCACTTTGCTACATTAGATTAAAATGAACACTGGATAAATGCAGTTATCAGTTCAAATACATTAACATTTTCCAGGATGTAGTTGATTGCATCTGTACACAAATACTTGTACTCCCAGGTACAAATTCAGTTTACACAATTTTGGCCAGCCATGGTTTAACATTATGAGAATCCAAAGCAATAGCACAGTATTGGGACACTCTATTTCTAAAGAGCTAGCACATTTATTTATTCATTGTTTCAGTTGAAATAAAACCAAAGAAACAGTGATCTTAATTACAAAGCAAATTACAACAATGCCATAAATGCCATTAGTGCAAACACTGCTTCCCCCCACACACACACACACACTGTAAAGGACCTGAGGTCATCCCATCAAAGCAGTTTTTCTAGTGTCAAGCCATTAATTGGAAAAATCAGGAAAAGGCCACATGGTCATGGAAATAATGCAATACAGGTGATACCTTTAATTGACCATTAAGAATATAACATTAAAAAAAAACCACAATCAGTGAACTTTTGGTGACAAAACATCTTCCAGGATGTGCATCAAGTTCTTGTGGGTGGGTAGTTCCAACTTATACACTGTTGTTAATATTTCATATTCACATGGCTGATGATGTTGAAGCCAGGTTCGCTTCTTAGATGGTGATAGTGCAGTATGCAAGTTGTTTTCAAGATCCTTCTAAGCTAGCACTTTGGAATCTATGGCTTGTCTCTTAAACAGGAGAGCCGGGCAATTGGTTACTGGCCAGAGTGCTCCCTCCAGCCACTCACTTCCCGGCAGTGGTGGAGGTGTCGGTGTCCGAGCACCAGGAGGCTGAGCCTGGCCGGGTTGCTCCCTCCAGCCGCTCACCTCCCGATGGAGTCCAACGAGGCTGGGGTTGGCGCTCCTCACCGCCCTCCATGGGCCGATGGCGGGAAATTCAAATGGCGGAAGGCAGCGAGGAGTGCCGACCCCGGCCTCATTGGAGCCTGCCGGAAGGCAAGCAGCTTGAGGGAGCACCCTGGGCGAATTCAACCTCCTGGTGCTCTGACACTGCCGCTGGGAGGCCAGTGGCCGGAGGGATCACCCCGGCCAGGGTCAGCCTCCTGACGCTCGAACGCCACCACCATTGCATCCCTTTCCCTAACCGCTGGGGCGAAGAGCTACAAAGAAGCAGCCTCTTCGCCACCAACGGTTTGAATTTCCTGCCTTTTCCCCCTGCCTTTTGCTGTTCATAAGTGGAAGCTCCGTCTGGAAGTTGAAGCAAAACTTTGTGGCCGGAGCTGTTCGTAAGTCGAATTGGTTGTAAGTAGGGACATTCGTAAGTCGAGGCACCACTGTATAGAGACTCACAGAAGATAATAGCTACAAGTTCCCCAAACAGCCCATTCCTTTCTCATTAACTGGCACTTAATGTCTCAAGAATTCGTTCTGATACATTTGTAGGAGAAAGTATGAAAACACTCTATTACTTAGTTGTGAACGGATCAACAGCAAACAAACAGCTGCTTCCAACAGACTAAAGAGAGGTAAAGAAGATGACTCAGGAGAGAGACAGGGCTCTCTGAATTCAGAAGTTGGAGGGAACAAGTTGTCAGTGCTAGATAGATTGACAGTCCCACAGTCCAGAAAAGTCCCTCCCAGCCACACCTTTTACAAGCAGCATGTCAGGTTCTAAAAACTCCAGCCAAAAGCATAGCTTTTGGCAGGATTATGCCTCAACAGATCTACATTATCTGTTGCATTCTGAATCATACAATTAAGCTTGAATCAGATGTCTATGGAGATTTCTAATTTGCAGCAGATAATTTCTTTTATGTAGCAGTGCAACAGGATTTTTATCAATGTGTTTTCATTCTTAGTACAATTGGTATGTCTGTCTCTTCAGGCAAATGTATCTGTTACAAAATGAGAGGATTAATTTATTTATTTTTTAAAGATTAAATCCTGATTTAAGTTGCTTTGATGTAAATCTGTATATCCTAGAGTTACCATTGGCATAATGTACATTTGGTTGATTCATGAGAAATCGGGACAAATCAAGTAGAATTCAAAGTGACAGTGTCTTAATACAGAAGTCTAGACACCAGTGATTTTGGGTTTTGGTTTTAACTCATCCTTAATGTTCTCTCCCTCATTAATGTCTAGATAATGCATAACTGATATTACCAAGTAAATAAACAATCTTTTATTATACTTATGTTATACAATATGAAGTAAGGATTTTATGAAGACATGTTATTTTAAAAGTGTAATGGAGCATGAACTAAGTGGGAGATGAGACTAGTATCTTTTGCCCTGTTGATCACTTTTTTCATATTGGGTTATTAATGGAAGGACTGATCATTGTCAGAGAACTTTTAGAAGGAATACCAGTTGGGAAGCCAGAAAAGAAACCTATTTCTCTTTCGAACAAAAGCTTTATTCAGGAGTTCTGCTTGATAGGATATAGGGCTCAAAGGGTGGTGGTGGAATTGGGGCCATGCGTGTAAGGCCTATCCCGTGTGCTCAGCATAAAGGTCTGCATATGCAGTTATAGGTCATTGTTAGAGCTACTGGTCGTGGAAATGTAATGTCTATGTTCAGCTGAACATGATTAGATCCCTTAAGCATGCCTTTGTGCTTAACATGCAGAAGTCTGAGGGCATAGCTTACCTTTATCCCTACATCACTACCACTTTTTCAGTTCTGTTCTTCTTCGTGGTCTCTGTGAATGCACACTGTAGGGTTTAATCTGCACTTGTGCGGAGATTTCTGGAATATTCTAGAGCTTTATGACGCAGTCACCAGGACAGCCCCCCTAGTACACGCCTGTCCTGGTGATTGCCTCAGTTCCTTTCTGCCGCCACTGAGGTTTCTTCTCTCGACGAGCTCTCCGTTTGCCTTTATCTTCTCTTCTACATTTAAAGAATAAACAGAGGGAAATTGGTGAGAGACTTTCGATCTATATCCCTCTTCAACCGCCCCCTTCCTTTCCCTTCCCCCCCCTTTTCACCATCTTATGGTCCCTACAGGGCAGTTCAGATGGTGCACATCATGCCCTAACAAGGTCCCTCTCTCAGACGGACATGATTCTTGCCTTTTCTGCTTGGGAGAATCTCATCAACCTGCCTCGTGCCGGTTCTGCAAAAATCTCACAAAGCAGGCTCTTAAACTCAAGATAACAACATCTCAGGTCCTTTCTCTGGGAACGGTCCTGCGCCCTGTGCCATCTTTGGAGACTACACACAGCCTTCCCAAGCTCGATCTGCTTCACTTGATGTCCCTACGACTTCTCCAACACCAAAATTGAAACCTAAGTCTAAATTGATCTCAAAGTCAAAGTCTGCTGCATCGACATCGAAGTCGACACTGGTACCGAAGCTTCCCTTGGCATCGGATCACTCTAAACCAATATATATATACTGTATATATATATAAATAAATAAAAATCAAAGAAACCTTCTACCAAGTTCCAATCTCCTAGGCAGGTACCCTCTACAAGCTCAACTGATAAATATATGCCTTTGATCCTGCTTCAGGATCAACAGACTATCTACCTTGACTCTATTTCCATGGATGACGATGACTATTTGCTTCCACCATCAGGCCAACCGCCTTCACCTCTTTTAGCTCAATCTCTTTCGTGGGCTAACACCTTGGCTGATTACCAAGATCCGACCACTGGAGCCCCTCGGGTCACTCTGTCTCTGTGTGTCAGTCAAATTCAGCCTATGTTTAGGTGATCCACAGTCTCTGCAAATTATTCCAAAAGGCACACCATATACCAGAGACTGGTCCTTCTGATGCCGACCTTCCACAACCTCCAACGTCACATCTGTTTCTTTTGATACAGCAGCAGGCTGTTTGAGAACTGAGGCAATTGCCAGGGCGGGTGGACCACGTGCACTAGGAGGGCGGTCCTGGTGAATAGAATATAAAGCTCTAGAATAATCCCAAAACTTCTGCATATGTGCAGATTAAACCCTATAGTATGAATTCACAGCTGACCACTTGAAGAACCAGAGTTACAGGTAAGTAACCTCTCTTTCTCGTTCAGGTTCAGTCCCTGAATTGGACTAGTAACAGCAACAGGAAATCCCTGACACAACCAGATGCAACAAAGTCCAGTGCCACCTCGTGACTAAACTATATAATTACACTGTGGTTGATGAAGCAATGTGAAATAGGGATGTATGTCATAACATATTTCAACCTCACACGTAAGGACAAGGAATGTGAAGGTATTCTCTTCACCTATAAGAGAATGTGGTATTCTATGGCTCTCAGACAAGAAGAATATTTTTGTGCAAATTAAACAGATTAATAAAAACTAATGGTGTAAATTAACACACACATGCACGAACACTCACACATTGCACAAAATTTTGATGGTTGCTGGTGTGATGCATTGGCATTTAAGGACAGAAGCTTCAGAAGTGTTGCTTTTCTTTTTTAACAAAACAATCAGCCAGTCATTCTGTGCTTGCTGTGTTGCATGGGCGGGGGGCTTTTTTTCACAAAGGAAATAAATGTTAGTTTTGTGCCTAGGTAGTTTGAGCAAATTACAAAAATCATGAGAAAAATTTGCACTCCTTGACCTGTTGTCAGTTGCAAGTGATGTATCCCGTGGTGCTTGAAAATTCCAAGGCATTTCATCTATTTGAGACAGTATACATTGTCAAGAACAAAGAATTTAGTGAGTATTCTTTACACTCCATATGTGAACGCCATTTCCTTAAGTGGCACCATCTGTATGTCTTCTCCAGCTAACATCTCTTCTTTATAAAAATTGGTCTGTTCTGAACTAAATGATGCTGTTTTGACTTTTCCCTTTCAATATTATTTTACTTCTTTTTTATTTTGTTTTTCTTTTTTTACCTTGATATTTTGATTAGTTATATTAATTTACGCTTGTTTATTTTATGTTTATTATTTATATGCACTGGTTTATTGTCTATGGTTAACTTTTATTATTTTTATTATTATATTATATTATATTATATTATATTATATATATATTATATTATATTATATATTATAATATATTATATTATTATTATTATTATTATTATTATTATTATTATTATTATTATTATTTTCCTTTGTTCATTTGATTTATTTGTGTTAAGTTAAATTTTGGTTTACTATCTTCTTCTTTTCTTCTTTTTTTCCTGCTCTTTCTCCTTCCTTACCCCTCCCTCCCTCCCCCCTTTCTACAATGGAATGGAAGGCCTGCCCTCCCAGCGAGGGGCCCCAAAATATTTCTGTGATTACGGGTAGAGGTAGAAATGGCATTGGCCCAGTCCCCACTCGTGTAAGAAGAACAACGGACAGATGTCTGAAGGCTGTCCATTGTTCTGAGCCTGGGACCAACCCTCAATATCGAGGCAGCCAGATCAGTCATCCTTCCACTCTACGCCTGGTGTTGTTGAATGCCAGGTCTGTATCCAATAAGGCCCAGGTGATTCATGACCTTATGCTGGAGGAGGATGCAGACCTGGCATGCATAACCGAAACATGGATTGGCAGAGAGGGGGGTCCCCCCAGCACTCATCTGCCCGCCCGGTTATGCTGTCCAACACCAGGGTAGACTGGAAGGTCGGGGGGGAGTCGCCATCGTTTATAAATCCATCTTCAAGGTTACTAGGCGCTCCTCGGTGGTAAAACCAGGTCTGGAGGCCCTCCACGTGTCGATCGGGGCTAGGGACGGTATTGGGATCTTGCTGGGCTACCGTGCTCCCCGCGACCCAGCCATTTCTCTACCAGAGCTGGTGGACTTTGTCTCCGCGGCACTGTTGGGTTCCCCGAAGCTGTTGGTTTTGGGGGACTTCAACGTCCATGCGGGGGCAGAGATTTCCAGACCAGCTCTTGAGTTCTTGGAGACCATGGCCTTCTTGAACATGTCCCAACATGTCATCGGCCCCACCCACGTGGGTGGCCATACACTCGACCTGGTTTTTTCCTCCAGTTGGAGCGAGAGTGGTCTGATGGTGACTGACCTAGAGTCGGTCCCTCTGTCATGGTCGGATCACCACCTAATAAAATGTACCCTCAACATGGCCCTCCCCCCTCGCAGGGAGCAGGGACCTATTGTCATGGTCCGCCCTCGAAGGCTACTGGATCCAGTTGGATTCCAGGATGCCATGAGAGGTGTTACGGCTGACCTGGGTGGCACTCCTGTCAAGGATCTGACCGACAGCTGGTTCGCCGCTGCGGTCAGGGCTGTAGACACGATCGTACCTAAACGCCCTCTCCAACGCCGAGCTCGCCCGGCGCCATGGTTTAACCAGGACCTCCGGGCGTTGAAGAGAATCAGGAGACGGCTAGAGCGCAAATGGAGAAAGGACCCGACGGATTATAATTGGATAGCTGTTAAGGTCGCCACTAACCTTTACCTGGCTAAGGTAAAGGCTGCCAGTCGAGCATACTTCGCTAACCGGATAAGCGAAGCATCGAACCAGCAGGCGGAATTATTCCGTATAGTGCGTGACCTATCCGGAATTGGCCCGGGTGATGGGCCTCCCCCTAGTTTTACACCGGACCAATTTGCAGCATTTTTAAAATCTAA
The DNA here is from genome assembly GCF_051106095.1 of Pogona vitticeps. Classification (NCBI taxonomy): domain Eukaryota; kingdom Metazoa; phylum Chordata; class Lepidosauria; order Squamata; family Agamidae; genus Pogona; species Pogona vitticeps. The sequence goes on along the minus strand of NC_135783.1, from coordinate 103,882,575 downwards.
AGTGGAGGCCATCCGCCGGGACCTCTCTCCTTTTTTGAATACAGTGAGTCGAGCTGAGATGTCCAGCGCTCCGTCTTGTCCGGCAATTTTAGACTCCTTTCAGCCTGTCACGCCTGACACTGTCGCCAGGGCGCTTGATTGCTGTCGTGCCACCACCTCCTCCCTTGACCCCTGTCCGGCCTGGCTAATCAAAGCAGCCAGGCCTACAACCATGGAATGGGCCACTGCAATAATTAATGGGTCTTTCCTGGAGGGCAGATTTCCATCTGCCCTCAAGGAGACACTCATTAGGCCCATTAGGAAGAAACCAAGTTTGGCGGCGGACACAATTGGCAATTATAGGCCCGTCGCCAATGTTTCTTTCCTAAGTAAGGTGGTGGAGAGGGTGGTGGCCGACCAGCTTCAGGCGCACCTGGACAAAACAGATGCCCTGGATCCATTTCAGTCGGGCTTCAGGCCGCACCATGGCACAGAAACGGCATTGGTCGCCCTGTGTGATGACCTACTGAGGGAGGCCAACAGGGGCAAAGTGTCCCTGCTGGTCCTCCTCGACATTTCAGCGGCCTTCGATACCATTGACCACGGTATCCTCCTGGGGAGGCTCTCCGAGTTGGGAATTGGGGGCCTTGCTCTGGCCTGGCTCCGTTCCTTCTTGGAGGACCGTCCCCAGAGAGTGCAGCTTGGGGAGAGCGTCTCGGCCCCGTGGAATCTCAATTGTGGAGTTCCACAGGGGTCGATCATCTCCCCAATGCTGTTTAACATCTATATGAGGCAGCTGGGTGGGGTCATCAGGGGGTGTGGAGCCCAGTGTCATCAGTATGCTGATGATACTCAGCTCTACATCTCCTTTCCACCTACCGCAGGAGAAGCCGTTCTGTCCCTTCAGCGCTGCCCGGGGACCGTACTGCAATGGATGCAGGAGAACAGGCTGAGGCTGAACCCGGACAAGACGGAGGTGCTAAGGGTGGGCGCCCCCACAGTCGGGAGTTTGGGAAACTCCCTCTCTTTTGGGGGGGTGACCCTTCCTGCGAAGGATGGGGTCCGCAGCTTGGGGATCCATCTTGACCCGGCGCTCACTATGGAATCCCAGGTGGTGTCGGTGGTCCGAACTGCCTTCTACCCAGCTGCGGTCCTATCTTGATGTTGGGGCGCTCACCACTTTGGTGCATACGCTCGTAATCTCAAGATTAGACTACTGTAATGCGCTCTATGTGGGGCTGCCTTTGAGGCTGCTGCGGAAACTACAGGTGGTGCAGAATGCGGCGGCCAGACTTCTCAGTGGAGTGAAAAAATTCCAACACATTTCACCCACTCTGCCGCACTGCATTGGCTGCCCATCCGATTCCGCATCGACTTCAAAGTGTTGATGCTTACGTATAAAGCCCTAAACGGTTTAGGGCCTCGATATTTGGCGGAACGCCTTCTACCACCAAGATCTACCCGTGTCACTCGCGCGAGCCAGGAAGTGAGGCTGAGGAGCCTAACGCCGAGGGAGGCCCGGAAAGAAAAGACAAGAAATCGGGCCTTCTCGGCGGTGGCTCCTCGCCTCTGGAATAACCTTCCCCCTGATATTCGCGTGGCCCCCTCGCTGGGTATTTTCAAAAAGCAACTAAAAACATTGATGTTTCGGCAGGCCTTCCCCCCCCCCCAGTTAATTCCTGACTCCTCTTTCCTTTTCTCTCCTAGTGTTTTATCCAATTGCTGAAAGTTTCTCTCTTTGTAAAATGGTTTTTATTATTGCTGTCCCCTATGTTGTGAGCCGCCTAGAGTGGTCAATCGACTAGATAGGCGGGATATAAATAAAATAAAAAATAAATAATAAAAATAAAATGTTTAAGGTTTGGAAGCATAGATCCTAGCGGTTGATCTGGAAGTCCTTATCATGAGCTAAGCCCTATCACCAGAATCTCATACAGAGGCAAAGGCTAACGTTGATGGGGTGGGGGGGGGAAGAGATTGAGAATACCATTAATGAACAAACAAAACAAAAATCCCATACAAGGCAGCAACAAGTGGTAGTGTGCAACACAAATGGATGGTAGGATATTGTGGGTTTTGTTTTGTTTTGTTTTAAACTTGGCTGGTGGTACATTGAAATTGTCAGTGGCTGAAATCCTGTTGCCCAGCATAGCAAATCACACTAGAGTAGACCCACTGAATCAGTTGGGATTTGGAGAGTCAACTCCTGTATAAGTTCCTTTGATTCAAATAGGCCTATTCTAGTGAAGTTTACTATGTTAAGCAACAGGATTTCACTGGTCTGCAAATTTGATCAGAGCAGCCAGTAGAAGTAGTAGTATATTGAGTGTTTGTTTGTTTGTTTGTTTGTTTGTTTGTTTGTTTGTTTGTTTGTTTGTTTGTTTATTTATTTATTTATTTATTTATTTATTTATACCCTGCCCATCTGGTCTAAAAGACCACTCTTTATTCATTTACTCATTATTTCCCACACTATTTTCACAGATTCATAGAATTATCAGATTTTCCCCTCAATATAAATATTTATTTCTTCTCTTACATATCTAATAGTGGTTTTGTATGGGAGAGGAGATAAGTTTTTGGAAGAGTACAACAGGAATAATACAATAAATACAAAATTCCCAAATGCCATTTCTCTTAGCAAATCTGCTAGCTCTACAACAATTATCTGCAAGAATAGAAGGCCCTTGATCTCAATCCTAAATATGCATACAAGCACATTATATTGTACTGCTGCACTAACATGTCACTCTGAAATATTGCTTTCTTCCCCCTTCCTACAAAAAGGCTGCAGAAAGAATTCAGTTCTGTTGAACTACAAAGCCTCCTCAGCCATGGTCTCTATAAATTTGAGATTCCCAGAGGTACTTAACCTTGATTTTACCAGGGGTAAAGGGGTAAAGAAAGAAGGTACACCAGTTGCCACTCAAGCTGTCATTCCTTGGGGTGGGTGTGTGCTACAATGCTTTCACTAGCTCCCAAGCAGCTTAGTCTCTGCTCAACTATTAAATTGCCATCTCCAGTATTGGGGAATCAACAGTCTGCTGGTAGCATCAAGGCCTCAACATAGTCCCGGGTCACCCAACATCCCATAAAGATGGCTTGTACTACCAGCTGCCAGACAATGTCTGTATGTCCCTGACCCCTCCTGAAAATGTTGGTCCTTTTGTCTTCTGCATCTCAGGGTCAGAGTGGAGTTCAGATGCCCTGTCAGATGCACAGCCCTCCACTGGCTGGTGGGTTGAGGAGGCAACCCTGGCAATGGCATGATGGATTTCCGCCTTCAGTGTCCTCATTCTTTAGGATATGGGATCTCAATTTCACAGCCAATTTGGCTTTAAACCATTAGCAAGAGAAGAAGAGATGACAAAAGTGTTTATTGATTACTGGCATGAGTTTTGAGCATCTTAATTGTAAAAATAAGCATTATAAAACCTACCAGACTCTTTAAATTAATAATTTGTGGTAGAATATGAATTTTAATGAATGCTAATTCAAATATTTTTATATGGGAACATTATTCAGATACAGCAAATGAATGTTTTCCCCAGATTATGTATACTGCATATACATGGCACTCTATGTATTCACTTGTAGCTTCTACAACTGGGAAGGTTTTTATTTAGACACTATACAGAACAGGCCTAATTAAGGAGCCGAAGAAGCAACACAGATCTTTCTGTAAGCGGTTTCATTAAATTACAAATGAAAGTCTTTTGTGCACGCAACTATAATAAAATATGAAACGTTAGAGTGAATTATTCCATAAATAAATAGATTTGTTGTAAATATCCTGCAACTGTGTCTGGCTGTAAGCAGATCCTTAATTCTAATTATACCAAGTAGAATTTTTATAATGGAAGACAGCCAAACCACGGAATCAAAGCTAGGCTTTCGTTTTTTCTTTTTTCTTTTTAAAGTCCTTTGGGGTTTGGTTCTTGGCACATGAATGCAGCAGCAATATATTTTTATTCTTGAAAATAGTTCTAAGATTAAATCGGCATAAATAATATATATTTCATCAGTGGGAGTTTAAAATTGAACTTTCATCTTATTTGTTTCTTTACAGGGTGGCTTTTTTTCCTCAGGGCAATCCAACAAGCAGTTATTTCATGTTTCTGTTGTGTAAGTTTTTGACGATATCCCAGGATACAGAACTAGTTGGAGAAGAGAGTCTGCTGTCTTGATAATTTGCTTTGTGTTAGTATTGGCAGTCTAGAAAAATAGGCTGTGGGTGAGTGAGAAATTTGCAGCTAAAATAACTTGAACATTCTGGCTTGTTGTGGTGGCCTGAGTCTTTGTCTAATACCTTCATTGTGTACTGATGGTGGGGGGGAAATGTAATGCCTATGAAGCCCTCATATTACCTGAGCATCAGTTCATGATTTATACACAAGCTAAGAAAGACACAGTTTAGGACCTCTGATGAAGAGGGACCTCTAACTGAAAAAAACCAGAAACAAAACATGCTAAATTTCACATTTTACATAATGCTCTCTTAAACTTGACGTAACTCAGTTATCTCTTAATAATAAACCCTCAATAGTGACATAGTTGCCAGATGCACTGTATGAGTGGTTCTCTACAGGAATTTTGAAGAATCTAGACAACATAATTTAAGCATAACATTGCACCATTGACTTGATTTTTAGTGTGAATAATCTGAAATAAGTTCATGTGAAAGTTGCTGTTGTTGTTTAGTTGTTAAGTCGTGTCCGACTCTTTATGACCCCATGGACCAGAGCACCCCAGGCCCTCCTGTCTTCTACTGCCTCTCGGAGTTGGGTCAGATTCATGTGGGTAGCTTTGATGACACTGTCCAACTATCTTGTCCTCTTGTTGTCCACTACTCCTCTTGCCTTCACACTTTCCCAACATCAGGGTCTTTTCCAGGGAGTCTTCTCTTCTCATGAAATGGCCAAAGTACTGGAGCCTCAGCTTCAGGATCTGTCCTTCCAGTGAGCACTCAGGGTTTATTTCCTTTAGAATGTCACCATCTGCAGTGATCATGGAGCCCAAGAAAGTAAAATCTGTCACTGCCTCCATATCTTCCCCTTCTATTTCCCAGGAAGTGATGGGACCAGTGGCCATGATCTTAGTTTTTTTGATGTTGAGCTTCAGACCATTTTTGAACTCTCCTCTTTCACCCTCATTAAGAGGTTCTTTAATTCCTCCTCACTTTCTGCCATCAGAGTGGTATCATCTGCATATCTGAGGTTGTTGATATTTCTTCTGGCAATCTTACGCCTTGGGATTCATCCATTCCAGTCTTTCACATGATGTATTCTGCTTATAAGAAAGAAAAAGAAATAGGAAAAAAGAAAAAGAAATAGAGCTTAGTTATGTAGTATTAGGCTGTATATTCATGCAGTATTTATATTTTTGGGAAACTAATTCAATTAATCCAAGTTATCCAGCTGAGATAACGTGCAATTTTTCACAGTAAAAATGGTATATGTAAAGACCTTAATTTCATTATTGTTCAGCAGATCTACGTACAGTGAACACATTAACTTAAATGCTAGGTTTGAATTTTGTTGGGAGTGAAATACATCTCTCCCAAGCTCTTAAGTGTGAGGATGGAGGGGCAAGCAGTAAAAATAACAGTAAAATCTTCTGCGCGGCTTACAAACTTTGGGATGTTTGCGCATATACTTGAATTCTTATTTTTTAAAAATATTTTTTGTTTAGCCACTTCAGTTAATAAACAGCGATGTTTAAGCAAATACAAGAATGTGTAAACTCTATGTTATTGTTTTAGTTAACAATTTAAAAACAATTTAAGTAGTTCTCCAACTATGAGTGATTAACCTGTTAAACTAACATCAGTTCTGATATTGCTGTTTTACTAATCTGACAGGTTGTCATTCTAAATATGAAATTTTCATCTGGTTGCAAATATTAAAGGTTATAGCTACCAGCAAGAATGAGTCTTTACATTTAAAAATAATGATATAAATAAAGTCTTACTGACTTGTAATTAAAATCATTATTTAAATTGTGACTTAAATCAACTTTTTAAATCAAATCCACTCTGGTATTTATATATGTCTAAATTGTTTCAAAAGTTTATTGTACAATGGGAAAGGTAAGAGAATGCCACCTGTATGTTGTGAGCTTTCCCATGGAATAAAATAAAAGCCTATATTTTCCTTTGCTTTTCCATACCTTTGAAGAGCTGGTGATGTTGGAGAGTGTAATTGTTCACTCTTGATCTCTCACTTGGCAATCTGAGCATCCTGACTTGCATTCAGTTTTGTTCCATTTGGCTCGTCCCACTTGTCAATAGGTAAAACTGTTCAGGTTCCCAGGAAAATAGTACCTTACTTATGAATAGATGTCACAGACAAGCTCTCTTTTGTTTGGAGAGGTTTCACTCAGTAAAAAGGGCAGTGTAATGAACGTGTCAGCTTAATTTTCAGTGAAAAAATTGCTAGATTCCCTTTTGTTAAAAATAGAAGAGCAATCCCAGGAGTTATGAAAGGACAACTCCATTCATGGGTATTGGACATCTCATAATACAAAAATGCAATAGTGAGAAGTTGTCTAGCTTTGAAGCAGGGGGCCGCGCGTTAGTTTCAATAAAGTAACTGAATACCATGGAAGTTAAATAGGAACAAGCATATGGAAGGTAAATTACATTTAACAGAATGCAAGCCATTTACCAAAACCTTAAAGGCTGTCAGGCCTTTGCCTGCCCTAACATCTGTCTGATCACCCATTCTAGAATGGAGACAGACAAGCCATTGATCTCACCAAGCTCCCCTGCCAACCTGGCTATTAGTTTCCTTGTGGAGGAGAGATATTGCACCTGTACTTTTCATTTATTGTACACCCCTATTATACTCAGGCAACCACCACTCCATTCAAAATCTCTGGCTTTGGGCCTAATGGTTAATACATAAGAAGTCTTCTATAGGCCTGCTTTAAGTCTCATCTGACAACACACAGGTTGGTCTGTGAAACAAGATTTTGAGCACCAACACTCACAATGGCCAGGGAATTCAAGCCGTTGTGTGATTTCCTCTCCTGGAACATGGTCATGCCAGGAAATGTGGCAATATGTCCTGATGCTGGCTTAAATCTTTCCCCTCTCACATGAGAGCAGCCAGAGGGCAACACTTTTGGCTTTGGGTCTGTCATGATTCCACGTGAGCCCTGATTGTTTCACCAACTGAAGAGCTTACGCTATGTGGCCCTCAGCTGCCACCAGTTGATTTTATCAACAATACCTATTAGGAATGATAGATGTCCAGACCATACATCATTTTTAAAAGAATCAAATAGAAATTGTTTATTGATACAGGTGTTGACAGAACAAGCAATGTTATTAACTCTTAAACCAACATTCTTATTTATCCACCCTCAAACACCACTATCCCACCTAAACTCTAAAACTCTCTCAACTTTCTAACTCTTTCTATCTCAAAACCCTATGTCTATCTAATCTCCTCTTCCTGCTGAGTTTCTTATACCTCATGACTCTGCTCCTCCAGCACTCCCATTGGTCTGTGCAAATAGCATATGAATATTAATGACCTGAGAGAACGCCACAGGGTCTAATAGCCAAATCCATATTTCTTCTGTGATAATGCTGTCATACTAAAAGATCTTCACGCTCTAAACCTATGAAGGTGTTTCAGAATTTCCTATATATAACACTCATTTCAAAAAAAAAAAAGTCATGGGATGATGTGACATTTCAGTGACTGTAATTGTGCAGTTCCTGTGATTAGATATATAGTTTTGGTTTTTGGTTTCTAAAGTTTCTGAAAAGGTGTGTGAAGAAAGCAGGAAAAAGGTGAACCTAATCACCATGCAAAAATGTTAATTTGTCCTAAGAACCTCTTAATGAGGGCCCTTTTGTCTCTGTTGAATGCCTTACCAAACAGTTGCCCATCTGGATGCTTTTTAAAATAATGTCTTGGACAGCTGTTTTCCTCCTTTGTGTGACTGCGGTCTCTTTAAGGACTTTGAGCATTATTTACAGGCAAAGTTTCAGGACACTACAGAAGTAAAACAGATGTCCTTACATGTCCCAATTTGTTTTTTGTTCCTTAGATACCTAGGTATTTTCCCTTTGGTGGGGACCATACATCAGGTTGCATGTATGATTTTTGGCACATAACAAACAATGGTGCAATGAGACACCATTTCCCACATGTGCTAGTCTTCCCATTTAATACCTGTGAATGCCTAGTAACTTCTATTATACTACCTCCAGGAGTAAAACTTATTCAGATAGGCCCAGATAGATTATCATCCTACTTCATCTATTGAAGGCATGTTTTCTTATTTTCTCACTTCCTTTACTCTCTGCTGCCACCAGTTGGTTCTAAATATTCATGTATTCATCGTTTATCATATTGTAGAAGTGTTAAAAATGTGGGATGAACAAACCAGGAAGTGAAAAGTTAAACAAGTACACATTTTTTAAAAAGTATTTATGGTATTCAGTGACAGAATCATCATTCAGGTTAGACAGTTGCTTTGTGTGGTGAAAAGGCATGGGAGGTTGTACATCTCTTCCTTCTGCTCATTTTTGGGTACTAAGTAGACTCCTGTCTTTACATGTAAAATAAGGCAAATGTGTGTTCTAAAATTAATATAATCATTTACATGACTTGGTTGCAGATTTGTAGGTACATTTTATAACCCCGAAGTATATCTGGAAGAAGACTCTTATTGTGGCAGTTGTGTCCCCTATACAGACATTCTGTATATAAACAAGATAGCAATAACAATTATCCTGAAGACTAGTAGGTTTTACTTTGCATATGCTTTTTGAACTGCATCCCACTTCATGAGATACATGGAGAATATATATTGGAGAATATATATAAACATCTGCCCAGAGAAGTAACACTCCATGCATTTGCTGAAGTGGGCTGCAGGCCACAAGAACGTACAGTAAATAAAACTTTTTAGTCTTTAAGATGGTATAGGAACATTTTAGTTTTGATGCAACAGGCTAACACAATCATCACCACTCCTAAAAGGTGTCTGTAAACTGTATCACTTCAGTCGGGCTGTTGAATCAGGGAAGCTTCTATAACGTATGCCAAAGGGAACCTTGTTAAATGTCGAATGCTGGGTTCTGCAATTCTAGATAAACTCTGGAATTTTGAAACACAGTCTGAAACTCTAGGAAAATTTGCTTAGAAGTAAATCCAGTTGATATTGGCAACATTCATTTCTGAGTCGTACGGATGGGAATGGGCTCTCCTGTCCAGATGTATCTCACCAAACCACTATTTCAGTAACTCTTGCCACCTCATGTACCATGATGATGGGCCCTGGACATGGCTAGCAGAGGCATGCAGGTTGTTGGTAGCCTCAACCACAACAGCTACCACAAGGGAGAGGCAAATTGCTCCACACACATATCACCCTTCCTATCTGTTGTGTAGACTGTAAGTTTCACGTGTTCTTCCCCAATCCTGTACAATCTCCCCAGTGACCAATCCAGTAATCTCTGCCAAGCCATAATCTATCTCCAGTGAATATATAATGAATGACAGAATCATAGAACTGTGGAGGTGGAAGGGGCCAACTAGTCCAGCAACTCAAGAACTAAGTAAAGCATTCCTGAGAGATGGATATCCAACTCTGTTTAAAACATTCCAACAAAGGAGAATTTGTCACGTTCTGAGATAGAGTGTTCCAGTTCTTACTCTCAGGACATTTTTTCCAATTTTTAAAATCAAAATGTTTTTTTTTTTCTTTTCCTCTTTTTTGTCAGTTGAACCTACTGGTTCAGGTCCTATTTTACAAAGCAGAAAAAATAAGGCTGCTTCTACATGACAGCCTATCATGTTACCTCTGCTAATGTCTTCTACCTGACAGCCCTCTTATCTGTTCCCCAGATGAAACATGCTCCAGCTCCCTTCACTGTTCTTATGTTTTTGTTTCTAGACCCCATATCATGATGGCTGCCCTCTTATAAGCACACTGCACACTTTCAACACTCCCCTCTCACCCACATAAATCCAGTGCATGATTATTTCAGTCTGTTCAAAACCGTGGGGTTGTCAGAAGAACAATGGGAAAATTGCTGAAGCAAGTATGTCATTTCCCTCTTATGTGGGTGCATATATTGCATTTCTAGCTGGATGGACTATGGGGGATGAAGTCAACAGCTTTAGCAGTGGGTGGTTATTTCTCTCTTCTTTACTCCTCACCCCCCCCATCTTATGACCATGCACAGCCATCATGGCATAGTTGTATTTTTTTTAAAAAAAATCAAAAGCGCAGCACGTTTTGGCTGTCAGTTTCTGACATTAAAGACTGAATGAAAGTCAGAAGCTCAGTCACCATAGCAATGAACTGCAGTTGAAGAAACATAGTTTAGTGCTGTGGCAATGGGAGGACAGGTTTAGATGGCCACTTAGTTGAGTGGCTGAATTGCCCCTTATAAATGGGTAAGTGGCTAACTCTAGGCTTGCAGAAAAATACAAGACAGTGTTCAGTAATTTATATATATAATTATATGTTGTTCAAGAGCTGTTCAATGGCCTGTGCTATGCTGTTATGGACTTAGAAAGCTCTTTGCAACCTGTTGTTCCATATTGTTTGCAACAGAACTATGCAGAAAAGCTGGATAGAATTTCCCAAATTTCTAGCTTGTTTCCTGTCATTTTCCACATTTTGGTATAGACTGTACCATTTAAATATAACTGGAGAATATTAGTCTTAGGTACTTTCTAAAGGGCTACTTCCTCAGAAACAAGATCAAATTAAGGATGCAGTACTTAGAGCATCCTCTTTCCAACCATTGGCAACTTGATTCTTCTGACAAATCCATCCAAGACACAAAGCAATTTGCCTGTAATATACAGAATCCATTTAGCTATCAGTGTTTAAAAAACAATGACCCTGATGCCAGCCATCCAGGATAAGAAGAGAGCTCTAGCAGCGTACAAAGCCTGTCCTAACGAGTACAACTTGCAGGCTCTTCGAGTTGCACATAGCAAAATCCAACAGACTGCCAGGAGATGTTCCAACAATTATTGGCTTCAGCTCTGCTCTCAGATACAGATAGCAGCGGACACAGGTAACATCAATCAGGCTTTAGGTCCAATACAGAAGAAATCTGCTACAGTGCAGCACTATTCTGAGCTATATTCCAGAGAGAGTGTAGTAACATTGAGTCTGCCTGTCTTGGAAGAGTTGGACAGTGAACTAACTTTAGCAGAAATAAAAGCGGCCTTGGATTCCCTCGCCTCTGGGAAGGATAACATCCTTGCTGAAGTGTTGTAAAAAGATCATCACCACCGAGCTGTATGAAATCTTTTGTCTTTGCTGGAAGGAAAGTGGAGTACCACAGGACATGAAGGATTCAAACATTGTCACATTGTATAAGATCAAAGGAGACAGGGGCGACTGCCATAACTACTGTGGCATCTCTCTTCTCAGCGTTGTAGGGAAGCTGCTTGCCTGTGTTGTGCTGAAGAGACTCCAGGAGCTTGCAGACAGAGTCTATCCAGAATCACAGTGTGGATTTCAAGCTAATAGATCCACCACTGACATGGTATTCTCCCTCAGACAGTTGCGGGAGAAATGTAGGGAACAACAACAGCCACTCTTTGTGGCCTTCATAGATCACACAAAGGCCTTTGATTTGATCAGCAGGGACAACCATTTTAAAATACTTCCCAAGATTGGATGTTCACCTTGACTCCTTAATATCAGGTCCTTTCATGAGGAAATGAAGGGCACTGCAGTTTTTGATGGCTCAACATCAGATCCCTTTGACATCCGAAGTGGAGTGAAACAGGGCTGTGTCCTCGTGCCGACCCTGTTTGGGATCTTTTTTTCTATCATGCTGAAGCAGGCCTTTGGAACTGCAACAGAAGGTGTCTATCTCCAGACTAGATCAGATGGAAAGCACTTTAATCTCTCTGAGAGCGAAGACCAAAGTCCAGCTGAAATGCATGTGGGACTTCCTTTTCACCGATGATGCAGCCGTTGTTGCCCTGAAGACCTCCAACAACTCATGAATCGCTTTAGCAAGGCCTGCTGAGACTTTGGACTAACAATCAGCCTGAAGAAAACACAAGTCATGGGCGGGGCATGGACTTACCTCATTCCCATCTCCACGCAAGAATTGGAGGTTGTTCATGACTTTGTGTACCTTGGCTCAACGATCTCTGACACTCTCTTCCTAGATGTCGAGCTGGATAAACACATTGGCAAAGCAGCTACCATGTTCTCTAGACTTATAAAGAGAGTATGGCTTAATAAGAAGCTGAGGGCATATACCAAGATCCAGGTCTAAAGAGCCTGAACCCTTTGTGCATGGCAGGAGAGGAAGCTGAACACCTTCCATATGCATTGTCTCCGACGCATTTTTGGTATCACCTGGCAGGACAAAGTTGCAAATAGAGTAGTCCTAGAACGAGCTGGAATTTTTAGCATGTATACATTACTGAAACAGCGACATCTACATTGGCTTGGGCATGTCATGAAAATGGCTGATGGTTGGATTCCAAAAGATCTCCTGTATGGAGAATTAGTGTAGGGAAATCACTCCAGACGGAGACCACAGCTGCGATACAAGGATATCTGCAAGCGGGATCTGAAGGCCTTAGGAATGGACCTCAACAGATGGGAAACCTTGACATCTGAGCATTCACCGTGGAGGCAGGCGTTGCATCATGGCCTCTCCCATTTTGGAAAGACCCTTGTCCAGCAGGCCAAGGCAACGAGGAAGTCCTGAAAGCAGCAAAATCAGGGAGCTGGACAGGGGGCAGAAAGCACGTTACCATAGTCCTTCGAGACTGAAGGATGCCTAATCTAAAGTTTCCTTTAAGAAGTCAGCCCAATTATATTTGATCTTCCTATTTTCCTGCTTCCTTCAACCATTCCTAGCATTATTATATTTCCCAAAGAATTATAGCATCTCCTGATGGACAGCCTCAGTTTCATTATTTTTGCCTCCCAAGATAGTTCAGGCTTGATTTGTTCTAGGACCTACTTGTTCATTTTCAATAAAGGTTTCCTTCAGTACCATATTTTAAAAGAATCATTTTTTCCCTGTCCAGCTTTCACACCAATACATGATGATCAGGAATACAAAAATGTGGATGATCTTAATCTTGGTCACCAGTGATATATCCTTCCACCAATTTTCACTCCTCCTATATCTGAATCTATTCTGGCTTTCTTTTTGATATGTTCTGCATACTGATTGACAGATAAGGGGATAAAATGCACCCTTGTTTGACACTTTTTCCTATGTGAAACTATTCTGTCTCCCTATATTCTAAAAGTTGGTTCTTGTCCACAATATACATTATGCATCAGGACAATCAATTGCTCAGGCACACGTGTTTCTTTCAGAGCAATCCATAGTTTCTCATTCTGCACAGAGCTAAAAGGTTTTGCTGCTGTCAGTTGAGTTCTTCTGGTTCATGGCCCCTTCTTGAATGCACAGCTTAACCACCTTAAGTGGTAAAGGGGTTTGGGTGTGGCAGTGAAGCTGAGATCAATGCCATCAGGAAGCCAAGGTGTCAAGTCTGGACACCTAGGGAGGTCACCCAAAGTGTAATGGTCACAGCTGAGACATAAGACTAGGATGCATCTGCTCTCTTCAAGGCAACTATTGGGCAGCAATGGTAGCTGAAAGTGACACTGGTGTAGGAGGCAATGGCAGTGACATTAAATTAAACTTTTGTTACTACTGTGCAGAAGGTAGCAACGGTAAATAAAGCCCTGCTGAACTTTTCTTACCAGGAAAGCTCAATGAAGACACAGTCTAAAATGAAACAAGAGATGGTGCTTGAAGATGTGGGTCCGAAGTCAGAAAGCACTCAGTCAACTATTGGGGAAAAGCAAAAGACCAGTATGGATACCTCTATCACTAATGATGCAATTAGATTAAATTCCAAAGGATACCTAGTGACTGACATGCAGAGAAGTGAAAGGAAAATCCGATGCAGCACAATTCACACAATTGAAATGTGAAATGTGAGAAGTATGAATCAAGGTAAACTGGAAACTAGAAAACAAGAAATTGAACATATAAACATTTCAGTGCTTGGTATCAGTGAACTAAAGTGAACTGAAACAGGATATTTTCAGTCAGGCAGCTACAAAGTGTTCTATTGTGGAAATGACAAACTCAGAGGAAATGGAGTAGCTCTAATACTGCAGCAAGATGTAGCACAGGCAGTTAGGGGCTACAATGTAAGGTGTGATAGAATAATATCAGTCAGATTCAGTGGAAAACCTATCAACATAAACATCATTCAAGTCTATGCTCCAGCTATTGATGCTGAAGATGAAATTGAAAGCTTTTATGTAAGTATCCAAGAGGAAATTAATAGCACAGCAAAACAAGACATGCTTATCATAGGTGACTAAATGCAGAAGTAGGAAACAGCAGAATTAAACGTTAGCGTAGGGAACTGAAATGAAGCAGTATAATATCTCATAGAGTTCTCTGAAGCCAACAGTTTGTTTAATTGCAGATATGTACTTCAAGAAACTGAGCAGATGGCTGTACAAGTGGACATGACCAGATGGTTAATATAGAAATCAAATAGACTATGTAACTGGACACAGAAGATAGAGAAGCTGTAGTCTCTCTGCCAAAACAAGACTAGGAATGGATTGCGGTACTGTTCATGAACTGTTAATATCCAACATTAGAGTAAAGCATCCTACCTTACATGGTGCCATTTCAGTTGTGTGTTAAGTGTCATCTTTAAAAAATCACCAGCTGAAATATTATTTTAATTTACAGTATTATCTTCAGCTTTGGCCTAAAACTGAGCTTGTGCAATCACTCATAGAAAAGGGATGCAAAGGTTACAGTGTAATGATTCAGAAGATTATCTCCTTGGGACTAAATGTGCAGATGTAGTTTTTCTGCATTAACTCCCTGTCTAAAAACAATCAGAATGAGAATTTATAGAATTATAAGAGGTGTTACTAAAAAAATAAATTCCCGTTTTTTACATTATCAGAATGCTCTTCCCTGGACTGGACCTGATTTTTTCCATGTCAGGTTAATTGATGGATATGCAACTTCATTCAAATTCGAACATCCACTGTAGGAACACTGTGATCAATCCTTATTCTCTCAGCTGCTGGTATGATGAAGTCTTGTCCTTCCATGCGTTCATTATCACAGCCCAATTGACATTTAACTTTCCACAGTGTTCACATTAGCAGTTCTTCCCTCAGTCTCTTTAGTTTTTCAGTGGTTATCCTTTTGGCCTCAGACATGGAAATGTTTACCTTGCACAGACATCTCTTTGTAGAGGCATACACCCAGAACAAAGAGGAGTGTTCGGAGCTCTACATTGGAGAAACCATACAGGTGCTACCCAGGAGAATAGCCCAGCACAGAAGGGGCAATGGCTCAGGACCACAATCAGGAGTGTTCCTTCATTTGAAGGACAGAGAACACTCATTTGATGACCAGGATTTATTCATTTTGGATCAAGAAGATAGGTGGTTTGAGAGTGGGTCAGGGAGACCACACATGTTCATACAGTGGTGCCTCGCTTGACGACGTTAATTCATGCCAGTGAAATCGCTGTAGAGCGAAAATGTCATCAAACGAAATTTTTAAAATCCATTGAAACGCATTGAAAACCATTCATTGCGTTCCAATGGGCTGAATACCTGCTCATCCAGCGAAGATCCTCCATACGGTGGCCATTTTCTGGTGCCTGTTAAGCGAAAAATCAGTCCTAAAAACAGCAGGGGACCATTTTCTTCAGCCGACAGCCATTTTGAGCCCCGACAATCAGCTGTATGCTGATCGTCATAAAGCGAAAATCGGTTCCCAAAGCAGGGAACCGATCATCGTGAAATGAAAAAAAAACCCCATTTAATCCATCGGTTTGCGATTGCAAAAACTTCAACATTAAGCGCATTTGTCATAGAGCGGGGTAATCGTCCAGTGGGGCACAATTGTATAGAAAATTCTTCACTCAACAGGGGTGGAGGCCTTAAATACAATCTGTCTCCCAATTATCATGCTGGCCTTTCATATGCCCCCAGAAGGATCAGGACCACACCCACGAGAAAGACCACTATTAGTGAATGTTAACAACCCATGACAATGAGTGGAGAAGGACTGCAGAAATGGGATTTTCACTCAAACACACACACCCCCGTCCTTCATCCAACTAATGAGCCTATTCATATGAGGGGGAAGTGAAACCAAGGTGGAAGATATATCAGGGATCTCCTACGAATTCTCCTCAGACTGAAAAAGCTACTTGGATGAGCAGCGAAACATGTCAACCTAATAAGAAAGAAGTTCCAGTTGCCATGACTCAACTTCCAGATGACCTCTTACTTGGATGAATGAGAATCTTCACAGATACCCAGAATATTGTGAGTTCCTTGCCTGTTGTACCTAAGCATGAGCTCAAGACAAAAGAAATATAATACAGTGGTGCCTCGCATAACGATGTTAATTGGTTCCGAAAAAAAAAACGTTATGTGAAAACATCGTTATGTGAAGCACCATTTCCCATAGGAATGCATTGAAAACTGGTTAATCCATTCCAATTGGAACAGAATATTCTGGTTTTCTCCCTGCCCCCCGCGGCTTGGATCTGATCCACGGCGGCTACCTCAGCCATGGCTGGACTCCCTAGAGTCCGGCCATGGCTGGGGTAGCTGCCGCGGCTCGGATTCAAGCCAAGGGGGGAGGGTGGTGGGATTGGAATGCCTTTCAGGCATCCCGGGCTTGGATCCCACCCGCCGCCGGTTACCCTGAAAGGCATCCCAACCCCCCCACCCTGCAGCCGCCGCTTGAAGCCTCCCCGTGTCGCTTTCCCCAGCCGTTCTCGGACTTCTAGGCGTCCGAGAATGGCTGGGGTAGGCGGTGCAGGGAGGCTACCAGCATCGGGGACAGGGGGGATCGGGAAGGCTTGAAGCCTACCCGCGCCCCTTACCCAGGCCGTTTTCGGACTTCTGGAAGTCCGAGAACAGCCTGGGTAAGCGGCGCGGGTAGGCTTCAAGCCTTCCCGATCCCCCCACCCTGTCCCCGATGCTTGAAGCCTCCCCGTGCCACTTTCCCCAGCCGTTCTCGGACTTCCAGAAGTCCGAGAACGGCCGGGGGAGGCGGCGCGGGGAGGCTGCCGGTGGGGGGGACAGGGTGGGGGGTGTCCGGAAGGCTTCCAGGCAAAGGCCTGGAAGCCTTCGGCACCCCCATACCCTTCCCCCACCACCGCTGAGAGCCTTCCGAGCTCTCAAAGGGCTTTCTCCGATATCGGAGGGGGCCCTTTGAGAGCTCGGAAGGGAATTGTCGGCAGGGGACGGTGGCTTTGGGGTCCTTCCGAGGCCGCAGCCCACTGCCGACCTTTTCCTCCAGCTGAGCGGCGGGGCTTCAAAGCTCCCGCCGCTCAGCTGGGGGAAAATGGTGCCTATGGGGGAAAATTGCGAAGCGATTTTTCCCCATAGGCAAGATCGTAGTGTGATCGCAAAAGCGATGGCAAAAAAGCCATCGCTATATGATTTCTTCGTTAAACGGGGCGCCGTTATACGAGGCACCACTGTACTGTGATGCAATGCAGTCTACTGAACTACAGGTATTTGTACTGGGTAAAAAAAGGGAGAACGTGTTCTCAATACAATTAGATTTAATAAAAGAATCATTGTCTTTTTCTGGCACCTTTCTGTTACACTTAATAACAGTCATGTCTCTCAATAATGTTTTGATTCATTTACATTCTGTGTGATGCAATTGCTTGCCCTACTTCAAAGTAGTTTGATAGTTGTTGTGGGTTTTTCCGGCTCTTTGGCTGTGTTCTGAAGGTTGTTCTTCCTGATGCTTCGCCAGGCTCTGTGGCCGGCATCTTCAGAGGACTGCAGTAGGTACTCTGTCCATGCTCTGTTGCTGTTTGTTGGATAGTTGAGTATTTACAGCTGTGGGAACAGCTTTTGTCCTTTTCAGGAGATAGGGTGATCAGCATGTTTTTGATGTGCTGTAGAGTCCATCTGGTAGATGGTCTGTGACACCTTTGAGGTATGGCAGAAATACTTTATTTGTGGGTGGCTGTTTTTCCTCTTCAGTTTGGTGTTGTTTCCTTGGTTTGATGGCTCTTGTGATTTCATTTTTGGAGTAGCCATTTGCCTGTAGGGCCCAATTCAGATGGTTGAGTTCATTGCTGAGAAACTGAGCTTCACAGTTCCGATTTGCACGGTCTACCAGTGTTTTGATTATGCCTCTTTTTTGCTGTGGGTGATGGTTGGAGTTTTTGTGTAGGTACCGGTCTGTGTGGGTGGGTTTTCTGTAGACCTTGTGTCCCAGTCAGAGGTCAGTTTTGTGTAGGACCATGACATCTAAGAACAGGATTTGGCCCTCTATTTCTTTTTCCATGGTGAATTGTATATTTGGGTGGATGCTGTTGAGATGGTTGAGTAATTCTTCCAATTTTGCTTCACCATGGCTCCAAATTGCAAAGGTGTCATCCACATATCAGAACCAGACTGTGGGTTCCAAGAGTGCCAAAGCCAGGGCAAGTTTTTCAAAATGCTCCATGTAGAAGTTTGCTATAACCAGCTGAGGGGTCTCCCCATGGCCACTCCATCTGTCTGTTCATAGAATTCATTATCCAACTGAAAATAGCTGGTTGTTAGGCAGTGTTGGAAAAGGACCTTGATGTCTTCTGGAAAGATCTGCTGGATGAGTGTCAGGGTGTGCTCTGTTCACCTTGGTGAACAGAGATACTACGTCAAAGCTGATCAGTCTGTCCCCAGGGTTGAGTTTTAGGGTGCTGATGTTGCTTATGAAATGTCCTGAGTCTTTGATGTAGGATGAGGTTTGTCCAATGTGGGTCTGTAGGAGGGTCGCTAGGTGTTTGGCTAATTCATATGTTGGAGAGCTGATGGCACTTACAATAGGCCTGAGTGGGATTGAGTCCTTGTGGATTTTGGGGAGTCCGTATAGTCTTGGTGGGAGAGCTTCTGTCTTGCAGATTCGTTGAAGGACGTTGGGGTGCAGGGAGGAACTCCTGATCAGCATGTTTCTTTGTTTTGTAATTTTGTTGATTGGGTCCCGTTTCAGTTTTCTGTAGGTGGTGGGGTCTAGAAGTTCCCTGATTTTGTCCTTATATTCTTCTGTTTCCATGATTACTGTGGCGTTGCCTTTGTCTGCTGGCAGGATGATGATGTCTGGGTCTGAGTTGAGGGACTTAATGGCATTTCTCTCCTTTCTTGTTATGTTGCTTTTTGGGGGGTTTGCTTTTCATAGGATCCTAGTCACTTCACCTCTTATTTCTTCTGCTTTTTCTTCTGGAAGATGATATAATGCTGATTCCACAAACACTTTTCGAACACTGCCTAACGACCAAGCCTATCTAGCTTGCTGGGGTGGAGAGGGCAACGTATAGCCTGCATAATTAAATTGTACTGTATGTCTCTTTAAGAATGTGTACATATTCCTCCTTCATTTTAAGACCACTTTCATTTTCTGTGGCACATGTAGACATTTCTTGTGTCTTCATGAAATTCTCATGAAGCCCAAATGAAGGGACACAGGGGGAAAAAATAACTGACCTCCTTCTCCATTCCTCTCTCCCTGTTCTCTTTCTCTCTTTCTTCATGATCATAGACATGCAAAGTGATCCAAAATCTATCAGTTTCAAAATGAAATAGCAATTCATGTGGAAACATATTAGTATGCACTGAATTGAGCACAAAATTGTGCCTTATATGGTTTGAAAGTTGATATTTTGATGCTTCTATTTTTTATTGGTCTGGGAAATCAGAAATTCAGGGAGGCATGTAAATCCTTACTTGTCCTATCCATACCTACAAAGATGAAGAATTAATAAGGAGTTGCAATATTTCTATCCATGTCGGTGAGAATGGTGAGGAACTTCTCTGACACCCTCCACTAGCAGAAAAATGTTTTGTACAAAAATATGTTTTTTAATCTGCAAAATTATGCAATCCATGGAATCTATGCAAAATAACCACAAATAATTTGTCTTCTGTATTCACAAAGGCTTTCACAGCCAGGATCTAATGGTTGTTGTGGGTTTTTCGGACTCCTTGGCTGTGTTCTGAAGGTTCAACCTTCAGAACACGGCCAAGGAGCCCGAAAAACCCACAACAACCAATTTGTCTTCTGTTTTATTTAAGGATCTGAAGCAGTAGATGGGTTATTTACGTCTTTCTTAACACTTCATGCTCTTGTTGTGTATGCATCTCTGTTTTCTATATCTCAAAAGGAAAAGAACACTAGAGACAGTTTACAAAAATTACAGAGCCATGGTCAGGGGGTGGGTGTCCGGATGGTAGTGCTGTTTATCTTATGCTGAACTGTAGCAGGATATTTCAAGGGATATTAAAATTATTTGTTTGGGCATCTTATTGAGTAGAGACAGCTTAAATCTAGTGATTTACTCATTCAGTGAGTATTCTTTTTCTCCCTAGGTAGAGAGCCCTAACCCATGTGTCAAGAGCATCTGAAGGGTCTGAGCAAGCATCACATTGCTATCACAGTAATATTTTATTGCTACCCCTCCCCCCAAAGGAAATACATCCAATAGCGTTAATTTATACTCTAAATAAAAATTGGTATGATGCTGTAATTTGTGAGAGATTGTTAAAATCTAAAATTCAAAAAGGAGTAAAAATAGGGTGTAGAGGTCCTTATATTTTTCTTTCTGAAGGAGTGGGCAATATAAAAGAGCGAAAAAGGTCACAGGGAAGGAGTGGGAAAAGGAGATATCAGTAAAACACATACTAAAGTGTGACTAGTTTCTTAGACACATATAGTATGTGGCTATTGACAAGGATGGAAATCAGCAAATCACTAGGAATAGCTGTAAGTTCTGAAAAATTTCAGTCTGCTTTGCGCGCATGTTCTACTCATTTTTATGGAGAAGCAAGACCCAGTATGTTAAGTGGAGCTTGCACCTAGCCATGTATGCAAAGAACTGGCTCTTTTTACTTCTGTCCATATTTGCACAGATGTATATCTCTAATCAGTGTGCCTGAATCTTTTGAAACAGATAAGAAAGCAAGCTGCACTCAAATCCATAAAAATACTGTAATAGAAATCTTGTGACTGACTTCAGCAAACTAGAAATGATTTCTATAAATATAGATTTTCCAGGGTTTCCATCTAATGTATAAATAAAGTTGGCAAATATAATAATATATTTTTTTCTACACATACGTTAATATGAATGTGCATATGTGGAGAGAGAGAAAGAGATCAATCTCTCTTTCTCTCTCCAATGTCACTTGTTTGAAAAGTGCAAACCATATCTAAGGATCAAAGCACAGTGATGTTTCTAAGGCATTTTTGGCTTCTGCTTTTATTAATTGAACTAAAAAGAACAACTGCTTTAAAAAACACACTAGACAGTAAGCACGTTGTCTCAGAATTTCACAAGATCATAAATGGTCTTACACAAGATCATAAATGAATTGCCAGATCATAAATGAGAGACAGTCTCAGGATGTAGAAAGTAGAAACGAGCTCTTTATTCTCTATTTCTTGAGTTGTTAAAAAACCCTGGCGAAGCCAAATGTATATATATAATTTTTTAAAAAAAGAAAATGTATATCATTCAGTATCTAATGTGTGGTTTTGTATTATGTTCAGCTCCTGAAGAAGGCTTTGCCAAAACACGTTGAGCCAGAGCTTTTTAATGACTCAAGAAATACAGAAGAGCTCGTTTCTACTTTCTACATCATGAGACTTTGTCTCTCAATTATAATCTGGACTTTCGTGGATGTACCAGTTCATTTTGTTTTGTTCATAAATAAATTGCACAAGATCATAAATGATCATAATTGCTAGCAAACCTGCATGTTTTCATAGAGGGCTAATGACCTGTAATTGAGATTGCATCTGTATGAGAAGAGAAGTTGCTGCTTTGGTTGCTTCTAAAATTCTAAATCGAAACAGAAGTCACTAAAAAGGAACAATGTATTGACATAACTCTTCATAAATGCAAGAGACAACGGGCTGGGTTAGTGATGCAACACCTTTCGTGTAGGAGATAATACAGTAAAGCAATTAGCGAACATTGAAGATTCAGGCTGCAAAGTTGGTGTAGTTGAGTGAACATCGTGAAAACATAACAGCCAATCTTGTCTTAGATCCACATATCCTATGACTGGGATCCAGAAGAAGGTCCATGGATTTGTTTCCCTTTTTTAGTTTTCTTCTTCTAGCAGTCTTCTTCGAGTAGTCCCCTAATATTGAGAACTATTTGAAGCAATGTACGTGAGAATAGAAAGGCTATTGGAAGTAGGAAACATTGTCAACCTTCCTTTCATTTTATAATGATTTAAGCTAGTAAGCATAACAGGGTAGAAATAAAATAATTGAATGGAACTGGAAAATATAAGCATTTTGGATTAAGCAAAACAATATTTCCCTGTGTTTTTTTGCAGTGATAGTTTAAAGGAGGGAGAAGAAAACCTTCATGTTCCTAAAGCACACACACACATATCATTCATGTAAAGACCCATCTAGAGACATAGGACTTGCACAGAAAAAGTCCTTCAAAGAATACAAGCTTTCTGAAGATCAAATTAAAGAAGCTCTTGGTAGGACATGAAGTACAGGTTCAAGTGTATACACAAGAGATAAAGGAACCCGTCTGATCTTTAAACACTGGTATAGAAAGTAGGAAATATGTTTTTAATTGAATACTGGCTTTCAGAAGAAAATGAGATTAAGATCTATTCAATTGTGGATATGGAATTAATTTTAGACTGTAGAGACAGCAAAGTTGGATATTCAAAGTATACAGTTTTTTCAGATTACATCAGAAAAGTATCTGTGGCATTATATTTTCTTTTTAAAATTAAAATCAGATCATAAGGGATTTTTAAAGTACAAATCATAGCATATTGCCTAGATTTAACTTTAGTCCCATTTTATGTTTCGTCCTACAGCTTTTTGAATTTTATTAATGAGATCTGGCACTCAGATTTCCAGGTCCAGTTACCTTTGACTGTATGACAATGAGAAAACATAGACATAATATGCAGCACCCAAACTGAAATACAAAATTAACATCAGTAAGTTTGAACTCAGAAATTTTAAATTGCATAGGTTCTAAATATAAAACTTTGGACAAAATGCTTTTGCACAAGACTGTGCCAGCCAACTAACTAACAAAATCCATTAAAATAGCTGCATTACCCTATGTATAAAAGCACGAGTAGAAACCTATCTCAGCTTAGTAGAAACTTATCCACAGTTTTTCCCTCTACCACGGAGGCTTCTATTTTTTTTTTTCAGTAGCAGATCAATTTGCATCAGTTCAGATGGTGTGATCTTGGGAACTTTCAGCATCAGTGGTGCATGGTGGTTGGTACAATGGTGGGCAGGGCAGATCCATACTAGAAGGCCTGAATCTTTGTAAACAATACAATTTCTTTTTTAAAAAATATTTTTTTAAAAACCCTTGGTGCCAGCCCTCTTGTGTTAGGGCATATACACACACACCAAAACTATTAGAGAATGAGAAGAGGAAGTTGTAATGGACAAAGTATGGCATACTTCAAAATAAACAAATACAGGAGTATGCTGAATGATAACTTAGCACCAATTCCAGCCCTGCATGTCCAACCTATACTTGTTCATTTGAAGGGGATTTGTAGTGAGTTTGATGGGCTTGCTCCCAAATAAGGGGAGGTCGGGTGGTGTTTGAGCAGCCCAATCCTATGCACTCTCTCTAAAGTAATTCAGCCCTGTAGCTGCAACAACACAGTGAGAAAAACAAGAGGGAGAAATCACCACACAACCCTTGTTTACAGCTTATTAGTTCCCCTCTAACCATGCCTCCTGCAGCACTACAGAAGAGCTACATTAACAAGTTGCAAACAAGACTGTCCAGCCAATTTCCTCCTTTTTCCTGTGTGCCAGTTAACATGAATAGAAGTGAGAAAACTAAAATTCCCGAGTTTTACTTCACAGCAAGTGAATTTGCATTTCTCTTACAGTGTAGTCATGTCATCAGTTATATGCAGAAGTAGACAAATGAGTCTTTTAAGTCTTGAAGGCCTGTGTTGATGGGACTTGGCTTATATAATATGGAAAATAATTCTGCAAGAGGGACGCTATGTAGAAGATACGTGACTTTAACATCCACAAGCAATAGGCAGAGAAAAACTAAACTCCTGGGAAAATACACACAGGTAAATCTGGTGGTTGTCAGGAATATGTGCAACAGAATTATCAGTATATTGAGCAAAAGAGCAATTTGCTCTGGTATTCATTGCAATGTAGAATAAGAGACATATGGTGAATTAGGAGGTCAACAAGGACACCAAATGATGTAGGTCTTCAGAGGGGGTCTGCCTTGCCTTTGAAACTGCTAATCTAACATATATGCAAACGTAGTACAGTGGTATCTCAATTTAAGAACTTAATCCATATTGGGACTGCATTCTTAAGTCAAAACATTCTTAAGTCGAAGCACCATTTCCCATAGGAATGCATTGAAAACCATTTAATCCGTATCGGCTGTTTTTCGTTCTTAAGTCGAGGTGCTGTTCTTAAGTCGAAGCGTTAGTTCCCATAGGAACTAATGCAAAGCTGGTTAATCTGTATCTATCACTAGGGGGTGAATTTTTGTTATTTTTCCTTCTTTTGACCCAAGGTGAACTTAGGTCGAAAAAAGGGCAGGAAGGGTTTTTTTCCCCTTTTTTGGTTCTTAAGTTGAGACTCCATTCTCAAGTTGAAGCAACTTTTTGCAAACAGAGCCGTTCTTAACTCAAATCGTTCTCAAGTCGAGATACCACTCTATATGCCATGGAAGAAATAAAGGCAAGAAAGAAGAAAGAAAGATTTTTAATAGTTTTATATGTCTCCATAGCCCATCCTGAGATCCTGCAATATAAGGTGGGCTATAAATGTTTGATAGAGAGAGGGACTGAGGGAGGGAGATAAAGATTCTGATCGTTACTCTTATTTCTTTGTATTGCCTTCATTGATTTTGATATAAACATTAGATTATTGAGCCACAGTGATTGGGTCCTGTTAATCATAAAGCCACAGAGAAAACAAAACTTTGTTATTCCTTTCACTGGAGTGTCATGAGCATAGACATACTGTCAGAGAAGGTGGACAAAATCTGACCAGCACAATCTCAGTCTCTATGTCAAAACAGAGCTAAACGTGAAACAGCAGTGTGAAACAGCAACAGAAAAAGGTAATGCAGTTCTAGTCTATATCAGCAGAGACCGAGTATTTAGATAAAGGCAAATAATAATACCACGCTGTTCTGCTTTGTCAGAACAGACCAGTACATCTGGAATACTGTGTCTAGTTCTGGGCATCACAGTTTAAGGACATAAAGAAATTGGAATATATCTAGAGGAGGGCAATCAAAAGGGTTAAAAAATCTGGAAACCAAGCATTATGAGGAACAGTAGAGAAGGTTGTGTATGTTTAGACTGTGGAAGAGAAGACTGGGGCGTGATGTGATAGCCATCTTCAGGTTTCTGAATGACTGTCACGTGGAAAATGGAGCAATGTTATTTTCTTCTGCTCCAGAGAGTAGGAACTAAAGCAGTGGATTCAAATCACAAGAAAAAGAAATACTGTGACTAAGGATAATGAATAGCTTTCTGGTAATAAGAGCTGTTTGACAGTGGAATGCACATCTTGAAAGGTGGTGGGCTCTTCTCTACTGGAAGGTTTGTATACAGAAGTTGGTTGGTTGATTTACCTTTGGTTTTCATGTTAGCGGACTAGATGGCTGTTTGGGATCCCTTCCAACTCTACAGTTTGATGATTCAATGTAATTTGGATTGTTTTTGAATCTCATTTGGCTGACAAGCCCAAGATATTTGGAGAAACCTATTTCCTGTTTGAAACAATTTTGTTTTAAAAAATCTACCCAATGTCTTAAATGTGTAAAATATTTTGATGTACATATTTTTAGACACTAGAAGCTTCTGATGGATTTACATTAAAATTGAAATTCTTCTCTAATATTTAGTAGCTTAATATATGCTGCAAAACATTTCCATAAAGCTTTTAAAAATTAATATTTTGTAAGGGGGGTGTTTTTGTTTTTGTTGTGCAAGAAGTATAAAGCAAGCATTTGCTGACCTTTAATATTTAATCTTCTGGTTCAGCATCATTGTATTTTTTTTTCAAGTACTTTTTCTTTTTTTAGCTCAAGTACAGAAGACACTCGGAGGAAAAATGGAAATTACACTTCTATTGAAATTCATCAAAGATGTTTCATTCCTCCATATTGTCATTCTAAAAAAAAAATTAAACAATATGATGAATCTACTAAGAATATGTTTCCAAAGATTTACAATGGAAGCTTTCTAAATTACTGTAGAAGAAAACAATGTACACTGGTAATAGACTACTTACCTGTCGGATCAGTGATGCAGCACATGTATTAACAAAGCAGAATAGGATTGATTTGGAAAGGCTGGTCTTTCTTTTATGAAAGGCAAGGCTTAGAGAAAGAGAACAGAAATTAATAAAACACTGCAAATGTCTTGTCTTAAAATTGTATTTTTACACAGTCAGATTGTTTGCTGTGACTGTTAGATTCCCTGTAATTTTGTTGTGTTTTGGTATGTAGCAGTCGGGGCGGAGGGAGGAAACTACAGAGGGTAATGAAAATGAAAGGGAAAGTTTTTATTCGTGGTGGGAATTATATTGCCCATAGGGCTCAGTATTTCCCCATCTCTGTTGTTGTTGTTGTTGTTGTTGTTGTTGTTGTTGTTGTTGTTGTTGTTGTTGTTGTTGATGATGATGATGATGATAATAATAATAATAATAATAATAATAATAATAATAATAATAATAATAATAATAATAATAATAATAATAATAATAATAATAATAATAATAATAATAATAATAATAATGTTATCAAATAATTTTATCAAGATATTTCTGTGCTTTTGAGGTCTATATTATATGGATATCAGTTGTTAACAAGTTTTTAAAGCCCTTGGATTTTATTTTATAGAAACAAAAGAATATCTGGTTTCAGTAATAGTTTCCATAATTTTTTAGAAATGGGGAACAGAATCTTTTACTGAAACAATCAACCTCAAAAGCCCTCTGAAACTGCATGATTGGCTTAGTAAACTTTTTAAAAGGGTGCAGGACTAGCCTTTTGTTATTTATTTCATTGCTGATCTTCTGACCTCTTGTGGACATGTCTGAGGAAGTGGACTTGTCCACGAAAACTCACATTAAAATATAGCAATTAGTCTTTAAGTTGTCACAATAGTTAAAAGGTTAAATATTTTTTCTTTTTGTTTGATATGCTGGGTCATAGTCACACAGCTACCTCTTCTATAACTACTGTTATATTAACGAATAGCATAACTAGTAATAATGCTGATAACACCATTCCTTTTTTTTCCCCATTTTTTTATTTTTTACTTTATATACACATATCCATACATAGACATATATATACACACATATGCCTAAATCTCTATCTACAAACGATACATACTGTAGAGCTTAGCCTACAAGCCTTTTGTATAATAACACATTTCTTTCAGCAGTGTCTTCTCCTCATTATTCCTTTTGGTCATTTTCTATTTATTACTAAGTTTTTGCTTTCCACCATTCGTAGAACATGTTCCAGCTTTCATAGTAAGTTGACTTTTCTTGCCCTTTTAGTCTCTTTGTAAGTCTATCCATTTCAGCGCACTCTAATATTTTTTTGATAATCACTTCGTCTTTTGGTGGGTCTCCCTCCTTCCATACTTGTGCCCATGCTAATCTAGCAGCTGTAAGGACATGTGATATTAAGTAATAACTTTGCTTATTTATATTATTTGGTATTAGTCCCAATAAAAAAGTTTCTGGTTTAAATTGTATTTCTTGCTTAGTCATTTGTTTGATCCATGTATACAGCTTGACCCAATATTTCTTTGCAGTATCACATGTCCACCATGTGTGGTAATAGGTTCCTTCTTGGTTTTTACATTTCCATCACTTATTCGAAATATTGGCAGAAATTTTTGCAAGTCTGGATGGAGGGAGATGCCATCTATAAAACATTTTATACAAATTTTCCTTATATGACGTTGCTAATGTTAATTTAAGATTTTTAGTCCACATTTGTTGCCATTTCTCAAGTTCAATACTGATAACACCATTCCTGACTAACACTAATAGAAAGCATTACTGGAGTACAAACTCTGAGTAAAAGTAAACATTAATTAAATTGCCATTTCTATTAGCAAATATTCCAACTTAATAATGTAATAGACTGTAACATGTTTATACCACTCTCTGTTAAAACCCATTAAAGGCATGAAAGAACAAGAATGTTCGGCAGCTGAAAGGTAATACTGTACAGAGGATGTCAGGGAAAGAATTGCACAGGTCTCAGTTGCATGGCAAGGAGAGCCCACTCTCCAGCAGCCTCTGAAGAGCCACAGGGATGTATTTTGAAAATGAGACTCTAAATCATTGCTTGACTTGTTTTTGTGTTTAAGAACAAGGAGCCACTCAGCTTTTCTTGTTTGATGTGCAACAGTGAGACATTTTCCCCCATGCCTGTAAGATTATTTTTCTAAATCGTCCACAGGTATGACAGCTGTTCACTGATTTTATAGACTTCTAAAAATTAGAAGCGTTAGGTGGGTTGTTTGTGCCCCTTTCATCACTTAGCCACTCCTTCCCTGCTTCCTGTGTGGGTATACTTTGCTTCACACTGGAAAAAGATGCCAGGGTTGCCCAGAGATGTTTTATGTGTATTGTGGACACTTCAATATACCTCAGTTAATTTAGGAACCTCATTTGATTCAGAGATTTCGTGATAGGATTTATCAGTGTCTTGGGACGGCCTGTGTAGCAATTAACTATTTCTTTATTCATTTTATTTTTACGGCACCTTTAAGTATAGTAACCTAAGGCAACACAGAAATGGATAAAAAATAGAAACAAAAAAAATAAATTTCATATATATTTAGCATATAATAATATTTAATATCTAGTAATTTTAAAACATTTAGAACACTGTTTAAGATTAGCTTAGGTATCTTTCAGTCTCAAGAGACTATGGTAATGTATGGAGGACTTGAAACAGCTAGTATGGCTGAGAAGGCCAATGCGAGCCTGACAATCCCTTCCACACTGAAGACAAATCAGTGTTGCCTACATAGCTGCCTAGAGTGGTATTTTAGGCCAGATGGGTGGGGTATAAATCAAATCAATCAATCAATCAATCAATCAATCAATCAATCAATCAATCAATCAATCCAATCTGTCCCCTGTCCAGCTCCCTGATTTTGCTGCTTTTGGGACTGCCTCTTTGCCTCGGCCTGCTGGACAAGGGTCTCTTCAAATTGAGAGAGGTCATGATGCAACGCCTGACTCCAGGTTGAGCGCTCAGATGTCAGGGTTTCCCATCTGTTGAGGTCCATTCCTAAGGCCTTCAAATCCTGCTTACAGATATCCTTGTATCATAACTGTGGTCTCCCTCTGGGGTGATTTCCCTGCACTAATTCTCCATACAGGAGATCTTTTGGAATACGACCATCAGCCATTCTCACAACGTGCCCGAGCCAAAGTATATGTCGCTGTTACAGTAATGTATACATGCTAAAAATTCCAGCTTGTTCTAGGACTCTTCTATTTGGAACTTTGTCCTGCCAGGTGATACCAAAAGTGCATCAGAGACAACGCATATGGAACGTGTTCAGCTTCCTCTCCTGACGTGCACAAAGGGTCCAGGACTCACTGCAGTACAGGAGTGTTCTCAGAACACAGGCTGTATAGACCTGGATCTTGGTACATGTCATCAGCTTCTTATTGAGCCATACTCTCTTTGTGAGTCTAGAGATCATGGTAGCTGCTTTGCCAATGCATTTATCCAGCTCGACATCCAGAGAGAGGGTGTCTGAGATGGTTGAGCCAAGGTACACAAAGTCATGAACAACCTCCAATTCTTGCGTGGAGATAGTAATAGAGGGAGGTGAGTCCACGCCCTGGCCCATGACTTGTGTTTTCTTCAGGCTGATCGTTAGTCCAAAGTTTTGGAGGGCGTTCCATAGTCTGAGAGCAGCTGCCGAAAAGGCCCTTTGTCTACAAGCCATCCCTCTTACCTCCTTGAGGGACAGCTCTTTCAAAAGCGCCCCCTGGCTACATCTTAACTGCATATGGAAGGAGGCAGTCCTTTAGGTATTCAGGGCCCAAGCCATTTAGGGCTTTATATGTCAAAACAAGCCCAGGCAGCAACTGGTAGCCGAAGTAATGTAAACAGAATCGGCTTGATGTGTCCCCTAATTCTACTTAGAAATAAATCAGCAGCCAGTGGATTTCTTGTAAGATGAGAGTTACATCTGCCTGTAGAATTTTGAATCAGCTGAAGTTCCAACACTGTTAACCAATCAGTCTTGTAATTTTGCAAGAATCCATCACCTTCCTTACGAAGAATAGTTTTAGAAGAAAAAACTAAACTAGCAGACAAGGAAACACAGTATTTTAGATAATTTGATTGGCTATTTCATTTTAATCAAAGTTTGCTATCATTATCTGTCAGTTTTTATTTCCAGTAAAGATGACTTACAGTGTAGTCTTAGTCACCTAATGTTGCTTGTTGGAAGTGATTAGGATCTATTAGAGATACCACTCTGCTTAGCAGAAAGGAGCTCCATTGACAGCAGGCTCTGCTGTGGGGAAAAAAGGCCCTCCATTGTAACCTGTGAGAGAGGTACGGGTAGCCAGTACTATTCCTGACAGTGGCAGGGACAAGGGCAGCTTTGTGCCAATTCTGATAACCAACCAGCTGGCCATATTTGATTGCCTGCATTTAAAAAAAAACACAGGCCCGTTTTACTTTAGTTTGTGGCAACATTTTGAAAAATCTTCCCTCATCTTTGCTAGACATGCCTAAATGGTCCTTCACTAATCCCATTACATTGATTTCATTATGTGTGTGCCACAACAAATGTATTTAAGACTAAGAGCGCTGAGGAATCTCAATACAATTTTACAAAATTCACAGCAACTGTAAAGCTGACAGATGGAATGGTTTTCAAACATCACACACAGATACAGTACTGATGCATTATATCAAAAAGAGCTGACAATTTAGGTAATTGTCCAGAGGCGAGGTGAACTTAATTTGTTGTTCATCCATGCTTATGTCATTATGGTGTCTGTTAGAGGTTTACTAAAGATGGCTAGGTCGTATTTCACATCCAGTAACTGAACTAGGAAAGCATATTTCATCTTGGAAAAATGCATCTCCATCGTAATCCATTATAATGTGCAAATGCAAAGACTAACAATATCTATCTCCTGAGAAATCTATATGTGGGACAGGAAGCAACAGTTAGAACTGGATATGGAACAACTGATTGGTTCAAATTTGGGAAAGGATGTGCATTGTCTTCCCGCTTATTTAACTTGTATGCAGAATACATCATGTGAAAGGTTGGACTGGATGAATCCCAAAATGGAATTAAGATTGCCGAAACAAATATCAACAACCTCAGATATGCAGATGAAACCAGTCTGATGGCAGAATCTGATGACCCTGAGTGCTCACTGAAAGGACAGATCCTGAAGCTGAGACTTCAATACTTTGGTCATCTCTTGAGAAGAGAAGACTCCCTGGAAAAGACCCTGATGCTGGGAAAGTGTGAAGGCAAGAGAAGGGGACGACAGAGGACGAGATGGTTGGACAGTGTCACTGAAGCTACCAACATTAATTTGACCAAACTCTGGGAGGCGGTGGAAGACAGGAGGGCCTTGTGTGCTCTGGTCCATGGGGTCATGGAGAGTTGGACACAACTAAACAACAAGAAAAGGTTTTTACTTTCAACAGTTAATAACATTTCTAAGTTAACATTACAAAATATAGTTTGTGCAGAATTTGCCTTGACGTCATGCCTTCTAAGAAGTACTCTCTAGTTTTAGCTGAGCAATTTGAAGTGTAAATCCCTAATAGGACTTTTTAAAAAGAGGAGCTATACCGATGAAATTTTTGCAATATTAGCTGTTTCCCAAATACATCTTCCCAGCTTTGCCAAATCACAAATTTAAATACGTTTCCAGTGACCTCAGAGGGGATTATTAAGTCTAGTTTGGAAATTGCACTAGAACTTTTCTTTCTAAATGCTTTCAATTCAGTTTGCTAGTCTTGTCTCGGAAGGGTTAACATTTATTTCATTTCATTTAGCTTTATCAGCTAGGGGTTATCCAACCAAAACCCTATGTGGATAATAAAATGTTTCATTCTATTTGCTATCTGAAATTATATAGAATTCTAGTCAGGCCTTACTTCTTTGAAACGATGTAAGCAGCAACTTTGCTGAAGCCTATTTTATCTCATTTTCTAATGTTGAAGGTAGCATTCTTTTACTTTTTTACCTATTGAAACACCTTCCAGATTATTTCATCTGCACAAGAATTCTAAACCTCTGCCACTGTATGCTTTGCATACAAATCTTTCTGCGTGTTTTGTCTAGGATGAACTACCAGTTTACACACTCCCAGGCTTTAGTGTGTCAGTTCGTCACTGAGTAAATTGAGAATATAGTCTACAATGCACCTAGCATACACCTTAATGCAGAAGATGGTATCTTAGATAATACTTTGCATCTTTGCCTCTTAGATAATAACTTTCAAGGAGGTTTTTCTGCCATTGCTACATCAATGAAGAATACTGTACTCATTGTAAGCATATGATGAACCCTGGAATCGTAATAAGATCAAAGCCATTCATTTAGGATATAAGAAAGGTATACATCAGTCCATTCAACTGTTAGGCTATGGCTCATAGTGGCTCTCAGTTACAAGCATTATTGCATCTCCTTTCTCTTAAACTAAAAAGTAAAATTAATACTGAACAAAAACATTCTAAATACTGGTTCTAGTATTCTTTCTCCAACAGAAAGATTACTAGCATTCTGGAGTGAGTATCACTTGCTTTGCTGCCATAAAGAAGTATTTTCATCAGGTTTCTTTAAGTCTTTATGGAATCTACACTTTTCTCTCAAACCATCAGAGACTTACTCCTCAATGCAGTGTTCATGCTTAAATTTGTTTTTGTACCGTGGGTATTTTTTTGTATCTTTGTATACTTATTTCATTATCAAATTAAAGCCACTTAATATTTTCACAGATATTGCTACTGGTAGTAAAAGCCTTAATAAACAGAGCTATGAAATGTAAGGCGAAGCTCTGGAGGATCTGATTGACTGGTCTGATGCATCCAGTACCACGAAGAGCTCCTAGTAGCTGCAAACAAGCTGAAAAGGCTGTTAACTTGTTTTTGCTGTATTATTTAAATAGCCCTTGATCAGTTTGTGATTGCTAACTTCTGTGTGGCTTCAGAGATGGAAGTCTGGGTTCTTGTCATCTGAGTCCTGGCAAGGTATTAGAAGCACCATGTCATCATGCTGGAAGAACATGAGAAGAAGCTCTGAAAGTTCCATCTGAGTAGGACAGAATATACCTCAGGGGAGCTCATGAGGTTCATGATATCCTTTTCATTCTAAGATGTATTTGGTTGCCACTTCTGCCAAAAATTCAAACAGAACATAAATCTGCAAATGGAAGACTGGAAACCAAGCCATGGTCTCACTAAGTGCCAAATGCCGAGCTTGGTGCTGAAACATAGACAATATGAATGTCAGCCAAGTTTCCAGGAACAGGGCATTCTACAAATAGGGTGCCACAGTTAAAAAAAAACTCTCTTCCATGTATCCACATAGTTTCATTTTTCTCAATGGTGGAATACAAAAATGCCTGCTGCCACCACTTAATATTTAATACTTGGGTAAATGTATGTGGGAAGAGGCAGCCTCTCAGATATCAAGATCCTAGCTTATATAAATTCATTTTTCCCTATCTTAAACTCAGATCAGTAGCATTTTGGCAGGCAGTGCAAGTCTTTTGAAATAGGCTTCATGTGGCTTCTTCGTGGTGTTCCTGCCAACATTCTCAGTGCCTCATATTGTACTAGATGTATCCTATGTTCCATTATATTTTTATGTTATGATAATTAGAAACAGTTCAATGGACCATTCTTTGCTCTTATTTGCAAGATCTGCATATAAAGTACAGTGCAATAATTTAAACTGGAACTTACTAGGTCATGAACTTCTATGGCAAGATTGTCCCTGCCCAGGAATAGTCACAACTGGTGGGCTAACTGAAGCTGGACCAGGCATCTGGAGCCTCTGAGTTCATCTGGGCCTCCAGTGAACGAGATCATGTTCAGTGCTGGTACAGCTCCAAACAGTAATTTCAGCCCTCAGAGTGGATGGAATGTTTGTCTCATAAGCAGCCAAAACGTTCAAGTAAGTCTTCATATTTTGAAATCAAAGTCTCATATTCCTGTTCCCTGTTATCCTGCACCTCTTGAATTTGTTGAACTTCTCATGTAATGTCATACTCAAGCTTGAAATCAAATGCCCAGCTATTACCAAAAAATGCCAGTTTAACATGCTGCATTTGTATTAGGTGCTGGCAATACCATAACAGTTTATTGATCCAGGATACTTTTATGTTTGTGTGACATTTTGGATAAAGTGGAGTCTTTCATAATTCAGACAACACATTAACCTAAGCACCTATATCCAATTTAAAAGGTCTCTCTCTCCCTTCCCAGCTGTTTTCATAGATGGATGCTGTGTCTGTTCATATTTGCTCTTTGCTTAGTGCATGAATAGTCTCTTACAGTCTTTTTGTTTGAGTCCCCACCAGCATGCTGCAGCACATGACTTAATTTTTCTTTTTTCTTTTTCTTTTGCTTCTTGAGTGAGATTTTGTTCATGCAATAGTTTGAGCTTCGACAGCCTTGTAGCTTTGAATTGTGTTGAACTCATAGCCTTAAGTTACAAGAAAGTACAGCTGCTCAGCCATTTCTTCATCATGTCATCACATGCATTTGACTCAGAAATAACCAGCTGACCGGTTTGGCCACAAGTCCCATAAATCCACAGAATAGATGATGGTTTTTTGGTTGTGTGTGGGGGTGGGGGTGGTAATTCAGTGTTCTTAGCTGTTCCAGTGTTTATTTCTCTCTGCAAACCTCTTCCTTGATACTGTCTTCCCATATGTTTTTCATCCATGCACTTTGTTATGTTTAATCCAAATTTAGAATTAAAATCAGTGGATTTTACCTGATTTGCTTTGGCTAAGCTTTGCTGTTTTTATAGTGCAGTATTTTATTGCATCATATTTCATTCTTTTAGGATTTTCAGCTTGCCCAGATTTTTATTTTTATTTTATTTTTTAAATTGGGATAAGAACATAGTAGATAAATATTGTATGTCAATGAGTCAGTATTTAGAAAAATCAAATTTATGGGGTTCTGAACAGATTAAGGGAGAGCAAATAAAGATGCCTCAAAGATAGCTAAGAAAGTGAAAGTACAATTGAAAAAGTGCTTCATGAAGAGATAGTTTACAATAATTATAATCATTTTCTAAATAATTCTACTTACTTCCCAAACACCCAGATTTTTTGAGAACAGAGCAACTATTAAGATAGCCGAAATATTTCATTCATTTTATGCCAGTTTTCTCAAGAAAGAGCAAACAAATTTGTATAAGGTGAATGGAGAACAAGAAATGTTAAAAGGGAAAGAAATATAATAAATTTTTAAAAATGGAGAAATGACCCTTCTTTCTTTTTGATTCAAAAATGATTAACATTCTTGTTTGGACTTTGCATAGGGAAAAGCTTATAATTCAGATATATTTTCTGACAAAAATACTTGTCTAGAGTTTAAGTTCAGTATTCATATATTTTTAAGAACATTATCTTTCAATCTGTGACCGCTGGAAACAGTTTCATTGGCTCTTGCCTTTCCATTGGACTATTTCAGCGATGTGGAGAGGGGGGATTTGCTGCTTGGGTAACAGCCTATCCTCCATATTATTTTCCCAGGCTTTGTGCTCTGGAGAGGACATTCTAGCTTCGCGTACAGTGTCGAAGCAAATTCGGGGAGCTGGAAAGGGAACAGATTGTATTTGTCTTCAGTGTGAAAGGGATTGTCACTCTCATATTGACCTTCTCAGCCACACTAGACACTGTTCCGCGTCCTCCATACAAAGCACCTTACCACAGTCTCTCGAGACTGAAGGATGCCTACACATTTTTCAGTGTTGTAAACCACCTTGGATCTTTTTCAAGGAGAAAAGAAGGGTAAAAATATTTTAAATAAATAAATAAGGTTTGTGCCTACAATTTGTTCTAACTGTAAGGATGCATTTGCAAGATGAGATGACAGCTGTGACTTCTCAAAAGTAGTGTTTTAATACTATTGGATTTCATGTTACATTTATGGAAACTAGAAGCTAAGTCGAAATAAAATTTGTAAAAATAAAAGCTTTGGGTGTTGCCAAATATAGTTTGCAAATAATCTATACAGTAAAAGATTGAGTATTCATGCAGTTGAAAACAAGTTGGACCTCTTAAAAGAATGCATTTAAGATTTTGGTTTTAAATTTCAGTGCCCTGCCTGTTTTGTATTGAGAGTTCAATGGCATGTTTTCTGAAAATATGAGTGGGTAATTTTTTGGACATACTGTTTTTTGTGTGTGTTTATTATAAACATACAGTAAGAATCATTTATAAGATTCAAATTACAGCATGCATCTTTTTGTGTATTGCGTTAGCATTCTGTAATCCACCTTTAGAACCAAAGATCCTCAAGATCTTCTAATAGTATTAAAGATATTTAAAAGTACACCACACTGGGAAGAATTTGTTTTAAAAGGTTTAAAAAGGTGGTGGCATAAAATCCTAAAAACAGCAGCAAAACACACCCCAAACAAAATAAAATAAAAACATAAGCCAGTCTTGTTTCTCTCATGTGGGAAACTCCTGCCTAAAGGTAGTAGCTGCGTTCTGTTTCAGTGACGTGCAAACACTGCTGGCAGGATGCGGCAGCTGCCAGCAGGCGGGGTAACCCCTTATTCTGCCCTTTCGCTTAGAGGTAGAGCACAAGATCAAAGAGTTATTTTAGCCAATCCTAGTTGCGATTAGGTAACTAGTATCCTATCTGTTTCTCCCATAACATATTATGTAATCATGCTAAGTTAATAAAAAGAGCCCTCAGGGTGTTGCCTTTAGGCTCTGCTGGTTCTGACATCCATCCTTGACTCCTTTGTTTTCTCTGTAAGGCAATTAGCTTTCATTTGTTCCATGATCACCCACACTCTCATTCCCAGAGTTTGTGACTGTAGGTTGTCCTAAAGCCAGATTTTGCAATTCAAATAACATGAAACTAACTGACCAACAACAGAAAACTAACCAACATACTGACTAAAATCCAAATTGTATAATCTGCAAAATAATCAGGTTCTTGCTTTTTACTAATAAAATAGTATTATTTATTTATTTATTTATTTATTTATTTATTTATTTATTTATTTATTTATTTATTTATTTTATTATTTTATTATTTTATTATTTTATTATTTTATTATTTTATTATTTTATTATTTTATTATTATTTATTTTATTTATATCCCGCCTATCTGGTCAATAGACCACTCTAGGCGGCTATCTTCAGAACGTGAATATGTATGTTTTAGAAAGCTTCAGCATTGGAGATTGATTGTAGCATATGGAGTAGATTGTAGTGCTTCATGAGAAAGGACCCTCAGTTCTTACATACAGCTTTTGTACCCCTTAAGAGCTTGAAGCCAGTAAGTACTTAATACCCTGTTTCCCCGAAAATAAAACCTAACCTGAAAATAAGCCCTAGTCTGATTTTTCAGGATGCTCATAAGCCCTACCCCTAAAATAAACCCCAGTCAGGTGAAACCCCACCCTCCACCATTGTGCAGCAACCAGAAGAAGATGACATGACTGTACAGTATTTAAATAAATATAGATTGTTGTACATGGAAAAAATAAAACATCCCCTGAAAATAAGCCCCAAAGTGTTTTTTGGAGCAAAAATTAATACAAGACCCTGTCTTATTTTTGGGGAAACACGGTAGGTGGTAGTTGAACTGGAGGGAAGGAAAGACAAATGGGTTTCTCAATCAGGCACATTCTTCACAGAAATAACACTGGACAGTGGTATTTCTGTGAAGCATTTCCTCCTTCCTATTTGAGCCTTATATGGCTTGGAGCATTACACAGATAATGAAATAAGGTAGGGTCACAGGCTCATGCTAAAGGTTGGAAGCTGTTCTCCATCACAGAAGAGCATGTACGTAGAATGTAAGAATATAGATACTTCCCTACAGATAGAATTATAATTCTGCCTGGAAATATCTGTTCATACTGGGGCACACCTGTATTGAAGATCTTCTACCTGCTTTTATTACTGTTCCACAGAGAAGCTAGTACTTTTCCATCAAGACTAAAATATAGCAGCAACATTTTGATTATGGTAAGTCAGCTCAATAGCTAAGTGTGACAAAGTAGTCATTTTTTCTTTCTTAAAATTTACCTTTCTTCCTTAGGTTGTTTCATAAGCCTCAAAGGAGCAACAAGAAAGTGCATCTGTGCCAAATCAAACATTAAGATATTTTGTACAATGTGTAGTATATGTGGAATGTTTTATAGAGAGTGGGGTTAAGTAGAAGGAAATTAATCCTGCTGAGAATTACCAACCCTGCAAGTCACTAATAGAAGTTCCTCTATCTCTCTTTAGATGTTTTGATTGTGAAAATCTTATTTTAATGAGGCAGGAATTCAGATTTCAGATTCAGGTCCCTCATTCTTTCATAAGCACAAGTCATGGTATTATAAAAATTACTCAAATTAGAATAGAATACAAAACTTTGGCTCTTGTGTGCCTGTGAGTTTAAAAGTAAAATGGGGTCACCCAAAATTAATGAGATTCAGGTATTCATGTGCTTTCTGATAGATCCTATAGTGCATCACTCTGCATTTTTAAGGCAGAGATTTGTTTCATTTTACTGTGGGTTGGCTATGAATATGTTATTCCATAAATGTGTCTTGATTATCACTTATTTGTGTATGAGGCACTGTTAGATGGATTCCATGTTACAATTGGGCATTATGCAAATTAACTCTAGATTCACATCTGCCTTTGCAATTTCGGATTTTTAAAAAAATTCCTTGCTGATTTAATATTTAATGACAAACCTTTTGTTGTTGTTGCATTGGAATAGAACAAAATTTAATTCAGAAATGGAAAACAACATTTAATAATAAATTTGTCCAGGTTAGATTTAATGGCAAACTATGATTCTGTGACACTATGATTAGAATTTACCATGTAGATTAAAAATGCAGATTATTTTTGAGAGGTGGGTTTGGTATCAGTTTTGTTAATTTAATGATTTCTGTTTTTCTTCATTATTATTATTATTATTATTATTATTATTATTATTATTATTATTATTATTATTATTATTATTGAGATAATAAATTTGTTGTTATTTAGTCGTTATGTCGTGTCCAATTCTTTGTGACCCCATGCACTGGTTCTTAACCTTGGGTTACTCAGGAGTTTTGGACTGCAACTCCCAGAAACCTTCACCACCTGCTATGCTGACTGGGGTTTCTGGGAGCTGCAGTTCAAAAGCATCTGAGTAACAAAGGTTAAGAACCACTGGACCAGAGTATGCCAGGACCTACTGTCTTCTACTGCCTCCCAGAGTTAGGTCAAATTCATGTTGGTAGTTTCGATGACACTGTCCATCCATCTTGTCCTCTGTCGTCCCCTTCTCCTCTTGCCTTCACACTTCCCCAGCATCAGGGTCTTTTCCAGGGAGATTTCTCTTCTCATGAGACGTCAAAAGTATTGAAGCCTCAGCTTCAGGATCTGTCCTTCCAGCGAGCACTCAGGATTGATTTCTTTTAGAATGGATAGGTTTGATCTCCTTGCAGTCGAGGGGACTCTCAAGAGTCTCCTCCAGCACCACAATTCAAAAGCATTAATTCTTCGGCGGTCAGCTTTCTTTATGGTCCAGCTCTCACTTCCATACATCAGGACAGGAAAAACCATAGCTTTGATTATGTGGACATTTTTTGGCAAAGTGATGTCTCTGCTTTTAAGATGCTGTCTAGGTTTGTCATCGCTTTCCTCCCAAGAAGCAGGCGTCTTTTGATTTTGTGGCTGCTGTCTCCATCTGCAGTGATCATGGAGCCCAAGAAGGTAAAATCTGTCACTGCCTCCATATCTTCCCCTTCTATTTGCCAGAAGGTGATGGGACCAGTGGTCATGATCTTAGTTTTTTTGATGTTGAGCTTCAGACCATTTTTTTTTTTTGCGCTCTCCTCTTTCACCCTCATTAAGAGGTTCTTTAATTCCTCCTCACTTTCTGCCAGAGTGGTATCATCTGCATATCTGAGCTTATTAATATTTCTTCTGGCAGTCTAAATTCCAGCTTGGGATTCCTCCAGTCCAGCCTTTCACATGATGTATTCTGCATATAACTTAAATAAACAGGGAAACAATATACAGCCTTTTCGTACTCCTTTCCCAATTTTGAACCAATCAGTTGTTCCATATCCAGTTCTAACTGTTGCTTCCTGACATATAGATTTCTCAGGAGATAGATGAGGTGGTCAGGCACTCCCATTTCTTTAAGAACTTGCCATAGTTTGCTGTGGTCAAAGGCTTCTGCGTAATCAACGAAGCAGAAATAGATGTTTTTCTGGAACTCTCTGCCTTTCTCCGTAATCCAGCGCATGTTAGCAATTTGGTCTCTAGTTCCCCTACGCATTCAAAATCCAGTTTGTACTTCTGGAAATTTTCAGTCCACATACTGCTGAAGCCTACCTTGGAGGATTTTGAGCATAACCTTCCTAGCGTGTGAAATGAATGCCATTGTACGGTAGTTGGAGCATTCTCCGATTTTCCTGAACAGATCTCTGGTTTTTCCCTTTCTATTATTTTCCTCTATTTCTTTGCACTGTTCATTTAAGAAGGCCCTCTTGTCTCTCCTTGCTATTCTTTGGAAGTCCGCATTCGGTTTTCTGTAACTTTCCCTATCTTCCTTGCATTTTGTTTCCCTTCTCTTCTCTGCTATTTATAAAGCCTCGTTGGACAGCCACTTTGTTTCTTGCATTTCCTTTTCTTTGGGATGGTTTTTGTTGCTGCCTCCTGTACAGCGTTATGAGCCTCCATCCATAGTTCTTCCGGCACTCTGTCCACCAAATCCAGTTCCTTAAATCTGTTCTTCACTTCCACTGTGTATTCATATAGGATTTGGTTTAGATTATACCTGATAGCCCAGTGGTTTTTTCTACTTTCTTCAGTTTAAGCTTGAATTTTGCTATAAGAAGCTGATGATCAGAGCCACTATCAGCTCCATGTCTTGTTTTTGCTAACTGTATAGAGCTTCTCCATCTTTGGCTGCAGAGAATATAATCATTCTGATTTTGGTATTGCCCATCTGGTGATGTCCATGTATAGAGTCACCTCTTGTGTTTGTTTGAAAAGAGTGTTTGTGATGATCAGCTCGTTCTCTTGACAAAACTCTATTAGCCTTTGCCCTGCTTCATTTTGAACTCCAAGGCCAAACTTACCTGTTGTTCCTTTTACCTCTTGACTCCCTACTTTAGCATTCCGATCCCCTAGAATGAGAACATCTTTCTTTGGTGTCAGTTCTAGAAGGTGTTATAAGTCTTCATAGAATTGGTCAATTTCAGCCTCTTCAGCATCAGTGGTTGGTGCCTAAACTTGGATTACTGTGATGTTGAAAGGTATGCCTTGGATTCGTATTGAAATCATTCTATCATTTTTGAGATTATATCCCAGTACACCTTTCCCTACTGTTTTATTGACTATGAGGGCTACTCCATTTCTTCTAAGGGATTCTTGCCCACAGCAGTAGATATGGTATTCGTCTGAATTGAATTCACCCATTCCCATCCATTTTAGTTCACCGACACCCAGGATGTCAATGTTTATTCTTGCCATCTCCTGTTTGACAGCATCCAGATTCCCAAGGTTCGTAGATCTTACATTCCAGGTTCATAGATCTTACATTCCAGGTTCCTATGCAGTATTTTTCTTTGCAGCATTGGACTTTCCTTTCACTTCCAGGCACGTCCACAGCTGAGCGTCCTTTCGGCTTTGGCCCAACCACTTCATTAGCTCTGGAGCTACTTGTACTTGTCCTCCACTCTTCCTCAATAGCATGTTGGATGCCTTTTGACTTGAGGGGCTCATCTTCCAGCATCATGTCTTTTAGCCTTTTGTTTTTGTCCATGGAGTTTTCTTGGCAAAGATACTGGAGTCGCTTGCCAGTTCCTGCTCCAGGTGGATCACGTCTAGTCAGAACTCTCCATAATGACCTGTCCATCTTGGGTGTCCCTGCATGGCATAGCCCATAGCTTCTATGAATTACTCAAGCCCCTTCGCCACAACAAGGCAGCAATCCGTGAAGGGGGAGATAATAAATATATTATCATTATTTCCTGTGATCCATTTGGAAATATATGTTCTTGTTGGAGAGCATCTACCATTCTTTGGTCCAATACAATCTAATCCCATTCAACTCAGTGAAAGCTAGGGTACTGATGTAAAAAGTTGTTTACCCCAGCAGTAATAACTAGTGAATTATCTAAGACTCATTCTTAGGACAGGTTCCTATTGATTTTTCTTTGTGGGACACTTTTTGTTTTTGGTGACAGAATCATCCTTTTCTCTAGCCGTCAATTGGCTTGGCTGATGTTTCTGGACTGGCCCATTAAAGAGAATAAGCCAAATTGAAGATGAAACTTAACTTGTCAATTTGAATTTTATTATATATTTCTGGATGCATAAATATTTTGTTATTTATGACTGAACAAGAACATGGAGTAGAAATGATGATTCTGCTAGGGTGAAATCAAAAAGATTTATGATATAGTCTGTGTAGCAATTTACCATATTTGTCATTTTTTTAGATTAATTCTTAGCTAGTGGATTAGAGAGGATTTCTGCTGGTCTGTTGCAGTAGATATTTTTGTAGTTAAACTCATCATCCCAAACCTGTTACAATCAAAATGTGTTGGGCTGCAACTCCCATCATCTCCAATTCATATGTAGGTTGTTGTGCTGTGTTTGTAGTTAAACAGGTCTGAAGAGCACCTGGCAGGAGAAGGATCATTCATCAGTGTGATGGCCATGAAAATTTGTCATTAACAGTTTGCAGCCATCAGAATTAGGATAGGGCAAAGAGGGTGATACAGGGAAACCAGGATAAAGATTATGGCAAAAATGTCAACAATCTAAAATCTCCCATTCAGAAAAAGAAGTATCATTGAATCTGCCACAGTTCACTCAATCTAGTACCATTTTTTTTTTCAATAACAGCCCTCTGGGACAGGAATGTGATAGCCCTCTGTTTTTCCTTGTTTCCAGATGTGTCGGATTTAGTTATCATAGCTACCAGCTGTTTATACAGCTATTCCACAAGGAGTAATTAATCTTTTACATCCTTTTATTAATAGTTGTAATTTATTAGCATTTTATTAATATTAATTAAGAATAAATATTAAAATAACGTAACAGTGAATCAGGATATGTGAAAACTATATTTCAACATCTGCTTCTCCTCTGTATTATAAAAATCTTTTGTCCATTTCCGCCAACCAAACAGTTAATTAATAGTGTATTTTCTGGTTGATATCATTTGAACTTGGGGGATAGCTAATAAAGATTGACTCCGAATTCAAGATGATTGGAGAACTGAGCCAACGCGGCAAAATGAGGTTGTGTTCATGTTTGTTGTTTTTTAAAAAAAGTAAAGTCCTGCACTTTGTTAGAAACAATGAGGTGAATGAATATAGGATAAGTGACAAGTGGCTCAGCATAACTACTTGTCAAAAGGTTCTGCCTGTCGTAGTAGACCACAGGTCAAACATGAGTCAGCTATGTGTGGTAACAACTAAAAAGGCCAATGTTATAATAGGCTGCATCAACAGAAGTACTGTATAATGTCAAAGGAACTAATAGTTACAATTTAGCCAGACCTCAACTGAATGTTGGTTCAGATTTGAACACCACAGTTTAAGATGAATATTGAGAAGCTGGAACATTTTCAGAGAAGGGTACCCAGGATGTAAAAGATCTGGAAATCAAGGCC
Source organism: Pogona vitticeps (assembly GCF_051106095.1). Classification (NCBI taxonomy): domain Eukaryota; kingdom Metazoa; phylum Chordata; class Lepidosauria; order Squamata; family Agamidae; genus Pogona; species Pogona vitticeps. The sequence goes on along the minus strand of NC_135783.1, from coordinate 103,838,628 downwards.
TATGAGAGAATTGAGCATGTTTAGCCCAGAGAAGAGAAGAATGAGCAGTGACATGATAGCTATCTTTAAATATTTGGAGGAATGTCTATTTATTTATTATTTATTTATTTAATTTATACCCCGCCTATCTGGTCCACCAGACCACTCTAGGCGGCTTCCAATATAAGATCAAACAATGAACAGATATATAATAATACAACAACTACTACAATAAAGTAAGAAGTAAGAAAATAAAAAGAAAATCAGGAGTTGGCTGGAGGGAAGGCCTGAATGAATAGCCATGTTTTTAATTGGGTTTTAAAGATGCCCAGCGTAGGGGCCACGCGGATCTCCGGAGGGAGATTGTTCCGGAGGCGAGGAGCCACCGCCGAGAAGGCCCGGTTTCGTGTCTTCTCCTTCCGGGCTTCTCTCGGCGTCAGGCTCCTCAGCCTCACCTCCTGACTTGTGCGGGTGATCCGGGTAGACCTTGGTGGGAGTAGGCATTCTGTCAACTATCGAGGTCCTAAACCGTTTAGGGCCTTATAAGTAGGCATTAAAACTTTGAAGTTGACGCGGAAACAGATGGGTAGCCGATGCAAAGCGGCCAGGTTTGGAGAAATATGTTGGAATTTTCTCACTCCGGTAAGGAGTCTGGCCGCCGCATTCTGCACCACCTGAAGTTTCCGCATCAGCCTCAAAGGCAGCCCCACGTAGAGTGTGTTACAGTGGTCTAATCTTGAGATTACGAGCGCATGCACCAAGGTAGTGAGCACCCCCGCGTCAAGGTAGGGTCGCAGCCGGGCAATCCGCCAAAGATGGAAAAAGGCGGTGCGGACTACCAACGCCACCTGCGTTTCCATGGTGAGCGTCGAGTCCAGGTGTACCCCCAGGCTGCAAACCCCACTCTTAGCAGCCAGGATCACCCCCCCCAAAATGTGAGAGAGACACCCAGGCCACCAACCCCAGTGGCGTCCACCCTCAGAACTTCCGTCTTGTCCGGGTTCAGCCTCAGCCCATTTTCCTGCATCCACTGCAGTATGGCCCCCCAGGCAGCGCTGGAGGGACAGGACGGCATCACCTGCAGTTGGTGAAAAGGAGATGTAGAGCTGGGTGTCATCAGCATATTGATGACACAAAGCCCCACACCCCCTGATGACCCCACCCAATGGCCTCATATAGATGTTATGTGGGAAATAAAGCAGGTCAAGTAATGAATCTACGTTACAAGAGAGATATCAACTAAATAGTAGGAAAAACTTGAAATGAAAGAGACTGCCTTGGGATGTGGTGGGTTTTCTTTCATTGATGATTTTTAAATGGAGGATGACCACCTTCCAGAGTGGCTTTAGCAGTAAATTTCCTGCTTCTGAAGACAACTGGACCCTATAACCCTTGGGGCTTCTTCCAGCTCTACCATTCTTTTTATTTAGGCATCCTTCAGTCTCAACAGACTATGGTAATGTGCTTTGAATAGAGGTCTTGGAACAACGTCTAGTATGGCTGAGAAGGCCAATTCGAGTGACAAACCCTTCCACACTGAAGACAAATACAATCTGTCCCTTGTCCAGCTCCCTGATTTTGCTGGTTTCAGGACTGCTTCTTTGCCTCAGCCTGATGAACAAGTATCTCTTCAAATTGGGAGAGGCTATGCTGCACCATCTGCCTCCAGGCTGAACGCCCAGATGTCAAGATTTCCCATCTGTTGAGGTCCATTCCTAAGGCCTTCAGATCCCATTTGCAGATATCCTTGTATCACAGCTGTGGTCTCCCTCTGGGGCGATTTCCCTGCACTAATTCTCCATACAGGAGATCTTTTAGAATCCGACTGTCAGCCATTCTCATAACATGCCGAAGCCAATGTAGACATCACTGTTTCAGTATCTATCATTCTATGTGTCTATCAGTTCTGTGATTTTGCCATTCTATAACCCAGTGAGTATCATGGCTGTGGGGCGGGGGGGGGATCTTTTCACTCATAGTCCAGCTTTGCAGCTAGTATACCATACTGTTGTCTTCAGTTCTTTTCTTTCTTCTTAGAACAGCAATATAATTTGCAATAGTACTGAATGTTTATTTTAAGGTTGGAAAAAGGATACACACACACACACACAAAGACCAAACTATGTGCTATGTGCAAATGTTTATTAAGACACAATAGGATTATGTTCTTTAGTGAAATACTCAACCTTTCTTCTGTCCATAACCCTTTATATGGAGACTTTCTTTCCACTCTAGGTCCAGCTTTTATAAATGTATTTATCCCTACAAAACCTGTCACAAGCACTATAGTGGACTTCTGTACTCACTTCTGTACTCACTTTGCTGATCATCATTGAGATTTTCTCTTGGATTGCTGTTTGTAATTTGACCCACTGTTTCTGATTTAATAGCTCCAGAGAAACAGAGCAGGTAATCATGGCCTGAACTAATTTGTTGTTCATCAACCTACTCTTCTTGCTTTAGGCTAACTACATAACTGAACCAGTTTATCAGGTCAATAAGGAAAGTTAGAGCAAAACAAAGTTAATCTCTGCTCTACTCCCTCTGGGTAAAGCGGAACTGGTCAGTACAGTGAACATATGAAAATATATTCCAGTATATTTTAGGTGTGGAGTAAAGGGATATCCCCCACAACCAATACTGAATTAGTCTTTAGTAAGATCTGGACAGCTCAATGGTTTAGATTGGGAGTTTGATTCCCCACCATGCATCCTGCAAGTAGACCCATTCTGTGTGGCCATGGGCAAGCTGCCCAGTCCCAGGGTACCCCCAGAAGAAGGGAATAGTAAACTACTTCTGAGTATTCTCTACCTGGAAAACCCTGAAAACGATCACCATAAGTCAGAATTGACTTGCTGGCACATAATTATTATTAAGATCTTTCAGGAAGACTTCTTTTCACTGTAATTTGAAGTAGCCAAGAGTTTTCAAACAGTTTTTCTCTTGTTCTGTCTTCATCGAAGAAAAGAAAAATACATGTCTGATGTTTCAAATGGGGCAGAAGAGCCTTACAGAATTATGGTACATGGTGAAATAGCATTGTTCCCAGGGTCATTCCCTTCTAGGAATGTGGCCAAGGCAGCTTTGCTGACATTTGAAACAGTGACAAGACCGTTCTGGTTCCTTCATGAAACCAAATGGGCCGTCTCATATATCAAGGCAAGTTGCAAAGACAAGTTAATTTTCTCCAGGTAGTTTCATTGCAGACAAATGGTTCTGTGAAAGTAGGGACAGGAGATACTCAGCTGAGCATTACCTGCAGATGCTTGAATTGTGATTTGTGCACTGCAAAAATAAGAACTGTGGTGAAATAGGAGGCTTTGTGTTATTATTTAAAGAGCTCCTTGAAACAACTCCAGTTTAGTCAATCATTGCTCTGTTTCTGAATATATGTTCCTCTTATACTAATTCTGACCAGTCCCACAGATAATTAACTTCTGGTGAAAGTTAAAAAGAAAAAAAAGAAACAATATTTCTGAAATATTTGCTTCTTACCTGTAAGGTGAAATTGTGATAAAATAATGCTGAGTTGTTTATTTTGACTATGCTGAGCAATACTGATATCCACTAAAAATTTCGTCTGTATACTGAAACTGCTGAGTATAATGTGGGATGAATGAAAACATTTTAAAGCAGTAATGGAACCAAAACGATCCCCCCCCCCCTTTCGGATGAACCCGTTTGCTTGGATTGCATGTGAAAGTCAACCTGGACAAAAGGAAGCAGGAAGAGGTAACATTTTAATTAGGCACAGAGATCCATGGGGAGGGGAATGGTCCTGTCTACAGCCCCATTACCAGGATGGGGCAACTGATTCCAAATTGCAGCTGATGCTTGAGAATATTTGTGGAAGTTCCCTTTATCCATTTTACTGCCACTCAGATCCCTTGTGATTTGTTAGATCTCACCAGAAATGATGTTCGAATTAAACAAACAATATTCCTAACATTGAGTTTGTGGCCTTCCTGGCCTGTGTCTAGAGTGAAAACAGTGTACTTGTGCAGTTAATGTTGGATTTGTAGTTTGGGGGGCTGATTCGTAGTTTCAGATGTAATGTGCTCTCATGAAAACTATCATTCCAAGAATTCTTTGTGCAGAGGCAGGAGGAAGAGACAGGGAAACGTGCTAATGATGGGCAGTGGTACAGGTAGGATTTAGATGTCTGAATATTGCAGAGGAATGTTCCAATGAACACAGTAAAGCTTATGTCTCAATAGCATGTTAAGAGTGCACTGTGGCTGCTTAGTTCACACATAACCTGTAGATTTTTCTGAAGATGTTGTGTATTATTGTTGCAAAATATTTTGCAAACAAAATGCTTAGAAAAGAGTATGAACTTTTTACATTATTATACTAATTAAGATTTACCTAAAGCAATTACAACTGATTTTTGTTAGATGTGCACTAAACCCTTAATACATTGCCAGTGACTGTGACAGGAGCTAATAAAACAAAACTTTGGCATTCTGCCAAGTGGAAAAATGGTGGAAAAATGGTTATGTTCCCTAGCATTTTTATTATTATTACGGTATTATGCTATATGAACTTGAATACAAATTGAAGTTGAGAACTCCATAATTTTGCAGAGAAAATGTTGCTTGATCTTTTTATAATGTGTTTGCAGCTAGACTGATCTACTGGAGAGGAGAATCAAAATGTAATCATAACCAATCAAAAGGTTACAAAATGCTGATATTTTTAGACATCCTCAGATTAAGTGTCATACTACATAAACATGAGGGGGGAAAAGAGGTGTTTCAGAGCATTATAGAAAAACAGTATGGTCTGTGATTGTCAGAATGACAGAAAATGTAATTTCAGAATTGACTTCCTTTTCCTTCTCAGTATACGGTCTGTTACACATCATACCAAGCTGTAGATTCTGACAAGACACAGGAAAACAGTTTATACTAGCAGCTTCAGTAGTATTATAGTTGGTCCATTTTATCATTCTCTATCAAGTCAGAAAAATGAACAAGCGAGTCCTAGAGCCAAACTAGCCTGAACTATCTCTGAAGGCAAAAATTTTGAAAATGAGGCTGTCCTGTTTTGGGCACATTGTGAAAAGGCAGGATTCTCTGGAAAAGACAGCAATGCTGGGAAAGGTGGGAAGCTGCAGGAAAAGAGGAAGACCAAATAACAGATGGATTGACTTCCCAAAGGAAGCCAGAGGCTTGAGTTTACAAGAGCAAACAGGGCTGTTGAGGGCAGAACATTTTATAGCTCTCTAACTCCGTAGGGTCGACATAAATTGGAGGCAACTTGATATCATGTAACAACAACAAATTGAGTCAATTCACACTCCTTTATCTTTTTCCACAAACTTACACAAGATGGATGGTCTGCTCTCAAAGCCTGTTGCTACAAGATGAAAAAAGTACAGCTAAGTGCACTTGAAGATATTTGCAAAAACTGATTTCCTTCTCTCTGTACACAGATTTTGTGAGATTTCTTGAAGGTAATTGGAATAAAAGAGCCAAATATAGATGTGGATTCCATTGACAAAAATTCAAAGACAAGACATAGGTGAACATGAAAGAGTTCAGTCCTCCCTTTGCCAGCCCAGTTTTATCATATGTTTGTGAGATATGATTAGATTTTAAAATTGCCATCTATAAATCTGAATAATAAATGTGTTTCAGCACCAGGCTTCCATTTACAAAACTAGGAAAGAAAGAACAAACAAGCAAACCATGCAACTATGATGTGGTGAAATACATTGCTAGATGGAAGATAATATCAATTTCATTTTTGTACTGGCATTTCCCCCCCCCCCCCCAGGAAGATTTGGGTTAAGTATACAAAGATGATCTCATTAAACTACTCAGTAAGCTTTATGGCTGTGTAAAGATTTAATCTCACGTATCCCTAGACCTTATTTATTAAATCACCCTGACAGTCCATACAGATATCTTGATGCCCCTCTGTGTGGTCAGTGGCAGGGCAAAGCTTAAATAACGTCAAAGATTAATCTGCTAATCTGCCTTTGCATTGTAAATATTCTAGGCAAGAAAATGATGTTTTTGTGTCTTGTACACTGGCTAGACCTAAATGCATGTTCAGTAGCCATTCTTAAAGATTAAGAACCTTATAGATGCATTTTCTGCATCTGAGAAGACAATAAGCATCTTGTTATGTTTTTCTTGGAGCTACAGAGTAAACTCAGGTCCACTGCTCTCGAAAAGCAAGGGAAGATGAGCTTAATATTTCAGTTAAAATAATATGACTGAAGCTAACAAAAACATATTAAATAATTACAAAACAATGTTGTGATTCTATTTCTCCCAAAAAATTCAGTTTATCTACATTGCTCTTTAGGGTACTAGGAAAAAAATAGGGTTCTTCTCCACTATTGTCATGTATGGATGTGTCAGTAATATGTGGTAATGGATTAAAATCACCAGTAAAACTATGTAGAAATTTGTGGCTATAAAAATTAAGTCTCTATATAGGGTAGAAAGATGTCTAGAAAGAAAGGGTGTCTGAAGAAGTAGATTTTGATAGAAGGATATAAATGTTACTCCTCAGATATACTAATAGAGCTTTCACCATTAATTTAAAGATGATGATCTCTCTCTTCCTTTTTATCTTCTTTCCTTCACAGATCAAATTATGACATCATCATCGAAAGGAATTTTCCGACCATTTCTATTTATTTTTATTGTGCTGGGTTGTTTCATGGCATGTCTGCTTATTTATATCAAACCAACAAACAGCTGGATCTCTGGCCCTATCGAATCTGCCAGCTCAGTTCTAAAAATGAAGAACTTCTTCTCCACCAAAAGTGATTATGTGAATGAGACAACTGTTCTGATATGGGTCTGGCCATTTGGCCAGACTTTTGATCTGAAATTCTGCCCAACATTTAACATCCATGGGTGCCATCTGACTACTGATCGAACATTATATAACCGGTCCCATGCCGTTCTTATCCACCACAGAGATATCAGTTGGGATCTGACTAACTTACCTCAGCAACCTAGGCCACCATTTCAGAAGTGGATCTGGATGAACTTGGAATCGCCAACACACACTCCACAAAAGAGTGGAATTGAACATCTCTTCAATCTGACTCTCACTTATCGTCGTGATTCAGATATTCAGGTGCCTTATGGCTTCATGATGGTTAGCACAAACTCCTTTCTGTTTGAAATGCCAAATAAAGAAAGGCTGGTGTGTTGGGTGGTGAGTAACTGGAACCCTGAGCATGCCAGGGTCAAGTATTACAATGAACTGAGTAAATACATTGAAATTCATACTTACGGGCAAGCATTTGGAGACTACGTGAGTGATAAAAATCTGATCCCAACTATTTCCACTTGCAAGTTTTACCTTTCCTTTGAGAATTCTATCCACAAAGACTATATCACGGAGAAGCTTTACAATGCTTTTCTGGCTCTATCTGTGCCAGTTGTTCTGGGTCCTCCTAGAGAAAACTATGAAAACTACATTCCAGCTAATTCTTTCATACATGTGGATGATTTTCTCTCTCCAAGGGACCTTTCAGAATATCTTCTGATGCTTGACAAAAATGATAAACTGTATCTTAGCTACTTCAACTGGAGGAAGGATTTTTCTGTGCGCCTTCCTCGATTCTGGGAATCACATGCATGCCTTGCCTGTGACCATGTAAAAAGACACCAGGAATACAAGTCTGTGGGTAATTTAGAAAAATGGTTTTGGAATTAAACTTTTATCCCTCTTCCTTGCACTTTATATTGAAAATGCTGAAAAAGTCATTGTTTGAAGATGAAGGAAACTTTTCTGAATTAACGCATCACTTCATCATGTCTCTTCTTGGGAGCATGTTCAGTTTACACTGTCACTTCTTAAACTGGCACATTCATTCACTCCAAATCTAGAATTATTAACCCTTTCCACAGGAAGGTATCTGATCAGAATAACTGAATGATGTCACTTACACTGGCCATTCTCTTATTGCTTGAAGAGGTGGCTGTCTGTTTTCAGACTGTCATTTTATTTTATTTAGATACAACCTTGTGAAAGGAACTGAGAGTTGGCAACCTGGAACAATTACTTGACTATATTGATTAAAGCAATGGGCACTGTGAATATTTCTTGTTCTGTTTTAATCAGATGCTGCCCTAGGTGAAAGGTCTACAAAAAGCAAGTATTGTAGTATGGTACTTAGCAAAAACTGAGAGGTAACTCACATGGATGTGTTTTTAAAGATCTTTATGTGGCACAAAATGGCTGCACAAATTATTCCATTCTGAGCCATTGGCATGGGACCTTATTTATTTTGTTGGAAATCCTGCTGTATGAGTAGCTGGTTATATGCACTGAAGAGTAACATATTGTTTACCATTTATTTTTAAATACTTTATACCCATATTTGTAATGCATCTGTCACTGGCCAACATACAGCATAATGATGTTTACATGGACCAAGATAGCTTCCTCTGGGAGTGGGGAAAATAAGGAGGAGAAAGGCTTAAATTCAATATCTAATTCCTGATAGAGTAAACTCATTGAATCAGTGGCATTCACATAAGTATTGAGACACCATTCAGGAGTTAATTTAGTGGATATACTCTCATTGGTACAAACTATTAGATTTAGGCCTAAATATTTTCATTAATGCATATTATGTGATATAATATGCATATTATAATAATGCATATTATGTGATACACAGAGGAAAGTGCATTTTGTGATTTAACACCTACTTTATGAAACAGAGTTCCCGTATCCTGACCCTGAACTGCAGTATCATCTTCCATGTCATATTATAAATTAGTATTAAAGCTTTTTTCAGTTCGGAAATCAATTTACCATATAGCATGGAAGACCACTGCTGATGGGTAAAGCTCTGGAACAGCTCATGAAACTCCCATGGCCCTGAGGCCTATAGAACTTGGACCATTCTTCAGAATCCTGAACATATTTTTCTAACATTATTTGTAGACACAGGACCCTTGCAAATTTATGGATTTATCTTTTCCTAGGTAGGGTTATGTATGACTGGGAAAAGAAACATTTCCATACCCTTGGCAAAATGTTAAAATATATGTTTAAACAAATGTGTGGTCAAAATTAGTAACACACTGCAGTGTTGTTTCATACTGAAAGTTTCAGAAAATAGGCCTTCAGTGTCTACTTAAGTCTGGATCATGAAAACATGATCTATACCAAGCCATACTCTTGGTCCATCTAGCTTGGTGTTGTCTGCTGGCAGGGCATGGCCCTCCAGATTCTTAAATGTAGATGGGCTGCTATCTGATACTTTTTGAACTGGGACCTTCTGCATATAAAGCATGTGGTCTACTGCTGAGCGATGATCCCTCCCATAATCTGCAATCAAACTGCTGTTGAATAGAAAAAAAAACTATTTTTCAATCAAATGTACTTAATCTGTCAGATCTAATGCCTTGCAAGTAATAAGAAATCACATAATCAAGATGCAATTTTATACTTGGAAGGAAAGCCTGTTTAACTCAATGGGACTTTCTAGCAGACATACGTATATAGGATTGAGGGATATAGAATTAAGAGACAGCACTGAAATGTTTATTGGTAGGGTGGAGGGGGCTTTTGAAATATGCTGGGTAAGGTTATTTAAGCTGCCATTGTCGTAAGTCCACAGAATACAATTTATAAACTGTAAAATTAATGAATCATCATGAAACAGAGGTTTTAAACATCTAAAGATACAAATGTTTTGTATTGATTTATGTTTTAAAAGGGATACAAGACCACAGTGAAGAAGTAGCACAGCAGAAATCTGCAGCTGTTCCATCAATTGTGTTGATACCTACCTGGGGAAAAAACTGGGGGGAAAAGCTGGGGAGGGGGGATAAAGGACTGGGACAGTGACCAGATGATTGTCGGTACCATCAGTGGTGCCAGTACTTACAACACTTATACAATTTGGAAGCTGATTGATGACAGATGTGGAGCTCCTTGCTTTCTGTGCTTTCAGTTCCAAGACGGGTGGTCATTGAGCAGAAACCTGTTGAATGACTGGTAGACTGTGGGCACAAAGGACATTCGGAGTCAAGATGCAGTTTTCTGCAATTTGTCAAAAGATAAAGCAGGGTGACTTCAATGCATTGAGATATTGCTATATGTTCAAGGTATGTATTTTTGGAATGCATTTAAGAGACGCATTCATCTTTTTATTTCAAAGCTCCCCCCCCCCCAGTGGTTCATTACTTTGTGGCTTGATCCAGTCATGTCTTCTGCAAATGATTAATTTGGATTCTGTTTTAACACCACATAAAGGCAATGGAAAAGAACAGCTTATCCAGACAGTGCAGGCAGGTGGTCAGAAGAGGTGTGGATTCAAGTAAAATCCTTCTCTTTTTCCTCATTTCTCTGAAGCCAACAGTAAAGGACTCTTGTTTTTCTTTAAACATGCAGTTTGCTAAACAGAAATAATGGGTCTTGAAATAAGCCAGTTTCCTTTAAATATCATTTAATCTAAGCAGTATTCAATCACTGAAGACATGAAATGAAAAGCTGAATAAAGTGCTATGAGGAGTTCCAGTTGAGTACTATTTACTGTAAAGTACTGCACACATTTTACAACTTGGGAGATTTTATACTGGTGAAATCTAAACAGAACATAACGTAATAAGCTTCCAAACTTAAAAACAAATCAGTTTTTTTTAATCTTTTCTGTTTCATTTTGCTTTTTGGTTGCTGTTTTGTGCACAAAATTTGGGTTTGGGGCTTTTAAATCTCCGGGCTCATATCTGCTGCTTATTTTGGAGTGGGCTGGTGCAGGCTAAATAAAGTCAGGTATTCTCAAATTTAAATTGCATATTGGAGTTCAGACAACCCTATTTGGTCTGGCTCCTTCCATCTGAATTTCCACTATCATGAAGTAGCTTAATAAGTGAGCCACTTCAGGATATCAACAAATTGAGCACTTCCTCTGTTCCTCAGCAGAGTGATAGAAGCGACTTTCCCCCCTCCCCCCAGCCTTCAGTGATCCATTGTTTCACCTATAAAGAAATTTAAAATTATATTTTCTTTACTGTGTCTTAAAGAACCAGCTGAGAAACTGTCCACGGTTAAATCCATTGATTCAGCTACAAGCACTTTCTCAACCAGCCCTTCAGACAAGGCAAAGAAAATAATTTTAAAACATTTCTTTATAGGTGATGTAGTGCATCAGCAATGATATACCAGAGGCTGGGGGGGATTCACTTCCCCTCCCCCCCCAACTGAGGAGTGAAGAAAGTGTTAAGTTTGTCAATATCTTGAAATAGCTCACTTATTAAGTCACTTCACAGTATCAGAAATTCAAAATGAAAGGAACCTTGACAGCTGGAAGGCTTGCTTTTGGCCCAATCCCAGCAATCACATATGCTAGAAATGGAGCAAACCAGAGTGATCCTATTCACACCCAAAAAGTTGAAGCCCCTGACAGGATCTGAGAAAGATGTGGGAAGGGAAGCTCAGGACAGTTTGGTTCACTCCTGTGATTATATCATTTGATCGCCAGGGGAAAAAAAAAGCAAATCAATTTCTCCTCGTGGTGGATTAAATAGCAGAATGAATGCCCGATTGCCCTCTCAGCAGAAATCAAGCTTTATCATCAGATTTTTCTGTAGAATGTGGTTGCTGAGGTTAAGTGTTTGTAAATCATTTTCTGCCAATACCTGTTCAAGTATTTGCCTCTCATTAGATTAGCAATCTGGAATGGAGAGGAAGTCTACGCCTGCTAGTCCCACCCACCAATGGCATATACATATACATATATATAAATTTTATTTCTTAAAGGAAATTCTGAATTCCCAAAGTTCACCAGCTTTTGCATTATGAAACTAAACAGGAAAGTGGGGGAGATAATACGTATAATGGAAAACTAGTCTTTCAAAAATGTTTTTTTTATCAAAAATGGAAAACTACACCTTGGATTCCAAAGTGTCTGCTAAAAACAGAAAGGCACTTTTCCTTGGGGTGGGGGGTGGGGTTTCCACAAACATTCTTTGCACCTGCAGTCCCCTGTGCCATAATCGACAGCATTCAGCCTTCCGTTCCTGGTGAGGCACGTGCTGTGTTGCTGCAGTAGACAGAATTGGGGGGTGGGTGGGGAGGGGGAAGAGCTCCCAAATGTCTGTTCATTCTAATTTCTTGAGACCAGTTCTGTGCGTGTGTAGGGCGCACATGTGCAGCAAAGTAAAATGAACATTGTATTTTCACAATGATTATTTTGTGTGGAAAATGAACTTTCAAAAACGAATACTGTGTTTAAGTAATTTAGAACTCGAATCCTTTTCACTGCCACCATAATATTGTTGCAGGCTATACAATAGCAAATGATTTTGCCCTATATAGAAAAAAAACATGTATTTGCAACCCAATGAATTGCTAAACTGAATGAACTCCTTTTCCTTGTCCAGTTTATTAAACTAAATTTGAAGTGGCATCATTGCCTTCAGGTCCCTGCTCTCTGGTGGACAGGAAATATAATGTACCGTAGGAACCCCATATCCATGGGATATTGGTTCCAACCCTGCCCCGGATGCTGTAAACCAAGGATAACAGTGAATGCTATATGTAGCCTGGTGAAAGAAAAGAAAAAATCCAGAAATACATATTTCACCATGTATTACCAGAACTGGCTACGAGAGGGAGATAGAGACCATGCTATATATACTTCAACAACAAAAATATATAGTATGGTCTCTGGCTCCTTCTAGGAGTAAGTTCTGTTAAATACATTGTGAAAATACATATTTCTAGGGTTTCTTTTCTTTTAATATTTTCAGACTGCAGATAAGTGAAAGTGTGGATACTTATCCCAAAGATAAGGGGTCCCTACTTAAAATCAAAGCAGTTGTGAAATAGAAAAGTTTGTTTTTGTTAATCACAACAATCACATAGTCCTGGCTGTAGAAACATCATGTCATAAGCTGTTACAAGCAAGGTCACAAATGTTACTCCTGTGTTACCTGCATGATTCCTTGGATGTGCAAAGCTGCTACTATGGTGAAAACACAGCTCTGAGGTAAACTAAGAAATCCTTGAAGCAATTTGGTATGTTCTTAATAAAACCTCTGCATCTTCCTCTGGTACTAAAGATATAATTCTTTAAAATGTTTCATGTTAAATGAAAATAATGGAGAGCTGACTCAAGCAAGTTAAGAGTCATGGCTAGAATTTAATGGTGAGAAAGTCAGAAATTGTTTTGTTTTGTTTTTCTTTGTTTTCCTTTTAGTTAAAAGCACACAACCAAAACAAGGAATTCTGTCTCCTTTGTAATGCACTACACGTGTGAGTAGTATAAAACTTAACAATGACTACATTTATATTTCCATTCAGTTGCTCTTAAGACCTTTCTCATCCCTCTGCACCCTTTTGTATTGGCTTATTAAAATTCTCCCATCCATTGAGAGATGATAAAGCAGCTTAATTTCTTGTCCTTGTGGATCCTGTGCTTTGTAGCACTTCTGCCTTAAGGACCTAGTGGGTTCTCACCACTGCTTCTTTTCCTAAAAAGGCCATATGGGTATCAATGCGTACCTTCTGAATGACAACAAAAATCAGTTTGTTTTTTTCCTTTCCACCTGTAATTCTAAATTACATTTATATGGTGAAGTCTGTACTGAATGTTCACACTTTTTAAAAAAAAATTAAAACATGTAAAGTAGCGAAAAAAGTTTTTACATGACAGCATAAAACAAATTTCTTATGGAAAATTAGCATCTCAATAAAATTGTCACAACAGAGGTCTTTGTAATTGTGTGAGGCAAAATTCACTGTGAGCTAGTGTTTGATTCTTTGAACAGCTTATAAATTGTACCACTAACATACATTCATGGAGGAGCGGACAGCATGGTAATGTAAGGAAGACATGCAACACTTTCTATTTATGGGCTGCTTATTAAGTTGAAATTAGATTGATCTAACAGCTATTTAGTACATAAAATAATGATGTAACCGTAAACCTTGGTGGCTAGCAGTGTAAATCACAGAATTTTCAAGGAGAGAGCTATTTCAAGGCCACACACTGGCCTTTCCAAGTAAAGATCACTATATTAAGATGTAATTGCTAAAGAAGATCAGAGTTACTATTGCATATGCAAAAACATGCATTTAAGGCAGTGAACAGGCACATGTACATGTACCATGGGTGTATGTGCCAAAAGGCATGAAGATATATTTTGTTGCTACCATTTTTTTCTTTCTGGACAGCATCCTATTGCTTATATAGAGGTGGAATCTGAAGGGCTACCCATGGCCTTCCCCACATGGAGGTTTTACAGTTCCCTTTCCTACTATAGTCCTTCCTCCATTTGCTCTGAAAATCCCCCAAGTGAATGATGATTGGCTTCTATATACAGTATCACAGCCATAATTTGTTTTCAGGCTGTACCAGCCCAGTTTAGTAAGGATGCATGTTCAAGATGTCCTTTGTTCATACAAGAATGTTGTTATAAGTACAAACAGTGGGAAAAAACACTGCAGCATTACAAATATTTCTACTTAGTTGAATGATTTGCTGCATACTAGAGCTATATAAAGGATATTGATGATGATCCTACCAGAGCTAGCCTATGCATAATTCTCATTGAAATAAGTGGTCTTAAAAAGTGATTCATTTTGGTTCGCCCATGAGTCTGAGATACCGTTGATTCTGCAGTTAAAACTGCTTACATACTTTTTTTAACTAAGAGAAGAGTGTGTTTTTCTAAATAACTCTATAACGACACATAAATGTAAATGACAAGAGCAATTGTGTAGTCAGCCCCTTGATGAACCAAATGATTTTGCTCACAACTAGAAAATCAGTAGAAATTTGGTTGTAAGTTTCAATACTCGGATAAAATGTTTTGTCATCATTTGCAAAATAAATAAAATACTTTGTTCTTTTCTGACATGTATTATGCTGTGCCATTACTGCACTACTGTGTTTGTAAGTATGCAAACAGAACATCAATGTGAAAATATCACATTTTTTTCATAGAATTTAAATATTTTGGGAGCAATTCAATTTGGCTGAAAAAAATTGGTTAAAAAAAACCAAATAAAACCCCAGTATGTTTGAATTACTTTGGACTATATCCTCCCTTGCCTAACTTTTTGTCAGCATTGAGGTTATATCCCTGAATGGAGGGAGTTTGGATTTGGTGTTAGCTTTGCTTCTCTGTCACTTCATACCTGCTCTGCCCCTTTTTGGCTCTTGTGCTAATGGATCTTAGCCACCAGAACAGCTTGCTCAGCAGATTGTTCTGTCTGCAGATCTCAGAAGAAGAGGGTTCTGCTGGTAGACATGCATTTCTGCCAACAGCAAGGGATGTCTGCCAATGAAATACGTTTGTACTGAATCCTAACTCTCTATAGCCTGCATATCTTAAGAGGTAGCACTGAACTGCTAAGTTGTAGTTCTCTGTCTGTTCAGTATTTTCTTGGAATTAAGTCTCACTGAGCTTGGTGGGATTTACTTCAAGCAAACTTGTATAGGGTTGTGCTTTTAGTTTTAATGTGCCAACCTACATCTAGTAAAAGAGCACAAGTTTAAAAATGGGATGGGGAAAGTAAAATGACTTCTGATCTAATAATGCACTGTAATTTTGCACTACTTTGTAAGAGAAAAAAAAGAATCAAAAATCTATAACATGCCAAATGTACAGTATGTAAAATATTTTGCATTTTCTGAGTGTGTTAATGTGAAGTGTAATGTACTATTTTGACACAAGAATAATCACACCCAGGCAACAAATGAGTCATTCTGACTTTTAAATTGCCTATTTCATCTTTTCTACTTTTATTTTCCCCCCATGTCTTAGAAACATTTAATCTTAGTGAACATTGATTTCAGATAAGAGATTGCTTAACTTATATGTATGGAACAAGTTCAACAACTGCACCAGTATTCAAGATCCTTTGAAGAACAGAATCACTAGCTTTGCATTAGTTGAAATGTCTTACAAAAGAATGTCTTTTCATTTCGGTACTGAATAACGTTGAAATTGATTTGTTGCTTTTTGATTCAATGAACAATATTTGATATTTTGATGAAAGGCAGAGGAAACCTGAAAACAATAAGGGAGAGTCAAATCCAGTGCAGCTATAGTCGGTACAAATACATCATTTCACAAACAAGGATAACATTCGAAACATGGTGTTGCCAAGAATGTTGGGGAAAGGTCTTTTTTGCATGAGAAATATTATGCCAGTGTAACAATTTGTATTGATTGCTAGAAAATTATGAATGTTGGTTTCATCATGCTGTATATAAGGAAGAAACTTCAAATATCACTTGGCATGTGTTTAGGAGATAGAATGTAAGATAAAGGAAAGTACTCTCTATAATAACTGCCAGAAAGAGACAACATGAAAGGTATGGCTCTGTTCTCCTCTGTATAAAGGGGTTATATCCCTTTTTATCATTTCTTCTAATTGAGGAACTGGATTTCCATTCACACACAAAACTGCTTTGATATTCCAGACACTTACATTGTTATATTTATCCTACCACTTATTGTGCATATAGGTAAGTCTCCAACAAATTATTATTTTAAAAAAACTGTAGTGAACTTATAGCTCTTCTACAATACACATTTTAAGAAGCCATGAAAGACAGACAGCCTTGTAAAAATGTGTATACTTTTTTATTAATTGCAAACTGAAGTTTCTTGTACCCCCACAAGTGTAGCCTCAAACAAAACAGGCTCCCTGTTTTTGAATTACCGTTTTGCCTCTCTATTATGTGAAAGTCAAATGATATGGTTGTATTCCTACCCTTTTGTTGTGAAAAGTCTGTGTTTCTGCTTATCTGTGATTATATTCATAGGTACATATTACATTGACTGCCATCAGTTAAAGTCCATTTTGTGGAATGCCAGGAACCGTAACTGTGAAAAGAGATGTGTGTGGAACTGCTGTCTTCTGCAATATGTCAAGCACTTCATCGATTTTTAAAAAGAATTTATTTATTTAGGACACGCATTTTTTTCTCAATGCAGACACTGAATATGTAAAAATGTGTCAATGCTGGCATAAACTTGTTGTAATAGGTACATTTAAAATAAAAATACACTGTCTAAAAGTACTTTTTCTTTCTTTCCTTCTGATTTTCCCAATGGCCTGGATTCAGTGATCTCATCTGCTTCAAAACAAAGTGTATCTTTCATCTACACTGTTTTCAGCCACAGTATTTCATGCATAATCCAAATCATTTATTTATTTATAAATGGAGGGGGGTTGTAACAGGGGGGGAGGAAAATCCCACATTTCAGCTCTCAGCAGTAATCGACAGTTCTAAAAGCAGTATCAACTCAGGAAGCAGAACAAAATAACCAGTGTATAATCATCAAGGCAGAGGTTTTCCATAGAAATCAAAGTGTTTTCATTTCATATTTCAGAAACTTAAATGGCTTTGAGGTGTTCACCACCTCATCACAATTCACAACTTTTTTAAAATGCAGATTCATAAAAATGTCCAGACAAATGGTTTGCAAAATCCAGTAGGAATCTGTTAGGTCACAGTGCATATCTGTTTCAAACATGCTACGTCTGGGGAAATCAATGTCTGGTGGTAAATGAAGACAATAATCTTCTGATACATTCTGGTACAGTGGTGCCTCTACTTACAAACTTAATTGGTTCTGGAACTCCAGTCGTAACTTGAAATGGTTACGTTGAAGCACCATTCCTCATAGGAATGCATTGAAATGCAATTAATCCATTCCGGCCAAAGAAAAAAATCACAAAAAATCCACAAAACTGCAAGACCATCGGAAACGTGATTAATACATTCTGGCAAAAGGGTAAAGGAAAAAAGAAAAGCAAACAAACTGTGCAAGACTCTTCAGAAATGCAAACAAAAAAAGAGGAAAGAAAGCAAACAAACTGTGCAAGACCCTTCGGAAATGCAAAAAAAGGAAAGCAGAAAGCAAACCACGCAAGACCCTTCAGAAATGCAAAAAAAGGCAAAGTAAAAAGCAAACAAACCATGCAAGAGTCATCAAAAATGGGGAAAAAGCAAATCAGAAAGCAAACAAACCAGGCAAGACCCTTCAGAAATGGGGGGGAAACCCAAAAAACAAACCCTGCAAGACCTCTCACAAGATAGAAACACAATCACACCACCCGGCCCAAAACCATGCTGCAAAACCCACACAGAACAGTTTTTAAAAAGTAGAAAGCAGCACCTTGCCAGGCAGTCCGAAGCCTCCTCCAATCACACACTCTCTAACTGCTGGGGCAAAAGAGCTGCAAAGAAGCAGCCTCTTTGCCACCAACAGTTAGCAATTAGAATTCCCCGCCTTCCCCCCCACCGCCTTTTTCTGATTGTAACTCGAAGCTCCGGTTCCAAGTAGAAGCAAAATTTTGCAGCCGGAGCTGGTTGTAACTCAAAATGGTTGTATGTCAGGAAGTTCGTAAGTCGAGGCACCACTGTACATGTTTGTTGCATATAATGATGTTGGGTAGAGTTGTCCTGACTTCTCTTAATGCTAGTGGAAGAGCAGGTCCCTTGATGAAGCATCTGCCAAATACACCTCATTCTACCATATGAGTTAACGGTGATTTCTTCACCACTTCCTCCGCAGCATGAGTATCCACAACATAGATTTATCTCATTTGCCTTTCTATGATCTGTTTTTAGAAGTAGGAGAGAAATGAAAATTCAGTTCCCAAGCACTGCTTTCTCAAAAGGAAAGCCATAGTTGAAATTGACAAAATGTGTATCACTCACCTTCCCCAGTCTTTTGATTTTTAATTAAAATAGGCAGTTTTTGTTCCATGTCTTGAGTTCTTCATTTTTGCGTTTTTGTTGTTATATGCCATCACATTGCCTCCAGCTCATGGTGATCTTATGAATGAGAGATCTCCAGAATGTCCTGTCCCCAACAGCCCAGCTCAGCCATTGTAGACTCAAGCCTGTGGTTTCCTTTAGGGAGTCAATCCATTTAATATTTTGCCTTCCTCTTTTTCTTCTGCTTTCAACTTTTTCCAACATTATTGTCTTTCCAGAGAATCCTGCGTGTTCATGATGTGTTCAAAGTATGAAAGTCTTATTTCATCATTTTTGCCTCCAGAGATATTTCAGGCTTGATTTGCTCTATGAATCTTTGTCTTTCTGGCAGTCTAGGGCAGCGATGGCAAACCTATGGCATGCATGCTACAGCTGGCACGCAGAGCCCTTTCTGTCTGCATGTGAGCCATAAGTTGCTGGATCGCTACTTCCCCCCCCCCCCAGTGCAGCCAAACCTGAGAAATTATCGCCACAGTAATTAAATTTCTGCAAGACGTACAACAAGGTCAAAATTGAGGCACTGTTGCTTAGTTTGAATACTGCAGTGCTAGGTGAGCTGCATCATGTTTTAAAATTCCCAAAGAGCAATAAAATAACTTGTTAATAATTTGATTTACTGATGGCTGAAAATGGATCATGTTTCTTTAATGTATTCTCCAGAGATAATTCCTGAAACAATTCCTGATTTCCATGAAATAATTGTATCTCACTCCAGTTATTAATACCAACCTATTACAATTATGGCTGAACTAACTTGTAAACATTGAACCCCACATTGTTTTGAAATGGATTTCCCCATCCTGTTTGATTCCCAGCTGGAGCGGCTAAAAACAGAATCTCTAATATAATGGCATAGAAGAATCATTTCATAAGGTGTTCTCTTCTCTTCTCTTTGCAATGGGGCTTCCCTGAGGTGTGATCTTAGGTAGCTGCCGTGTGTACTGTGGTTGGTGCAGTGGAGTCATGATTCACAGGGTCAAAACTCCAGTGTTAGCAGGGAGGATTAGGTCACCTGTCACCATCACCTCAGCTTTCCCTGTTCCCTCTGGACAGAGCTGCAGTTCTCAAAGTAACTAGTCATCAGTGCCAAGGAATATGCATATAATTTTTCCCAGCAAGCCATCTTTCTCACAATGGAAAGTATTTGAGGGTGACTTAGTTTTGAATGGGTACTTAAGACCTTTTAAGACCAGCTCCCACTGGGGGTGAAAACTGCCAGAACAGTTTTGTTCTGGCAGTATGATATTGATCAAAACAGTTGCTTGCATTTTTGGACTCTCCCTGGGGAAAAAGCAATGCAGACTCTCCTCTGAACTTCAAAATTTGCTTGAAAACTGGAACTATGCAAGCAGAGCCAATCACACAGTGCTCTCGCTCTCTCTCTCTTCCTCTCACCCCCTTGTCACTCTCCTTTTTCACAAGAGAAAGGCATAATTTCTCCCTGTATTTGTGACGTACTCAGAGTCATAACTTTTAGTTCTTCCAAAATACACATTTTAAGAAGCCATGAAAGACAGAAGGCCTTGTAAATTTGTAAAAAATGTGTATACTTTTTTATTAATTGCAAACTGAAGTTTCTTGTACCCCCACAAAGTTGACACCTTGGGGCTTTGTTGCTCTACTGATTGAGGTTGCATCCCATGAGACTGGTGGTTCACACCCTTTTAGCAGCAAATTTGTACCCCTTTTAAATACCAATGTCCTGAAACAAAGCCCCAGTTGCCCAACTCCAGATACAGCTCTGGATCTGACCACACCAGAGGCTATTTCTCACACTGCTGCAGGTGCATATGAAAAGATTATTCAACTGAATGAATAGCAGATATAGGATGAGGATGCGGGGGTAGTCCTCCAAAGAACATAATTTTCACTGAAAAGCTATCATTTGCATCTTCATTTGAGAATGAACATTCACCTGCTTCTTTCTCTTCAAGGAACTGTTTGATTTACAGCAGCCTGTCACCTGCACAAGAACAGAAACAAAAGTTTTAGTGCTAGCGGTTATCATTTATTTAGCACCAGCAGCGGGCTGCTTTATGCACAGAATGCAGAAGTACTCGATAGATTTACCAACTGGCACCTTATCCTATCACATTAGATCAAACCAAAGAGATTTATCATTATTTCACTGGGTAAAAGTTAAGGATAAACATACCACACTTAAATGGACTGGTTTTCTAGATGCTTTTCACTTTGGCTGAATTGTACCTATCACATGTATTCAAATGTGGGCAATTTAGGCCATATAATCCCTGAAGTCCAGTTGTAAGTCACGACTACAGTAGATCCATTGGATCAGTGGAGATCCTGTGAGTCAATGCCTGTATAAGTTCCATTGACTCTAGCTGCAGTGTGACTTACTACTGTATTTCAGCCAGTATGCTTGGCATAACAGTGCCCTTCAATGCCTCTCTGTTCAAAATGTCTATGGGACTCACTTTCAGTGTGTGCAATTCTGGTAACAGAGGGAATCTCATTCTGAGTGATGGGGGTGCTGCTCCTTCCCCCATTAGATCACATGGATTGTAGCCAAATATATTGACTTGGGGATCAGTTTCACAAAAATTGGTAAGATATAAATCTCCTGCAATGTGTCAACAAATAATGGTAAATGAGAAGGTGGAATAAAGAGAGATTACCTCTTACATGCATAGTCTCCCCTCAAATATGCTTAAATGCCTGACAACAGTTAATTTTAGTGGGAAGCCTTTCATAAGGAGGCCAAGAGTGATGGGTTACTCTGCCCTTTCAATGCAGGAAACTACTCACATGTTCTGTGTTCATATCACTCTTTTGATAATGACTAAACAACAACTCTTTCACCAATTTTAAAACTGATGGCACTTCCACTAGACCATTGCTAGCATCCAGCATTTTCAGCCATTATCTGAGGCTCTGGCAATCCTGGCTCTAGCCCTCCCACACCAGGCAGCTGGGTCTGCAATCCATCTACCATTTTAATTCTTCGTAAGAAGGACATACGGTTGTTTTTAGGAAGCAGAGTCCTCCGCTTGATGGCCAGCTTGATGACAATCCTTCTTTTGAAGGTGTCCACCATTTCAAAAACTGTCCAATCCTGTGTTGGTAGATAAAGAACCATAAGAACCAAAATCTGGGACCTTGAAGTTGCCCATCCATGGTTAGAGGCTGGACAGCAGCCTGAACGGGCAGATTTCACCTGGTTATTGACTTCCCCATTAAAGTGAGATACATAGTTCGTTTCATCGTTTAGTCGTTTAGTCGTGTCTGACTCTTCGTGACCCCATGAACCAGAGCACGCCAGGCCCTCCTATCCTCCACTGCCTCCCGGAGTTGTGTCAATTTCATGTTGGTTGCTTCGCAGACACTGTCCAGCCATCTCATCCTCTGTCGTCCCCTTCTCCTCTTGCCTTCACACTTTCCTAACATCAAGGTCTTTTCCAAGGAGTCTTCTCTTCTCATGAAATGGCCAAAGTACTGGAGCCTCAGCTTTAGGATCCGTCCCTCCAGTGAGCACTCAGTTTGATTTCCTTTAGAATGGATAAGTTTGTTCTCCTTGCAGTCCAGGGGACTCTCAAGAGCCTCCTCCAGCACCACAATTCAAAGGCATCAATTCTTCGGTGGTCTTCTTTCTTTATGGTCCAACTCTCACTTCCATACGTCACGACAGGAAAAACCATAGCTTTGACTATTCGGACTTTTGTTGGCAAGGTGATGCCTCTGCTCTTTAAGATGCTGTCAAGGTTTGCCATCGCTTTCCTCCCAAGAAGCAGGCGTCTTTTAATTTCGTGGCTGCTGTCTCCATCTGCAGTGATCATCGAGCCCAAGAAAGTAAAATCTGTCACTGCCTCCATATCTTCCCTTTTATTGGCCAGGAGGTGATGGGACCAGTGGCCATGATCTTAGTTTTTTTGATGTTGAGTTTCAGGCTGTTTTTTGCACTCTCCTCTTTCACCCTCATTACAAGGTTCTTTAATTCCTCCTCACTTTCTGCCATCAGAGTGGTATCATCTGCATATCGGAGGTTGCTGATATTTCTTCTGGCAATCTTGATTCCAGCTTGGGATTCCTCCAGTCCAGAAACATAGTTATTTCATCACAAAAAACAATATTTTATAGTTTTGCACTTGGATAGATACAAGCTATTTTATACATATCATTATCCATTGGCTGATTCTTCTTGCTGATGTGTAAATGGTCTCACAAATGACTCATAATGCACCAAGTCAATGCTATTTTGGGTTTATGTCAACAATCAAAAGAGTAGGCAGTTCGCAATAGTCTAGCATAGATTCATAGGTACCCATTCAGGTAAGTGGAGAGCATCAGAGGGGAATGCCAGTACCCCTCTCAAACCAGCAATCAGCCTTTGACTTCTAGATGTCATTAAGGGCTAGCTCAGTGGTTCTTAACCTTTGTTACTCGGATGCTTTTGAACTGCAACTCCCAGAAACCCCAGTCAGGACAGCTGGTGGTGAAGGCTTCTGGGAGTTGCAGTCCAAAACTCCTGAGTAACCCAAGGTTAAGAACCAGTGGGCTAGCTTATTTCCCTCCTGTCATTACCATAGTTTTTCATTAGACTGCATTAATGCAAATATTAAATCCAATGATTTTTGGTTTATTTAAAAGATGAGAGAAGTTGGATTCCATTTTTCAGCAAGCCATTATATTCATAAATCTTTCCCTCTGGGCAAGTATGCCTGTGTGGTCCCAAGAGATTACAAATGATTTGTAAAGGGTATGACAATCTTTCACTCTGACAAATTCACTGAACGTGTTCTTTTCCATGTAATTAATAAGCCACATCTTGCCTAACAAATAGCTTTCATAGTGTTTTAGGATTTATTTACCTTTCAGGTGTCCACTAAGGAACTATTAGTCACTGGGTTCTATTCCCCACAGCTTTGTGTGTTCATTAAGAGATTTAGTAGCTAAATTAATCAAAGAGGGTAATCAAGGTGGTTAAGTTGCAGTCTAAACCAACAGGTCCTCACCCCAAGCCATTTCATTTGGCATCTTAGCTGCCCTTGCAGGTTTGCTTCTTGAGCATTCAGGGCATTCTAGGAAAAGCCACTCATTCTAAGTGAAAAAAGAATTGACACTGGCCATGCTAGTCGGATGATCCTGTAAGAAGTAGCAAAATAAAATAACTTTGTCAAACACTGACTCGGGACTCCATATTTCATTATGAGTCAACAAGTGACAGTCCATGACTAAACCTGCAGCAGGTCTGGAACTACCCTTTCCCCATCCCAGGAAAATGGCATATGGACAAACTGCATCTTTGGTAACTGATAATCGGCCTTCAGTAACAAGCATGCCAA
The DNA here is from genome assembly GCF_051106095.1 of Pogona vitticeps. NCBI lineage: Eukaryota > Metazoa > Chordata > Lepidosauria > Squamata > Agamidae > Pogona > Pogona vitticeps. The sequence continues at coordinate 103,814,610 of NC_135783.1, read as the reverse complement.
CTACTGTATCTTGTCAAATAAATCACAGGGACAAGAGATCACTAATCAAATTACACCGCATGTTGAGTGCACCTGCTAAGAGTATGCCTGTAAATCAAAATATCTTCAGTGTACTAGTCCAGCAGAATATATCAGCGTGACATCGTTACAGCAGTTTGATGGCTTTTTAATTACCATAGTTTCATCCAACAAAATCTGGGATTTGCAATTTAGTGAGGTACTTTAAATTTTCTTGAGAGACATGTAGCACACTCCACTGAGCTACAGCATGAAAGCTCTGCAGCAGCCAATTCTAAATACCTCTCCAGACTGTAGATCCCAAGATTCCATTAGACTGAACCACACCCATAAAAGTGGTGTAAAGCTGCCACAGCTGTGTACTGTAGATTCATTGTATATTTATTCAGTTTGTTTTTAAAACCCTCCATTTTATGAATGTGAGATATGATGCTTCTGTATCCAGAATTCAAAATGCCAGGAAATGGCCCAGTATTGCTGCATAATATCATGCCTATTTTGTCACAAGGAAAAACGATCCCAAGATTATATAGCAAAGGACGACACCAATAGCAACAGCCAAGATGGTGTGAACGATAGTAATAGTAGCCAGTGAAAGTGGTAGCCAATGAAATGGAGGGAATTCACTGCATGATCCAGCAGCATGTATTTATTTATTTATTTACTATTAAAGACATCCCACCACCACCATCATCCCAAGACTCATGAAGGCTTCCTGAGGGCAAAATGGAGCCTCAGAATCTGAATGGGGGAAAGGAATATGAAGTTTTCTATTATTTAAAATTACAGTAAATATTTCCAGTGCCCAATTGAGGTACATTGGCATAAATGGATTTTGCCCAGTACATTTAAATGTTTAATATCAATGATGAAGACACTTTTGAAAATGCTAGATCTATTAAGGAAGGAAATGTCTTTCTTTGTTTCTATCTTAGATTAAATGTCCAACTATACCTACATTCAAGCGATTTCTGCTTTAATCATACACTTAGTATTTAAAATAAAGACATTTTGGCTGGAATACAATAGTGTTATATGGTTGTATAATGGCAATACTGAAAGTAATACAAAATATTTTGCTGAATGGTTATCATCCATCGGGCAGTCCACTAGGAATACAAATGGTTCACAGCTGACAGTCTGAAAATTGAAAAAGTGTGCTATTCAGCTTGTGGCGTTTTGCAATAAGATTATGGCCTAAGCTTTAAACAATAGTAAGCTTTAGACAACAGTAAAAACAAGTTTTGTGAAAGAAAAGTATATGGTGAACCAATAAAAGCTTGTCACTGAATTTGTATGGATTCAATATAGGAAACAGACATTTGGCCAATATTTTACTTTTAAAGACAAAAATTCTGTTGCATAGTTACATTAATAGTGTAACTTTGAGAAATGAATTGCTACTAATGAAGAAATCTACATAGACATTATCTGTTGCATACCAAGTCACACAATTTGACTGCAACAGATAAGGTGTATGGAGATTTCTTAATTTATGGCAATTCGTCTCTCACAAGTTATTTTGTCTGTGTAACTCTGCAAGAGGATTTCAGCCAATATTTCAAACAATGTAGTTGTGAGAGGCAAGATTCAAGTGAAATTGCCTTCAAAGCCCTTCTCAAAAAACAAACATGTTCAGCAGCCTCTTAAAAATCGGGAGGGAGGGGGCCAAGCACAGCTCGACTGAAATCTGATTCCAAAAAGATGGTGCCACTGCTGAGAAGGCCTGACTTCTTGTTGAAGATGTTCTGGCCTCCTTCAGGGTGGCCACCTGGAGGAGCATTGCCTGGAAGGATCTGGTGATGTTGGAGAATGACCTTGGGAAAAGACACTCCAACAAGTAACAGGATCCCAAACCATGAAAGGCTTTATAGGTGAGCATTAAGACCCTGAACTTCATCTGAGAGGCAGCAGGTAACCAGTGATAACAGTGTATTTGTTAAAGAAGTCACTGGAAAGTTCAAAGTTATTTAGGTGTGAGCCCTGCTAGTCATGACCTGGTCAGCAGGCAGTCCCTCCTCCATCCCTTCATCCAAAGACTCAAGAGTAGGTGTTCCTAACAAAGTGGGATTAATTCCAACTGAGAAGGGGGATGCAACAAAACAGGTGTTGATGGCATTAACCCTGGTTCAGTCACAGTTCTCTCTTCACTCCAGATTAATGGCATTGGAGGGGATGAGTCTCTAGTTCTGTTCGGTTCAGTACAACATGCCAGCCCAAAACTCAAGGCCCACGAAAGTGTAGAATGGTATAACTGCAATGTAAGCAGTCCATGAGATGCACCAGGGTCCACGGTCGTCCTCTTCCTGCCAGGTTTGATGTCTCCATCTCAATCAAGTCTCCCCTTGGAGACTTTTGTTGCTTAGTTGTTTAGTCGTGTCCGACTCTTTGTGACCCCATGGACCAGAGCACGCCAGGCCCTCCTGTCTTCCACTGCCTCCCGGAGTTGTGTCAAATTCATGTTGGTAGCTTCGATGACACTGTCCAACAATCTCGTCCTCTGTCGTCCCCTTCTCCTCCTGCCTTCACACTTTCCCCAACATCAGAGTCTTTTCCAGGGAGTCTTCTCTTCTCATGAGATGGCCAAAGTATTGGAACCTCAGCTACAGGATCTGTCCTTCCAGTGACCACTCAGGGTTGATTTCCTGCAAAATGGATAAGTTTGATCTCCTTGGAGACTATACTGATGCTTTTTCTGGCTCCCCCCCCCCCCATATCAGAGTAGAGTTGTGCAGATCTGATTTCTGCTCTTTCACACCCCATTGATAAGGACACATAGGTGGACAAAGGTTTTGGTGCTTCTCACCTTCCCCTTTCAGGACCCCCAGCTGTGCCAGGACCCCTGTTCAGTCGTATTTATTAATTATACAATCTCACTCATGAGGGGGTGATATGAATCTTCTTCCTTGATCTCCCCAGCTTGGTAGATTTCCCTCAGTTCTTCTGAGCATCTCCTCAAGCACCCTCCTCTACTTCTTCTTCCTCCCCCTCCTCCTCTGGTGGCTCTCTCCCTGGGTACCTACCTACTTCAGTCTGGATCCCCAGATATGTAGTCTCTAGCAGAACCTTCTAACTCTCCAGTTCCCTCTACTGCCTCCAGCACCTCCTTTATGTCCTATCCCCATCTACCACCTGCCCTCTTCTTCCCCTGCAGGCTTTCTGTCTCTCTCCCCAGGCAGTGCCTCAATCTGTGTTTGGCTGTTCCAGGTATGAGGCCTCACTAACTCTCCTTCTGTAGTGGTTGTTCTCAGAGCTCCAGGATTTAAGATGTGGTTACATGGGTTATGCTTTTTGGGGCCCCGGAATGGGTTTAGATGGCCCACTGCCAGAGGTGCCTTCACTGCTGTCCCTCTCACATTAAATACATGCAAACAATTTAAAATAATCATAGCCATTTGATGAGATTAGTGCCTCTCCAGGAAAAAAAAGATGCTGGAATGAAAGAATATTAGGTACACACACACACACACACACACACAGAGAGAGAGAGAGAGAGAGAGAGAATGCAATTGGCCATGTTGTTAAATATATTCAATATAATTAGGAATGTCAAATGTGAATCAGACCAAGAAAAATAGGTGGTTTTGTAAGGACTGCATATTTAATCCTGATCAGCATTTGGAAAGGAAAAAAAGTGGAATCATTGTTTTGCTTTTGGCAAAATGACAAAACAGTTTCACAGATCTTTTCTTTAAAAAACTTAGTGCTAAGTTCTTTTTCAAAAAGCATAATAAATTAATAGCAGTCATGTTGCATAAAGTAAAGAACTAAAGTAAATCCCCTTCTCCTTAAAAAGTCATTATTTTAAAACTGTATCTTATCTATAACAGAAAATATGTTCTTAACTCAATAATGCGAATATTCACCACAAATCCTCCGACATTCTGTATCTATTTTATATTGAGGATTAGCATTTGGCTCTTGCGTGTTCAGAATTTCCTTGTTCTTCTTTTAGGTAGCAATGACAAATGTTCATTTCACTTAGTAATGAATATGTATATAATTGTAGGATGGATTACTAGGTCTTTTGTGTGCGCTTCGATTGGATAGATCAAAGTAGTGCTGGAGTTTGTGCTCGCTCTATTTCTTTTTAATTTTTAATACCTGCTGTGGCCTTTGTTTGCAGAACCTTTTCTTTCTCTTACTTAAGGTGCCTGTGTATGTCCCAGAGTGGATGAGTGCCAAACATATACAGTTTGATTTGGAGTAGGAAATGAGTAGGCACACTTTGGCATGCCAGGTTACTGACCAGGGAAACTAAGAAGATGTCTTCCATACCTCCAAAATGTCTTCTTCTTGAGTTACTTGAAGGGAGCTTTGGCCCCAAAGTGATGGTCCACCATATTCACGAAGTTGATGATGTTTGTGTGTGTGTGTGTGTGTGTGTGTGTGTGTGTGTGTGTGTGTGTGTGTGTGTGTGTGTGTGTGAGAGAGAGAGAGAGAGAGAGAGAGAGAGAGAGAGAGAGAGAGAGAGAGATTCATTAGCTGAGGGAGACTGGGATTCCATTTCTCCTTCAGCTTATGAAGTTCAGTGGACCATCTTAGCTAAGTCACCATCTCCCACCCCAATCTATTTTGCAAGGATTTTGTGAGAATTAAGTCAACTAAACATTGACCTGAGAAGTATGGGAGATGACTGAGACAAGAAACTAATAAATAAACATTAATGTGCTAACTTGATTTTTCCTGTGATTCACAAAACACTTGTTGAGCATTTTATTTCTGCATCATCATATAAGTCAGCTTTGGTCACTAGAGCTGCCACTCAGCAGCATTCCATTCAAGATTTCAACAGTGAAATATGAGGACACAAAAGCATATCAGGAAATTACAAGGACTGTAATAGAAGAAATTGGCATCCTAAACTGAATGTATTAAGGAAGCTGTTAATCAGCGATATTGTACAGCTGTGTATACAGCTGAGTCATGCTGACTAGGAAGAAGGATGATGTAATTCATATGAGATCACCTGAGATGAGGTAACATTACCTGATTGGTCATATGTACTATATATTTTACAGAGGAACACACATGTAGAGTAGAGATTGTGGAGATTTGTTAGAGCAGTGGTCCCCAAGCTTGGGCCTCCAGATGTTCTTGGACTTCAACTCCCAGAAATCCTGGCCAGTAGAGGTAGTGGTGAAGGCTTCTGGGAGTTGTAGTCCAAGAACATCTGGAGGCCCAAGGTTGGGGACCACTGTGCTAGAGGATATGTTGTTGGAGTATTTTGTGAAGATTGTACATATGTAATATAAGCTTTAAGGAAGCATGTTGTGTCATGCTTTCTTCTCTGTGAGGACCTTGGAGGCTATTTGTAACCCTGCTTTGCTCAGCACACCCAAAAGAAATGCTTGACAAAGCGGTCCCTTCTGATGTCATACAGAGAGAAATAGAGAAGGGGTGGGAACTCTTCTCCCACCAACCCTTTAGCTCATGAAGATCAGTGGGTGATTTTGATTTTGTGCCACTGCTGCTTCTTGGGAAATTAAAAGGTTCATTATTCATCATATTGGTGCTCTTCTCCCTGATTTTCTCCATTGGGCCCAATGTTGTTGCACCGATGAGGACAGAAGAAGATCTCTCTCTGGGGAGAGATCTGATGCATGCAAGCACTGGACCCACTGTGCCATTTGGACCAACACACACACACACACACACACACACACACACACACACACGGACATGGACGCACACACACGGACATGGACGCACACACACTGACACAGAGCCTAGTAGCAGGAGGGAATTTATCCCCCTGGTTGGATGTTTGAAGAAACACAACAACCTTGCCTATTTGCAGCATTCATGAAATCAGCTAACAGTGAGCTTCAGAATTCACATATTTCCTCCATTCCAATATGTCACAAGTACCAGGGTGTTGGGGAGGGGGAGAGAGAAAGGGAGGGAGCATAGGATAGAAAATAAGGAGAAGGAGAGCTAAGTGACCTGTGATAACATGCTGCCACTTGAAGTGCGGTGCCCATCAGGCTGATGAAGCCCTGAGGTTAAGTCACACTTCTTTGTGTATCGTGTTGTGTACTACAATGTTTCGCCCATGCAGGTTTCCCTGCTGCCTCAAGCCTATTGGAGAAACTATATGGCTGTGTGTATCAGAGCTATATTTTGAAGAACATACGTATTTTACACATCATTGATAAAATTCCATGAAAGTTCGGAAATAGGAATCTAAATCCATGAGACTGCTCAGCTGCAAATTATGCAATAACCTTATAGCTCATGTGTCAAGACTACATTCATTTCTGTCCTACCACTTAGGCTCCAAAATGTTCCCTTACCTTGTACCTGATAATTCTGAGTGGTCTTTCTTTAGCTTAGCCAAACAAAAATCCTGCTATTTATATTTTCACGGATAGTTTTTTTTTAATTCCTGGGACTCGTCTAGTAATTAATTATTAAAGACACATTACACTAACATATATCTGGTGTCAACAACTGCAGGAAGCTGACCTTTGAACCATTGTATCACAGCTAAAAGCTGCTCTAATATTAGCAGCTGCAAAAAAATTTAATCTTCCTTAACAAGCTCCTTAAGAGGCTAATCTTACCAAACTACTATAAACTAGATTTCAGATAGTAGGCACTATCCTTCCCCTTCTTATCTTCTCATTGGGCATAGAATGCAGGCAATGGAGAGAAGAAAAACTTGTTTTTCTAGAAAAGGCAGCAAATGTTGAGATCATCCATCATTCCAGAAGGAGCAGTTGAGATCTAGAAGAGGGAAGACAGTTTACAATTGTTCTTAAAAACAAATTGCATGCCTTTGGTTAACTAACATGGATTGGCAATTTGGTCATCGGACAACAAGGCCTAACATTTGTCTTCCAAAGTTCCATTCAAAAAGCAGCGGTTTAGGTGCACCATGGGTACTGAAGTGGAGCCTAGGTGAAATGAAGAGTTCTCGTAGCCATTGCTAAAAATTTACTCCTCCACAATTCTCATGTCCTCTTCCAAGTCTGGAATGTCATTTTTTATTTATTATTGTTGGTCAATATCCTACTGCTAGTCCAAACCAGGAGCAGATCCACTGAATTATTTGACAAATAGTAAGTATTAGTTCTGTAAATCCATCTCTGATTCTTGTGTCTACCTCATGTGACACTAGCTATAGGATACCTGCCTTTGTGTTTCACAGTTATTACACTAAGAAACATTTATATTCAACAGTATTTTTACTATTTCTAGCTACCAATGGATTATTTTTGTTTGTGCTTCATCCTGACAATACTACTGCAGTTTTCATGTCATTAACACATCTGATCTAGCCACAGTGATATATATGCTTTAATTACATCCCGGTTGGATTACTATAACGCTCTCTACAGGAGGCTACTTTGGAAAATGTTTGGAAAGTTCAGCATGTTCTAAATGCTGCAGTCAGAGTTTTAACAGAGGTTGGTTACAGAGACCACACAATAACCCTATCACAGCAGCTCCACTGGTTGCCAGTCCATTTCCAGACGCGATTCAAAGTTTTGGTTTCCAGCCGTGATTCATTTCCAGGCATGATTCAAAGACCTGTTATTTAATTATCAAGTCACCTCTGACTTATGAGTGGTCCAGTGAATGTGATCTCCAAAATGTCCTGTCCTCAACAGCTCTGTTTGGTTCTTGCAAACTTGAGCCTGTGAGTTCTTTGATGGAATCAATCCATCTTATATTTGCTCTTCCTCATTTTGTGCCATTTTCAACTTGATATCAACTTTTTCCAACTTGATTTCTCCTGTAATCCACTTGTTCATCTTTCTGGCAATCCAGGGTATCCACAAAGCTCTCCTCCAGCACCATATTTCAAATGAATCCCTGTCAGTTTCCTTCCCTTCACACTTCTACTTAGTAAGTGGGAATACTATAGTGTGGATGATCTTGGTCTTCGTCTCCAGTGACACATCCTTAAACTGGATGACCTTTTCTAATTCCTTCATTGTTACCCTTCCAACTCTCAGTCTTCTGATTTCCTAGCTCCATTTGGGTTGATGACTGAACCAAAGTATACAGAATCTCTAGCACTTCAATTTTTTCATTGTGAATGTCAAAGTTGTAGTGTTTGTCTATAATCATGATTTTTGTCTTCCTCATGTTCCACTACAGTCCTGCTTTGGCACTTCTTTCTTTCGCTGTCACTAAAAGTTGTTTGAAGTCTTTACTGCTTTCTGCCAGTACGATGGTGTCATCTGCGTATCTGAAATTACTGATCTTTCTTCCACCAGTTTTCACAGAGTGGTCACATCGATCAGATAGGCGGGATATAAATAAATAAATAAATAAATAAATAAATAAATAAATAAATAAATAAATAAATAAACAAATAAACAAATAAACAAATAAACAAATAAATTCTCCTTCATCTGAATCTAATCCAGCTTTCCATATGATATGTTCTGCATGTAGATTGGACAGATATGGAGAGGAAGACCTTTTTCTGACACCTTTGCCTACAGGAAAACATTCTGTCTTTCCATATTTTGTGTCCATCTCCCCCTTCCAATTACATAGTCTGTTTGATTTCTATATTGACTATCTGATGATGTCCATGTGTACAACTGTCTGTTTCAGTTGCTTGAAACATGCGTTTGTAAAAAATAGATTGTTGGCTTAACAGCACTCTATGAGTTGTTCTCCTGTTTAAATTTCTGATCCCTAGACCAAATTTTCCAACACCATTCAGTTCTGCTTTATTTCCGGTTGCTTGTTCCAATCACCTATGAATATAAACATGTCTTGTTTTGGTGTGTGATCAGTTTCTTCCTGGATGCTTCCATAAAAGCTTTCAATTTCATCTTCTTTGGCATCTGTAGTTGGAGCATAATGATAGTTATGTTAAAAGATTTCCCCAGAAGTCGATTGATATTATGTAGTCAGACCTTGCATTATAGCCCCTAACTGCCTGCTCTGTCATGCCTCAATATTACAGCCATTTCATTTCTTCTGAGTCAGATAGATGGAAAGGAAAACACTTTGCATCTATCTGATGGAAAATGTCCCATTCCAATCCACTTTAGTTCACTGACATCAAGCACTGCAATGTTTAAATATTCCATTTCTTGTTTTATCTCTTCCAATTTGCCTTGATCCATGCTTCTCACATTCCATGTTCCAGTTCTATATATTGTGCGGCAATGGGCCTTCCTTTCAACTGTATCATTTTTGACCTATAAAGCCTTAAATGATTTGGGTCCATGCTTTCTCAAAGACTGAATCTCCCTTTAATTAGTGTGTCCAGATTTTAAGATTATCAGGGTTGCCTTCTCTTTGTCTCATCACACTCACAGATGCATTTGGTGGGGAGATACAGAAAAGGGTCTTCTCTATCACTATGCCCAGATTCTGGAATAGAGATGGACATGAATCAGAAAAATGGTGATTCATTTTGATTCATGATTCAGCAAGGTTGATGAATCAGGAATTATGAATTTATGATGTTTTCTAACAAATCAATGAATCAATTCATCAACTCATTTTTTTACTTTAAAACCCTATAAAGTGCAATTCCCCAAGAACGTAGAGACACCAAATTAGCAAAGACACTTCCATTGACTCTCTTCTATAAGCCATGTTAGTTTGATGACATTTGTATTTTAGACGTCTGAGTTATACACCCACAAAGAGGGCCCCCACAGGAAAGTTTCCCCCAGGCACCTAGAGACATCAAAATGACAGAAAAGCTTCCTCTGCAATTCCTCCAAGTTTGGTGAAGATTGGGTCTCAGACAGCCAAGCACTACAACCATTTTGTGGGTCCCTCCAGGAAAGTGCCCTTCAGCAGCTGGCTTAGTGAAACCATTCAACAAAGTTGGAAAATTTGTAGGAGACAATCATGGTAAGCTTTTCTGTAGCTTTGGTGTCTTTAGGTACCGGGGGGGGGACTTTCCAAGGGAGGGGATCTTTGTAGGTTCAAAACTCGGACACCTGAAACCCAATCCTCACCAAACTTGGAGGGATTGTAGAGCAGGGTCAGAGGAGGCTTCTCTGAAGTTTAGGTGCCTGGGGACCATTATCTAATCAAATGAATCAACAAATCAGAAATCACAAAAATTAATTGATTTGTGATTCAGCAGGGTTTTCAGCAGATTCGTACAAATAGGAATTGACAAATTAGAGATTTTTGAAAAAAATTGGTAATTCATTTTTTTTTTTTAACATTCATGCCCATTTGTACTCTGGAACTCTGTCCCATGAGAGGCCAAGGATGTCCCCATCTTTGTTGTCCTTCCACAAGCAGGCAAATACCTTCTTCAGGTAAGCATTTTCTTAAAGACTGGCTGTCTAAGAAGGGTTGAGTTATTTTTTTTAAAGAGAGTGTTGTATTTTCTTTTTGGTTTTTGCAAATGTGTTTTTACTACTTTTTACCTACAGGTTTTAATATTATAATTGTCTAATTCTTTTTAATATAGTAATAATCTATGGTTTTAGCTTTTCATATTGTTTCTTTTAATACTGTAATACTGGATCCTTTTTAAGAGAAAGGTGGCATACAACTATTTCACAGAAAGAAAGAAAGAAAGAAAGAAAGAAAGAAAGAAAGAAAGAAAGAAAGAAAGAAAGAAAGAAAGAAAGAAAGAAAGAAAGAAAGAAAAACCTGACACATGCATAGCAACAGAATGCCTTTTTCTGTATAAATGTCTTTCTTGAAAAATATGGATGTGCTGGAATCTAGGTTCTTTAATAGTGGGGCATAAAGTAATAGACCAATATCCTGTTGAATGTTGACATACACAGAAGTCCAACCGCAGAGGCTTGTTTAATGATCTGACATGGTGCTGGTAGCCTTGATCCAAACCAAGGGTGGGGGAGTTGAAATGACTACTGTTTCTCTCCCCAAACAATGGCAATATGGCAAACATCTCCTCTATTCTCAATATACATACCATTTTTCAAGTGCATCCAAGATACCAAAATATTCATCTTGTAAAACAGATTTGGCCTTTATGAACAACACATGGCCAATATTGAGACTGACCATGTAGCATCTTCTCTTCTTATCTTCCAGTGGTGTTCAGTAATATCAAACGTACAGTTCGTTGCCACTCAGCTACAAATTGTCCCACTTTTCGCTCAGCCTGCCACATTAGCCACAGGTTCAGTTCTAGGATGAAACCTCATGCTTCCAATACCCTTATCTTCCAGGTACAGTGGTGCCTCGCATAGCGACATTAATCCATGCAGCAAAAATCGCTGTTTAATGTGTTCCTGTGGGCAAAAAAATTACCTTAAAGTGAAGATCCTCCATAGGGCAGTCATTTTCGCTGCCTCTTAAGTGAGGAATCAATGCAAAAACACAGCGGGCGACCATTTTTTTTACCCGGTGGCCATTTTGGAACCACCGATCAGCTGTTAAAAATCTTCATTTTGCGATGATTGGTAAGCAAAACAGGGAACCGATCATCGCAAACAAAAAAAACACATAGGAAACATTGCAATGCGATTGCTTTTGCGATCGCAAAATCTTCATCGCTATGCGGTTTCATCGCTAAACGGAGAGCCCGTTAAGCAAGGCACCACTGTACCTGTTGCCATTGGGGGGGGGAGGAAAAGGAGGAAGGGTGAAGTTGCTGGTGGTGGCATCAGCCATACAGTCTAATTATTTGTCTAGCTTCCCTTCAGCCACATGTCTCTCTCTGTATCTTATTCTGGCAATCGTTAGTGCAACCATTCAAAGGCACTGATTTGTAAACGTTAAGTCTTACAGTCATATCGTATTATCATACTACCCTATACATTCTGCCTAATAAATCAACCATACTGAATCCATTGATTCAGCAGGGATTCCCGTAATCTACCAAACGATAGTTCAGTGGATGCCAGTTCCCCCCATGTGCACATGTTTCAGAATTAATTAACTGGAGCTTCTATAATTATGCTAACAAATATCTGACTGTTTTAAAGCCCAGACTTTAAAACAGTGAAGGTAAAGTGCTAGGATTTAAACCAACTCAGTCCCATTGGCTTCATAAAATTGGGTTGCACAACAAAACCAATATTTCACAATTGCACAAGCAGCATCTATTATTCCTATGGTTTTCTTTGTCCCAGTGTGCTAAAAAGTGTATGTGAGTCAAATATAATTCAGGTTGTATGATGTATCTCACTAGTCAAGAATTGCATAAAAGATAAACGAACGTGCTTTGTGCTGGCATTTTTTAATTTTTTTTAAAAAAAATAAATGGAGCTGGTTGGGAGAAAACCAAATAAGTCAAACTTAGTTCTGCCCCACAGCATTTGGTTACACTTATGATAATCCCAAAATACTACATATATCAGGGCAACAACCCCAAATCATCAAAGTTCCATTGAGGGAGAGTATGGAACTCGTATATTAGTGTTTTGCTAGACCTACTGTCTAATCCATATACATAGGTTGGATTGTGTTGGAACTGTAGAATTGTAGAGCTGGAAAGGATCCAGTCCACTTTTACCCCCATTTCCTGTATGTCAGTTTAGGAATCCTTGACAAACATCAGGAACATCTGGAAGCTGGGAGAGGGTTGCTTACTGCCTTTAGGAGAAGGATGGTCAATGGTGGGCACCACACCTTGCATGCAAATGGTCCTAGGCTCATTTCCTGGCATCTGGGATAAGGTTAGGAAGCATTCTTCCTGAAGTCTTCGACAGCCATTGCCAGTACACCTAGACGAGGGATAGGGAACATCTTCATAAGTTTTTAGAAGTGAGTTCCCATCAGCCCCAGACAGAATAATCAGGAATGGTTTGTGGCCCAACTATATCTGGATGGATGGTTCTCCGCCCCTGATATAGTCCACTGCTGAGTTACATCAGCCAACAGTCTTGATTTGCTCTAAGACAACTTCCAACAAATACTTGTTTCCCGGGTGTGTTTTTTATGAATCTCCCAGGGCAGACTGAAATACAGCATCATGGGCTCTTCCTACCTTACTGGCTTCTCCTTGGATTATTTTGATCACCTCTTTGCAAGACATTTTGAAATCTGGTTGCTGCAGCAATGAGGGAGAGATTGCACTACCAGACTGAGGAGGAGCTATTACCGATTTCTGTCTCTTTTTTTAAAAAATGCAAATACTTTAAAATATTTCTAAGTCTGACACTTCAGATTTCATGCTTCTCTTTCACAAAATTTGCAAGAGAACATGTTATGCCACTAACACCATAATGTGGAATTATGATTTTTGCAGCCCATTATCTAGAGGACTTAGGGGGACGTGGTGGCGCTGCAGGTTAAACCACAGAAGCCTCTGTGCTGCAAGGTCAGAAGACCAGCAGTCGTAAGATTGAATCCATGTGGCGGAGTGAGCTCCTGTTGCTTGTCCCAGCTCATGCCAACCTAGCAGTTCAAAAGCATGCAAATGCAAGTAGATAAATAGGTACCACCTCGGTGGGAAGGTAACAGTGTTCCGTGTCTAGTTGCGCTGGCCACGTGACCACGGAAACTCTCTATGGACAAACGCTGGCTCTATGGGTTGGAAATGGAGATGAGCACCGTGCCCTAGAGTCGGACACAACTGGACTAAATGTCAAGGGTAACCTTTACCTTTATCTGGAGGCCTTAATATGTGTCAAAGCAGAAACCACAGCGGAAAATCCCTTGTGGTTACAACAACAGTTTGGTAGAGGAGGACGAGGCAGCTCTAAGAACCTTTCTCCAAACTGTTTAATTTTTCCAATGAAAAGTCAGAATTCAAGATATAAGATTATATCTCTGGACAAAAGAAAGACCATACTTGTGGGCCAAGCTCTGAGGCTAGCTCTGCCCTCAGACCATTGCAAGGAGAGACCTGGGATGATACCCAACATTGCCTTGGCAGAGGGAAGCACTACTTGTGGTATCCACTTACACTTAGTTCTGAGAGTACTCATTTCCCTTGAACATCCCACATTATGTTTCAGAATGCTTCCCTGACCATTGGTGTACTGGGGGGGGCGCGCTCTGGGGGTTGCTGGTGGAAGGTGAGAGCAAGGAAATCAGCTTGGAGGAACTGCAGTCCAAGAGGATGATATTCAAAGTCACCCTCCAGCGACTTCCCAGAAAACTGTTGGGCACTTAAGCCGAATTGGTTTAACTGATACTTAAGGATCCTTGAATAGCTAGGACAAGCTCAGCAGATGTAAATCTTCCCAGCACAGTGATGCACATTCTAACCAAGAGAAAAGCTGCTCCTGTCAGTATAAGAGCACAATTTCCCACCAGTTTGGGGCAATCCTAGTTCTTTGAGATTTTCTCAAATGTAGTTATTGAAAGGAAAATAAGGTTATTTCTATTTAGACATCTCATGGTTTGGAGAAGGCTTTAAAAAAAAAAAAGCCAGAAGTCCATCCAAGCAGCAAGTTCATTGCAAGTCCAAATTAAGTTAGTACAAGAGTAACCCTTCAGGGTTAAACTTGAGCAGTCCTGCATTCTCTGGTTTGTTTTTCCCTAAAAAAAAGAAAGATCAGCTGAAATGCTCTGTTGGGTTTGGTTATGATAATGTTTTTTTTTTTTAAAGCCTTGGTGCTTTGTTTTGGTTTTCTTTGCAAAATATTATTAATTCATCTCATTCATATGCATTATGACAGGGAATTTTTAATACGAAGGCAAACGGCTGACAAAACATTTAAGCCTTGTTGAAGATGGTTAAGTAATACTGCCAGCCAACCTCTACTCTACATAAGCAAGCAAGGGAGGCAAAGATTGCCCCCGAGTCCCATTTAGAATTCATGACAGGTTCGCTTTTGAAATGCCAGCCCTCCTATGGCAGTGCTGTCTCCTCACAGGGCCTCGCTTCCTTTTCAAAAAGGCACAAAGCCTCCATGGCTTGACAGCAAAAGAAGGAACTTTTTCATCACCCCAGAGCTGTGATGTACTCGCAAATGATAAGATGCTTCATAAAGCGACTTTCTGGAGGACAGTATATTTCCATGCCTAGATTTTAAAATATATTATTTGCAGGGAATACAGTGCAAAGAGGTATAAATGTTTTACTGGGTGCTGGTTTTCTGAAAGCAGAATTACTCATGAGTGGCGAATCGACAGGCCTGTGATTCAGTTTGTCCCTGGCGAACCAACATTAATAAATCATGGATATTGTCGCTCACTCTTTGTCAGTTTTTTTTTGGGGGGGGGTGGTATTTGGCATTTTAGAAGATATTATGTATTGCTGTCACATTACAAAGAGATGCGTGGCACCTTTGAGACTAAAGAGACTAAAAGCGAGAGCTTTTGTGGGCACACAGCCTGCTCCCAGGGGAAACTGTATATAAACATAGCAAATTGTGCCCCTCAGAGGCTTCTCAATTGTGGGGTTTTTGGGGGGACCAAACAGGCAGAGGGGGAGGGGAGAAGGGGGTTGTGGGAAAAGCAAAAACAGCTGGAGATGTTCAGACGTTTCCCACCCTGATCCAGTGTAACTCAGCACCCAGTCATAGCATGCTGTCAGCAGTACTGCATACGATGCCCTAACATTTATTTATTCACTTGATTTTTATACCACCCCTTTAAGGAGCACACCAATCAGAACTCTTACATTCCCCATAAAACAATGCAATCACTATGGGGGTCCACCGATAAGAGAACTAAAATCAGTACAAGAAAAAAATGAGCAGGAAACATCAGATTCTATGGAACACATACAGCATGGGGTTGTATAAGTCTTTTTGTGTCTGTGCGTCTCACAATCTATGTTTTCAGAGGGGAAGCCTGGGGAAGGAATATGTCTCCTTTGCACATAAGAAGGAAGCACCGAAACGTGAACTTTGCACAAATTGGTTGGGGCAACTCGGCAAGCAGTTTATTTCTCAGGAACACATGGAAACTTTGCTTTGCAAGATACATAAGGTGCAATCTAAAGTGCCAAAGCCCTACTGGGGTGACAGGCTGGTGACCCTATGAATGTGTCTTTCCCGTTCAGGCTCAATTCCATCCCGGATGCTGTTCAATAAGGCTTTGACTTCACCATATACACTGTGCTGTTGCTGTTTGCTGCTAGATAAAGGTATAGAAATTACTGCACCTCAACCCAGTGGGGGCTGATGACTCCCATTTTTGTGGGGGCCATGCATCTGTTGTGAGTTTCAGTCCAAACTTTTACAGGCACTGCCCAACCATGTTTTTGTACCAGGTTCAGCACCTTAGAAAGCTCATGTAAAGTTCAGGCTAAAACTGGGTTGACTAAGAAGGAAGTCATCATCTTCCAGACTTTAGTCACTGAGACCTCTTGAACTGGGGATGAAACAAGTCTCTTGCCAAACAATTCTAGGGAACTGCCTCCCCCCCCCCATATTTTTTTCTGATGTTCTGCACCAGAATCAGACTGCAGGGAGTTTTTGAAACAAGTTTTGCAGGAGGCTGGATGATCTGAATGTTCTTCCTAACAGAAGCAGACACACACAGAGAGAATCTATACAAACAGACTGTTAGATTGTTTTCCCCGTGCAGGATGTCTGTCTTTCATGGAGGGTAACAGCCAATCATGCAGTTCCCACAGCTGCTGTCTGAAGCGGAACAGTGCAAGAATGGTCTTATCTGCCATCAGATATGTTAATGGTGTTCAGGATCCATTCTGGTAGAGATAGTGGGACAGGGGAAAGTCTGCTTGTAGTGGATCTGTGCCCCTCTCAATTCTAAGGAGCGCAACTACATACACCATAAGATCACGGCCTCATTACGAAAACATGTGGGGCTTTATAATTGTGTTTTATCAGAAATGAATGCTCATCTCTCCTCCCCCAACCCCAGCTATAGAAAGCTTACCACCAGCATTACATTCTCTAAGGCTATCGCAGCAGGACACAGTTAAATGAGTGTGAAATTTTTTTTAGTCGTCCGAAGGCTGCCTGTATTTGCTTAATGAATGCCACATCCATCCTTGATGCACGGGCTCCTCAATAAATTATTACATCTGAAATGTATTGCTCAGAATTTAGACTTCATACACTCTTGAAACAGTATTTTGGAACCTGTCTGATGAACATATTCATGAGCTGTTCAAACATTTAGCTGCTGAAACAAATGAGGATTCTTCAGAAGACTTGCTTTCCACATGCACAGAACCAAGACAGGTGGGAGATGTAGAATCACTCGAGCAAAACTCTGGTCATCCTCAGGTATGTTTGTTTACCCAAAAAGAAAACACATTATTTTGGTTTTTTCCTCCATCCATTGCTTATCTGCAGCTTCTGGAATGTGATTGTCCAGGCAACTTTTTTTTTTTTTTTTAAGCATCTCTATAACACTCCCTTTGAGAACAAAAACTGACAGATTAACTGCGGCATGCATGAGCTTTCACATAAACACTAATCCATGAAGGTTTATGCTACAATAAATCAGTTAGTCTGCAAAGTACCACCGTGCTGTTTTTACTTCAAGGGACTAAAATGGCTTCCCTTCTGGAAGTTCTCCCTTTGACTGTAAATAGTGTGGAAAGGCTGGGATTTAGATATGCTTTCAGCTCACCGAAATGGGATTTCTAACTCTCTTTTTTCCTCCATTTGAACAGCAGACCATGATGCTATTATCTCAAATTGTTTTCCAACTCTCCTTAGGTTCGAAAGCAATTTTCCACATGGTGTTGTGTTGCATTGTGTGGGGTGTTATCGAGAAACATATGCCAATGCTTGCTTGGGTATGAGGAACAAGTTGTTTAGGTTTTTTTGTTTGGTTATTTTTTGACGGTGGTGGTGGTGGTGGTTTTTTGTTTTGTTTTGAGTGCTGGCCAAGAGCTTCATTTGTGAGCTAGATGCAATGTCCATTTTACTAGTTCAGGTTTCTCTCCAAGCTCTCTCCCTTCTTCTCCCTGGCCACCACTGGAATCCTTTGAGGAAACACTCACAGAATCAAATCTTAATACAGAGTAACTGTAAGACATACAGCAGAGTTCCACTAAAGGAGTCAGGTATTTCAAAAGTGTCCCTGTGGACTGAGAAAATGTCAAAGCTCATAAGCCATTAAGAATTAGCCTGCTTAACTTCTGAATACAAAATCAGTGTTGCTAGTATCATTAGTGCTGAAGAGGACAAACATACTGATGGTTCACAAAGCTTTTCACAAGCTGCTGATCCCTTGAAATTAATTTAGTGACTGAAAAGTTAAAAACACTTGGATGAAGAGTGGTATATTATCTTGGCTGTATTGAGTTAAGCTGAGAACCAGAAAGCCAATCTGCTATGGTGCTTAGAGTATGGTACAAGGATTCAGGAGACTTGATTTAAAATCCCTGTTCTACCATGAAGCTCACTGGGCCAGTCACACTCTTCTGTGTCTTCCTCACACTTTTCAGCCTCTCATGGGGTGTTTTGTGAGAATAAATGGGTCAGAAGAAGTGCTTGTCAAATTGTCTCCAGCTTACAGTGACCTTATGAATGAGGAATTTCCAGAATGTCCTGCTCAGCTCTTGTAAATTTAAGAAGAGAGCTATATTTGAAAATAAGGTGACTACTGAAATAAGAAGGAGAAGAGAGGGAAGGTTGTATGGAGATTGCTAGTATATTTCTCATCCTGTATGAGCCATTATTATGTCCCATGAAGTCTGAACTCACATAGTAACCCTAATATGGATTTCAAGGTAAATGAGGCTGCAGTCACACAGAAATGCCCCTCTTCTTTCTCGCTTCTGCTTCCTGTATAGTCATGTATTGCGGTCGTGTGGCATATATTCTGGTTCATATTTTTTTAACCGTTCTACTCTTTTTTTGCTGAATTTGATGCGATACATTTATCTACACTCCTTCAGTGTTTGGGACATATCCTATTACTTTTATTATGCTGTTCTCTGCCTCCTTCCCTTTAAAAAAATGCTGGCCACGTACTGATTGGGGCCTTTGCTTCTTATTTCTGTTTTTCGTTATCTTCTGTTGAGGAGAATTCACAGTGCACTGCAGAGGCAGTTAAAATACAGTAGGGGGACTGATCCTCTGTATCTGACAGAAGTATACCAACACACTGATATTCCCATTTGAAAATTAATTTAAAAAATTTAAGGAGTTGAACGACTCCGCATGAGGGAGGTGGGACCACACGTCAGATGCCCAGGAGATAAATCTGTTTTTGAGTACAAACACAATGGGATGTTTTTTGTACTGCATGATGAAATGTGGGCTGTATTTGATGTGGAGTTAGCATGGAGGGAGAACAAAAGAATCAATAATGGTCTTGCATTGTCTGAACCCAAAAAAAGGGTCAGAATTCATGAGGAATAACTCAGAAACATTTTGCTGGTGTGATCGCAGCCTGGGTTATATAAAAAGTGGCTTTAATAGTTCCATATCCCCAGTGAATGAATCCAAGCCCCATCCTAGCCTAGGGATAATGGAAATTAATTAGGACTACTCTTCCTGAGATAACTTGCACCAGCATTGTGGCTGTATTCCTGGGCTAGACGAGATGTGCATCTTGCATAACATGACTCTTCCCTCATCTACCTGTCACTCCCTCCCTCCATCCATCCATCCCTCCCCCCCCTCTCTCTCTCTGTCTCACCCCCTCCCTCTGTCCCACCCTCCCTCTCTCTCTCTCTTGCTATTGTATCTTAGCCAGAGGAACAGTTTGGCTGGCAGAATTCCTCTGGTGGCAGATTTTCTGTTGACAGGACAGACTTGTGCCCAACCCTGACTTCTTCTAGTTTCTAAATCATTGGATTAGGATTGCACTGAAAACTGGCACAGTCATGGTATCATGTGGCCAAACTCTCCCAAGGCCCGAGACAGGAGAAGATGAGCCACAGCAAGAAAGAAAGGCTCTTCAGAGCAGTGGCAGGGACCTTCTTCAAGGGGTTGGATGCAAATGATTTGTGGCTCCTCATGCTCCTGTCCTAAGGTGGGGGTCTGGTTCTGTTTCAAGAAAGCACCAACCTTCAATAAAGAAGTAGTCTACACTTGAGCAATATATGAAGTATTTTCACACATGCAAAATCACACATGGACCATACCTTGAAAGGTAATACGTGTCCTTGCTGGATTGCAGCTGTTGGGTCAGTTTGTTCCTGAATGATGTGAACAACCAAATCATCTCAGGCTGGTATTTCTGCTAGGATATAAAACCCAAGTTTAAACAGAAACAGTGTTCTTGGTAGCAATTTTTACTGCAAGTTCCACTTAAGTCAAAGGGCTTGGTTTCAGACTGCTTACTGTTACTTGCTTTCTCTCCTGTCTACAGTTCGCTACCCAAAGTTATGAACAAGATGGCATCCTTCCCATTCCATAAACAAAAGCCAACAGGACTGACTATTGAATTTTGCTTCAGGACTGGCCACAAGGAGGCACGATAATTTAGCCATGCAGGGAAGGCTGCATGGCATACAGCTTGCTTGTCCAATACCAGGCTGCTTGCGCCAAGCATTTCTCACCGCCTTACAATACCTAATGGCACAGTTGGTCCCTCTCATCATCGTCATCATCATCATCAGTGGTTTGCCTGTATAACTTCAACGTTTGGTTGAAATTACAAAGCTTTCTTCAGAGAATGTTATCTAAGCTCCCCAAAAATCAGCCATCAGTATTGCACATAGATGTATTAAAATGATGCACCAAACATGTAAAACAGATAGAAAAGCTAATTGTTCATTTTAAATGCCTATATATACAAACATGATACAGCACTGCTGTGATTAATCAGCAACTCAGTCCTCTGAGATTTCAGCATTAAGGAAATGATTGTTTCTTAATCCACATCACACTAAGTACAGAGATATGACTAAACTGAAAAGAATTATTCTGGAGAGAAACACCACAGAAATCAAAAGCAAAAGTGATGTTGAAGATTGGCAATCAATGATACTGACACAAAGCTGGGGAAGAGGAACGCTTTCTGCAGTTACTAAACATTCTTTTCCAATGTGATCTGAACACCTAGATAGATAGATAGATAGATAGATAGATAGATAGATAGATAGATAGATAGATAGATAGATAGATAGATAGATAGATAGATAGATAGATAGATAGATAGACAGACAGACAGACAGACAGACAGACAGACAGACAGACAGACAGACAGACAGACGATAGATAGATAGATAGATAGATAGATAGATAGATAGATAGATAGATAGATAGATAGATAGATAGATAGATAGATAGATAGATAGATAGATAGATAGATAGATCTGCTTTCTCTTTCCTGTTAGTTTGTTCTCTTGTTCTATAGCAGTAAACAGCATTTCCATTTAGTGTTGGGTTACACGGGCAGCGTTACAAGAGGAGGCTTTCATTTCTCTCCCTTGTTCAATTCCCTTTCTCTTTTTTTGTATGCTATTCTTAGAATCATAAAATAATGGAGTTGGAAGGGATCTATATTTTGTAAGCCGCCCCGAGTAGACATGGTCTAGAGGGGCGGGGTAAAAATCAAATATATAAATAAATAAATAAAATCAAACCCAACCTCTGCTCCATGCAGGAACCCACGTTAAAGTATATGTGACAGGTGACTGTCTCATTTCCTCCTGAATGCCTCCAGTGTTAGAGTGCTCACCACCTCCCGAGGCAATTGTTTCCATTGTTGTACTGCTCTAAATGTCAGGAGATTTTTCCTGATATTCAGATAAAATCTGGCTTCCTGTAACTTGAGCCCATTATTACAAGTTCTGCACTTTGGGACGATTGTGAATGGATCCTGGCCCTCCACAGACCCTTCCCTTTCTGCTGTGATAAAAACTTTTATTCACTCACCCTATTTATTACTTATGTATGCTGGTATACATCAAATGACAAATTGTAGTGGCCAACTTATTCTGGTTAAAAAGCAGCACTTGTATTCCTTGTCACACATCAGTCACACAACTTAACATGCTGTGAAAAATAAAGACTAGTGGCAATTTATTTTATGCATTTATTTATTAAGCAAACTTCTACCCTATCTATCTAATGGCCAGGCCACTATTCTGGTTGGGTTACATTAGTAAAATACACAAAATTTACCATCAATGAAAAGAAGACATTTCACCCTGGCAATCCCTTGTTTCACAAACATATGAATCCCAAATCACAAGATGGCAATAAATATAAATCAGTTGGGAAGACAGGTGGTAGATCTGAGTTGAGAGCCACTCTTCCAAGGAGAGGAACTCATAATCATCAGTATGCATTAAAATTAACAAAATGGAATGTATGAGTTAATGGGAGGATATCTGTTGCTAACATAGCCTTAGATTTATTTAGGGCCAAAAAGTATGCTAAATCCACTTAAAGATGGTCAGAGAAACCCCACATAGCACAACAAGAAGCTTAACATTTATTTTTCCATCATAAAAGTCCAGAAGTTAATTATGTACAAGCACTTCCTTCATGCACAGGTCAAGGGTTGCAAAAAAATTGAAACCTCCATGACAACCATCTCCACAAAGCCAGTTTTAGGAGGAGGGGACATAATCACATCCATACTTTGGGTGCCTGAATACTTCCCTGCAACGAGGCTCTCTGCTACCTACTCCTGGGTGACCACGGGCAGCTGCAAGGCTTCAACACACTTCAAAAGGGCAGATGGGCAGGACTGGCCAGTCAGTCACCACCCCATCAAACAACCTCAAGGCTACATCTTTGTTCCATGTGGCTGATTTCTGCTGTTTTGCCTGTGAGATTTATATGGTTTGATTTTTCTGGAGGAGGATTCTACTTTCAGCCTTGTTAGTGTGCAGTTCTGTCTTTTTCTGTTGAATTCATTTGAAAGTTCGGATTGAGTCTGGTGGTTGTAACAGGCCCACAGAGTCCTATGGGGCTCAGCATTTGACCTACTGCGCCAAAGGTGACACTGATTGATCTGTCTGCTATGTTGTAGACTGTATTTCAGACTTAACTGTTCCCAAAGCGGTTTACAATGAAGACAAGTTAAACCAAGCCACAAGGGAATAGTTTTATGTTCAAAATAGTTCCAAAAGCCAAAACAAGACAAGATTCACCAATGTAACAAAAAGAGCAAGATAATCCAGGGAGACCAAAGAACAACAAAGCGGCAAATATAGCATCTCTTGACACTCAGGGTGCATTGCTGTGTAACTAGTTGGTGCTCCAAACTTCCATCTGTTATTTGATGTAACAAATTGCTCCATTAACTAGGAATGATGTGCACTGCCCTGACATAATGGAGAAAGAAATATTGTTCTATTAATCGCTGCTCTGTCTAAACTAAGTTAAGGGACAGCGATACAATTGAACTTCCCAAGTAAAAAATCAGCCATATATCACTTTCTAGATTGCGTTAGAATCACACTGGATTGGACTCACAAAGGTGGACCTGCCAGAGTTGTTCATGAGTTTATAGGATCTTTCTGCTCCACTTGTCAGAAACCATACATTCATCCATTACTATTCATTAGGGCTAACACATTTTGCCTGAGATTTTCCTGTTCCTCTGAGCCAACGAGATCCATAAGAGATTTAAAAGAGATTTTACAGTAATTTACCACTCACCCCTGCTGCCTTTGCAACCATCACATAGGGATAATCATGCTATACCCAGCATTGGGGATGATAAGAAGCACTGCTGCATCAGAGTAAAGTTCAGGGTCAATCTTTGCTTTCCTGGGCAGTTGTCCTTTAACTGTGAAGGGGAGATAAATCAGAGCTTTTCTTCACTGCAGCCATTTGAAGCATGCTTATGTTCATATATGGACCACTGACGTTAATGGAATAAATCCAAAAGTTAATCCCAGTTAGAGTAAACTCATTGGATCAATGGTACATAAGTCCATTCATTCAGTGGCTGTAGACCAATAAAAAAAAATCACCACACAGTACAGAAGCTTTTGTGGATGAGCACCACTTGTACCTCATGCGGTGATGTTCATCCAAGAAAGCTCACATATTGCATGGTTATTTTAATGGTCTATAAATAAAGGTAAAGGTTCCCCTTGACATTTTTAGTCCAGTCATTTCCGACTCTAGGGGGCAGTGCTCATCCTGTTTTTCCAGCTGTAGAGCCAGCGCTTGTCCGAAGATAGTTTCCGTTGTCACGTGGCCAACATGACTAGGGAATGCTGTTTTACCTTCCCACCGAGGTGGTACCTATTTATCTACTCGCATTTCCATGCTTTCGAACTGCTAGGTTGGCAGGGAGCTGGGACAAAGCAATGGGAGCTCACTCCGTCATGTGGATTCGATCTTACGACTGCTGGTCTTCTGACCATGCAGCACAGGCTTCTGCGGTTTAGCCCGCAGCGCCACCACATCCCATAATAGTCTATAAAGGTAAGGTCTATTATTGCATTTGCATTTTATTTTGTATTGATCACACAGCTCCACTTTATTTCATTCAGTGGGGTTACTCTTGTTAGAAACAAGTAATAGATTTCTTATATTATTTTATTTCATCTAAGAAAATGTGTTTGGACTCAAAATATAAAAGAGGGAGAGAGGGAGAAGTATCGAGTGTATGTTATCTTTATTACTTGAATGTAGAGCTGGCTAGCCTAATTATACTCTCTTCTTTTTTCCTGTACAGATGCAAAAGAAACATCAGCATAGGCAGCCAAGTCATTCATAAGGATCTAAGAGGTTTTACCATCTGCTCTGTTAAAACTCTCAGCATCTTTATGCAAAATTAATGTTAAAGATTCTAATATATTTAGAAATTAACTAAAGCATTCAGTGCTTATTTTTCTCTCTTCTTCTTAGATCCTAAAAGCATGTCTATATCTGTAACATTATGGTTAAATAAAAAAAAGTTCAGAGAAATCTAAGCTTCAGTCTTAAGTATCCTCCTTGTTTAGAAATGAATGCCTTTGAAGTCTATGGGATTTATATTTTAATAAATATGTTGTGGATTGGAGAGCCACTAATTTAAAATTTTACTACCACTTCACATTAAAATAGCACAAATGCCTTCCATAATACAGCAGTAACACAGTCACTATTTGCCAGTCATTAGACTGGAGATTATGGAAGCAATATATTATTTTTTGATCCCTAATAACAGCTCTGCAGCTTAGTTGCACGTTACCTTTTAATTTGATTAGTATAATTAAATGGTACAAATCTTCAGTAAACATTGTGCCTATATGTAATACCATGTTTTCCTGAAAATAAGACCTAACCTGAAAATAAGCCCTAGTATGATTTTTCAGGATGCTCGCAATATAAGCCCTACCCCAAAAATAAGCCCTAGTTCAGTGAAACCCCGTCCTCCACCATTGTGCAGCAACCAGAAGAAGATGACATGACTATATTTGAATCAATGTAGATTCCTGTACATGAAAAAAAAAATAAGACATCCCCTGAAAATAAGCCCTAATGCGTTTTTGGAGCAAAAATTAATAATTTTCAGGGAAACAAGGTAGTTAAATGATAGATGCTATAGGTTGCAAACTAGGCTCTCCATGGCAGTAGCACATCCCTGATGTTGTTTTTATATGCCATCAAGTTGATTTAGACTTGTGAATAAATTCCATCCAAAATGTCCTGTGTAAGCGTTTTCCACTGGCTTGCGGGGGGGGGGGGGGAGTGTCCAAATGAGGTGAAGCAGTCCTTTTACATTACTGGGGGAGATGCATGGTGGTTCAAGAAGCCCACAATCACACTAAGGTAAAGTGAGCATCCCTACAGATCACTGAAGTTTGCTTTGGCTTTAGGGGAGTTGAAAAGGATAACAGTTGAACAGAAATAAGCAAAGTGTCCTGCTCATATACCACCTCATAGCACTTCAAGCATTGGGTAGTTCACAATTTAATTATGAAGTCTAAACATTGACCCCATCCTCCAGCAAGCTGGGTACCCAATTTACCAGCCTTAAAAGAATGGAAAACTTGAGGCAACCTTGAGCCAGCTACCTGAGCCCAGGATTGAATTCAGTTTGTGAGCAGACTCTTCACTTCGGTACTGCAGTTTAAACACAGCACCACGAGGCTCCTTAGTAGCTGTAAGCAAAAGAAGGAAGTGTCAAAGGATACAAGAGAATGACAACTGAAGCCCTAATCAAAGCCTAAACCTCTCCTGAAAACATGCTGAGATATGGGAAGCATGCCAATTACTCTCATGGAATCTATTTATTACCCAGTTAGTGACTGAATAACTACCGTATATTGCATCCTGGTGTGGCAACAGGAGGGCGGTACATTGCTTATTCAACCAGACACCTTCTAGAGTTTTCTTGCTTTTTCTTGTAGGTAACTACACTGCAACTTCCTTGCACATAGGATTGTGTGCGAATGGGAACTTGAGATGCGCAACTGTTTCTCTTGTGCAAACTTTGATTTGAATAAATAAAGTACAGCTAAGAACCCTCTCCTCTCCATAAACACTATTTTATACTTTCATTTAAATTTTTTAATGCCTGCTGCTGGCTGACACAGAGTAAATTCATTCAAGGGCAGGAGCTACACAAGGAGCAGTGTGAATGGCTCCTGGGGGTGCACAGAAGGAAGGAAGGAAGTTGTTGACAACTTTGCCAAGGAACTAAAAGATCCACCACACTCCCCAGAGCACACGGACACAACCTACCCAGGGTATGACCCTTTATTTTCTATATTTGCAGAGTTTTTTTTTTTACTCCTGATCTAGAGATATACACATACTGTATATTGAAATATATCCAGAAACATGAGAACAGATCATTTCAAAATCAGCTTGGAATGATTCAGTCCTGATTTGTATAGCAAATACTGTAGTTGATGGATCTTAACAGTTTTCACACATTCCGTGTCCTGTCATTAGCAGGCCTGCTCAGATCTTATGAATTAAAGGCCATGACTTCCCCTATTCAGTCTATCCAGCTCATGTTATGTCTTGCGGTTTTCCTGCAACTTTACTGTCTTTTCCAATGAGGGTTGTCATCTCATGGTAATTTTTTTTTTTTAATAATTTTATTTTATTTAGGAACAGGGATAGAGGGTACAGAAAGAAAGAGGGGATAGGAAAGGAAAAATGGTTTTGGGGGATAGGAGAGCATAAAGTATAACATCATCCAATCAATTCATATTACTAATACATATCAACTTTTTGCTTTTTCACAGTTTGATTACCCTCCTGCTTTTATCTTATCATTTAATTTTAATTTTATTCTATGTTATTCCAACATTGTCTGGTAGCTGCTGCCATTTATACAATACATCCCATCGTTCAGTTTCTTTTTGAATTGAACAGTCTTTCAGCCCATCTGACAGAATATCCATTTTTTTCACTTCCCATATTTTCACCATAAAATTATCTGGTTTCAGTATCTCTGCCTCCTTAATATTTTTGTCATAATGCTTTTTAATTTTGGAAGCTGCATGGGTCACTGGATAACTCTCTACTGCATTCATATTACCTGGTGTCATGTCTAATACAGACGATTCTAAAGTCTGTACAACTTCATTTAAGTTTTGTTTGGCATCTACTGTCCCCTCTTTCGTCCCTTTCATCAGATTTTCTATTTTGCTAAGACCTGCATTCACTTGCTGGAACCCTGTTAATATTAGCCTTTGTATATTAATCTGCCATTCCTTTTCTATTTCTTGCACCACTATTCCAGAACTTTGGGATTGAACAGACCAAGTCTCCATTTGTTCTTTTGAATTTTTGGGGTCCATCTCAGGCTTTGGGGTTTGTATAAATACCACAATAATCACCCCCTAGAAATCCTTCCACAGTTTCCACAATTTTATCAACAATTCAAACCCCTCATCATAAACCTCCCCTTAGATCTCCCTCCAATCTTTGTCCAAATATTGCAGAATAAAAATCAACTTTTTTAGCCCAGCAAATACAATATCAATTAGAACCGTGACGCAGTTATTTCTTCTTCTCCTGAGTTCAGCAAGCTTCTATTATTAGACTCACACGTGGTCACAAACAAAACAACAGTCACAGAGTCTCAAACTGTCCAGTAGATTGTCCTTGGAGCTCGTCTTGTGATCTTCATTAACCCCTTAATGCTCCTTAGTCCAGTTGGCCACGTCAGCTCCTTCTCCCGAAAACCACCAGATTCTATTATTTATAGTTCACAAAATCCAGAGAAGGCAAAGAGTAACGTATCCCAGCCACACTGCATCCACCGAAGTCTCTTAAATCCAGTCAGACGGTGTTGCTGTCTGGGATTCTTCTCCAGAAACATAAGATTTATTTTTCCATCTCAGACTCTCGGCTTTAGAATCAGCCTGGCGTTTTAATAGTTCACTTGGAGAAGCTTAGTTTCGCTTTTGAGTCAGACTGATAAGATAAACCCGCCGCTGCATTTATTCTTTCCGCCAAATATTTTCATTCTTATTTCAGCTTAATGAGGCTGTTTCATAAATCAGAGGCTTCGGCTTACTTACTTGTTATATATTTTTAGTTTATATTGATTGCTCTCCTCTCCCCCGGTAAAGGGTTCCTCGCGGCTCAGTGCCAAAAAATGGCGCCCGCTCCAGTCCGTGCACGGTGATTTCTTCAGAAGAAAAAAGTCCGGGTCTGCCTCCCTTTCTTCTCCTTCTGCTGCTCACCATCTGCTTCAGAGAGACTTCTTCTAGACTCTCCTTTGATCCCCATTTCAAAAGGGGGATCCCGGACCGGAGGGTTCCAGCTTTTTCCAGAGAGAGCTCCTCTCTGGAGTTGCTGGCAGCACCGCAACAAAGCCCCGCCTCTTCTCATGGTAATTTTGAGGTACAACACCCTATGTTTAGTCACTTCAGCTTTCATTCATTTGCAGCTATTTATCACTCTACGTTATTATACCAATGCACTTACTGTACATTAGTGTAAATATTCAGTTAGATTCTGACTGTTGTGGCACAGCCATTTATTTTTGAATGGAAAGAAGGGAAGAAGAAAACAAGGTGACTGCTACAAACCTCTCTGCATCAGCTCAAGTGATCACATCAAGTAATGGATTTGATTTTTTTTAAAAAAAAAAATTAAGCCCTGGTGGTGGAGGAAAAAAAACTATAGATTTGAGAGAAAAACTCAGGGCTGACTTGTATTTGTGTAGTCAACAGGAAATAATGTCAATCTGACTGTCCCGGTCCTTGAGCGTTTCCTTCATTATTTTTCAGTGTAGTCTCCCCCCCAAGCAGTCTTTACATTTTACATAATGTTGTGAATCTTAAATGATAGATTAGTAAAGGAAGTCAATGTATTCAGTATTTTTACCAATTTCATTTGATGTTGATATGTCTCCCGTGGTATAAACGCCTCTTAAAAATTTCTAACGCTTCATTTGTAACTCACAGGCTAAATTCTCCAACAGTGTTTCAACCTGTTTTATTTCCTATTTTTGTAGGAAATACAAGATAGTCACTTATGATTGTCTGCACATCATCTTCCAGTGTATGATCAATTCTCTCCTGGACAATAGCAGAAAATCTTCCGATTTCTTCTTCTTCAGCATTAATAGTCAAAGCGTAGAGTTGAATGTTCATTGGCTTTCCATGAAGTCTGACTGATGTTATCTGGTCAGACTTTGCATTACGGCTCATAATCCTGTGTGCGGCATCATGCCTTGCTATTAGAACCACCCTGTTCCAGTCCACTTTAAAGCACTCGTACAAAGTATTGTGATGCTTATATCCTCCATCTTTTGTTTCGCAATGTCAAGTTTACCTTCATTCCTACTTCTAACATGCTGTTAGAAGAGGAAGGTAATAGCCTTGCACTTTTCTGACTGTGCAGAATATACTAAGGCTATATCTTCATGAGTTGCTAAACTTAGCCACAACTGTTTACATTCTGATAGTATTTCAATAACCCATTTAGTAAAAGCAATCTCATTACAGAAACAAAAGTGCATCCTCTACCTTATCTTGGCAGGCCTAAAGTCCCTGTGGGATATTTCAATGGTGTTTAATATATTTATTAGGTCTGCTTCAGCAGCCTATGCTTTTACAAAAGAAGAGTGTCCAAAAATGTTTTGAAGAGCTGGCATCCATTTATTCTTTTTATAAATAGAGATGTAATCAGAAAGAGGAGTATTTCTGTATATTGTGCCTGTTTATAGTACTAATTTGAGGAGTTGTTGCATTTAAACACTGTCAATGTCATTTCAAACAAATCTAGAAGGACAATAGTATTTGTTCCATGTAAGATTAAAATTCTTTTCACTCGAGCCAAATATAAAAAATATGAAATTAAGTTTAGCCCCCTAAAATTTGGGAGGTAGTAATCCTTCCACCTTCTTTTCTAATGAAAATTTAAGCCTGAGGACATCAACACAGCAATATATGGAAGCGAATATGTTTTTCACCAACGTCTGAATCATAAATCATTTTCATGACAAATCATCATAAGTGTCTCTGATCATGGCTGAAACACAGTGAGCTATATATCACTGCAAAACATATGGTAAAAGGTTTAATCTTCCCACAAGGAGCATTCACCATTTCTGCATTTTTGCCTTTGCGAACACCACAGTGGTGTTTTGGTCGCTGTAAACAATACAGCATAAAAATCCCATTGTCCAAAGTTCAATATTTTTCAAAGAGACAACAAAATCATTTTCTTTTTCTTTTTCATTTTAATACTGAAACAGACTTACAGGGCTACATGTTTGCAAATTAGTTTCTCATATGGATTGCCAAATTGTCATTGAATGGGATGGGGACGTTGCATTTTAAGAAACAGAAATCCAAAGATCGGTTGGGCTCATGTAACTAATGGTTCAATTCTTTGGAAGCCTTTCCAAATTTACTTGATCTCTTCCATTGGCTCTCTTCCGTTGACTACAGAGGGATTATGATGTGAGCCAGCTCTGGCAAATACTATGTAGAAGATGGCCTAAATCCAACATAGTGCTGGCAGAGTGAAAAACCCCCTTCCCTTACTTGGTCAGAATGACACAATTGCAGAAGCGGTTGTGCCAGAGTTTGGACAGCCAGTTGGGCAACTTCTGTGCACAATGAATTGCACAACTGCCTGTTCAGTCAGTTGCACAACTACTTGCAATACTGTTTGCACAATTAGTTATGCAACAGATGCATGTCCACCTATACAGTATAACCAATTACAGAACTTCTTGTGCAATTCATTCTGAACCAACTTATACAACCACTTCTGCAACACTACCCCTGCCATAGTTCTGAAAACTATATAATCACTGCTACATTGAGTCATATGTTACTGTCATTACATCTTTAGATACAAGCTGATATGTTTTAAAAGTCAG
Source organism: Pogona vitticeps (assembly GCF_051106095.1). Lineage (NCBI taxonomy): Eukaryota > Metazoa > Chordata > Lepidosauria > Squamata > Agamidae > Pogona > Pogona vitticeps. The sequence continues at coordinate 103,783,587 of NC_135783.1, read as the reverse complement.
ACAAGTCACTATTTCCTCCTGAAAATCATTGCCTTTCTTGACAGCTATTAAGATTAAATATCATTGCAAATGTGATGCCTCCCTCCCTCCCTCCCTCCCTCCCTCTCTCTCTCTCTCTCTCTCTCTCTCGTTCTCTTTTTTTGCCTTTCAGCTGCCTCTAATTATTCTATGGACATGATAAATGCAGTTTGTTCTGCTGATTATGTGCCACCAAGTTTTTTCTGACTTAATGACGACCCTAAGAACTAATGGCTCAAATCCTCTTACCCAGTTATATTAGCATAGCACAAACGTAACTTTTGACAGTGAATTGCCCCAGATTAAAAAATCACAATTAACATTATTAGCTACATACTGGATTGCATGACTCAGTGCCCAACTGGTAAATTCTGTAGTGATTTCTTAACTTGGGGCAATTTGCCACCAAATGTCCAGCTATTTGCATAGCTACTCAAGAGGATTTTGACCAATGACTTTCCAAAGACTCTGTTGTTAACTGTCTTGTTCAGGCCTTGCAGACTAAGGGATGTGGATCTTTTTATTGAGTCAAGCCATTCTAGGTTAGATCTTCCACTTTTATTACTTCCTTCTCACAAGAGATCTTATGCATTTAGACAACAGGATACTGGCTGCTGCTGTATCATTACAACTTCTGGAAGAGCTTGAAAGTTCTGAAAGCTGGCATAATCTAGAACAGCCCTTTTTCTTTTATAACACATAATGGAGAGAAAAGGACCAACTTTAGTCTCTTTTTTGTGGTAGTCATACCTGCTCAATTCTAATCAGTTCTCAGCAATCAAGAAAAAGGTGCATTTCCTTTGACATTCCAGGAAACAAGTCAAAGAACTCATTGCTCATTCGGTCAGATGCTTTGAATAACACACATTTTTGTAGACTCTGGATTTTCTTGGGGCATGGTCTAAGCTGCTCCAATTTCATTAAATATTAGAAAGGTGTGCTTTTTAGGAAATTTGTTTTTCTAAATTTATATCCTACAAACACATGGGCTTATACAGGTTTGAATCCCATTAAATTCAGAAGATGTTACTTCAAGTAAACACGTCTTATGACCATGCAGTTAGAATCACATCATAAGCCTAGAAAGAACAGGAAGTCCTCCGGCTGAACTTTCTTTTTGCAAAACAGGGCTGCTCCACCTGTTGGTGCCTTGCAGATAAATCCAGACAGACCTCACAAGCAGGCAGATATGCCTGGAAGGTGTGGCAGATCAAGGTATCTGCAAATACCAACACTACATAATCAAAGTGATTAGGAAGAAAGGGCAATATTTTAATGTACAGTGTAGGACGGGGAAGGGAAACTGGGATTACAGAGGGACAAATCTTCATGCAGAATCTGAAATGCCTCGTTGGCTTGGGAAGTGTTTGGGTGTACTGGAGACTGTACTGCACCACAGCATGGTGGCAGCAGAGTAGCATAGCACCTGTCAAAAGGATTTATGACCCTTCTCCCCCATTGTTGACTATCTTGATTTTTCAGGAACTACCATACAGAGCTTTAAGCAACTAGAAGGAAAAGACACCCCATAAGTTGCATTGTAAAAGCTGGCTTTTTTGGAGTTCTGAAGCACTGTTTGGCTAAATATCTGGAAGATGCATAGGAGGGGTGCCACATGCACGCCCAGGGTCAAAAGCACATGCCTGAACATAGCCTTTCAAGAATGCTCCGAACACTGTGTAGAAAAATCTGTTTTTAAAAACATGCTTCACCTCGTGATTTTAATCGCTTATAGCTGTAGCACATTTTTCTGACACAGAGAGGTATTGATCAGACCTTAATAATAATAACCAAAATAGGCAGATCTCACAGAGCATATAGACTGTTGAAAAAAAAATGCTAAGCAAGTCAGATGAACCCTTTTTTAAAAACATGTTTCAAAGGTCATCAATAACATATCTTACAAAACATTCCTTTTACCATCCAGTATAAAAGTATGAATAAAAGTTCTTCTTAAAGTGCTTGTTTTCACTTTATTATTGTCCCAGATGCTTCCAATGGAGGTGTGGTGGTCAAGTGATATGAACAGGAAAAATTTCTGTCATAGTTCTGAAAACTGTCATATGAATGCTGTCATATAAAAACTGGTCAATACATGCTTTTTCTTAAAGCTATTGTTTTTATATCATTATTTTCCATGTTGCTGCCTATGAAAAGGAAAAGAGACCTTGGTTCATCAGCCATTCATTTCTTGTCCTATAATTCATAAAAGCTGAGCAAGAACGTATTTCCTACTTATTGCTCCCTTTGAACAAGAAAAAATAACCAGTTTCAGGGGACCGTCGTATGTAATTCATAGACAATAGATCTGCTATTTGTCCCAAGCTGCTTCCTGGGTAGGAAAAACAACCAATCTTTGTCAGCAGACTTAATACTATGACCATGCATTCATAAAAAGCTTCCAAATGTATAAAAGATTAACCTCTCTTTTGAAATGTACTGTATCTTTCTCCTTTCAAATCTGATGCTCAGAAAAAATGACTCACGTAAATATCTCTCCCTTCTTGACTTCTTAGCTGTTACAAATGTAAGATTTATTTTAATGCAGCTATCTATTTTAAGTATATTTCTTCCTTTTTTATAGAAAACTGTGATAAAAGTGAAGATCCATAGACCTGCAGATTCTGATGAAGCATGTATGAGTTTTTTTTCTAATGTTTTCCTATGTTATGTTCAGACAAACTATTGGGTTGCTTCGTGCTAGGAAATTTAACCATGGGGCTTGAGAAATGCTATGGTCTTAGGTGTGGTCTTCGTGTAATAAAAGAGAGAAAATCAAGGCTTGTTTCTTTGTAGATTCATATCACTGGAAAGTTTGTTGTTATGTTTTAAAATATTTCAGAGTCACCAAGACAGAGGCTCTGTATATACAGTGGTGCCTCGCTAGACAGTTACCCCGCATGACAATTTTTTTGCTAGACATTGACTTTTTGCAATTGCTATAGCAATTCGAAAAATAGTGATTCCTATGGGGGAATTTCGCTGGACAATGTTTGGTCCCTGCTTCGCAAACCGATTTTCGTTAGACAACGATTTTGACAGCACCCTCCATGCTCGCAAAACAGGTGTTTTTGGGACCTAAGCTTCGCAAGACAGCGATTAAAACATCTGATTCTTCCCCATTGGAACGCATTATACAGGTTTCAATGCATTCCAATGGGGAAATGCTTTTCGCTAGACAATGATTTCACTAAACAGCTATTTCAGTGGAATGGATTATCATCGTCTTGCGAGGCACCACTGTATTTCATTGTATTGCAAGACATAGAAAAAGGGTTTGGGTAACACAAGACAATTTATTCTTTTCCAGAATGCTGAGATTCTTGTCTGAAGGTTGAATTTCAAGCCTTGTTTGTCGAAGACATTTAAAAGTCCATTTTCCTGGAAAAAAAGGGTTTCATTCTTTGTAGATTCATATCATTAGAAAAAGGGTGGTTTAGAGGAGCCTCACAGTAACATCTAGACTAACCCCATGTAAAAGTTAAATAAAATAAAAATAAAAACCCCATTGGAATACATTGAAAACTGGTTAATGCATTCCAATGGGGGAAATACCTGATAGTGCAGCAAAGATCCTCCATAGGGTGGCCATTGTGTGATCCCTGTCTTGCGGAAATAGGTCCAGAAAACAGCGGGGAGCCATTTTGCGAACCGCCAATCAGCTGTTTTAAATCGTCGTCTTGCGAACAATCGGTTCACAAAGCAGGGACCTAATCATCGTTAAACAAAAAACCCATAGGAAACATCATCAAGCGATTTCATCATTTAACGGGGTAAGCATCTAGTGGGGCACCACTGTACTATCATCTTTGAAAAACAGGCAGGGTTCAGAAAAAGCAGAAGTACAATAGATCAAGCCTTTGTTTTACACCATGTACAGTAATTAGCAAATACACCAAACCTCCAAACAAATATCTCTATGCTGCCTTTGTGGACTTTTCATCAGCCTTTGACCTGATAGATAGAGAACGCCTATGGTGTAAATTGGGAAAAACAAACATTGGCAAGAGACTCCTCTAGCTCATACAGCAACTACATAAAGAAAATACGATGCAAGTGCATATAGGCTTACAAGGAGCTCTATCACAACAGATTCACATTAGCCGAGGGATGAAACAAGGTTTTATTTTAGCCCATTTTCTCTTTAACTTTTATATAAACAGCCTTATCCCTCAAATTGCTTCCCTCTCATTCTTCCCTCCAACTATTGGTTGTAGGAAGCAATACTGCTTTATGCTGATAACCTGGTTTTGCTATCTTTGAACAAAATTGGTCTTAAAAGAATGCTGTCCAAATTTCAGCAGCTCTATAAAGAGGAACGGCTCACAATCAACTATACCAAAACAAAGATTATGGTCTGTGGGAAGAGAGCCCCTAAGCATAACTGGTCACTGGATGGGAATGCTGTTGAGCAGGTACACTCATTTAAATATTTGGGCCTTCAATTTTGTGAGAAACTATCCTGGAGAAAGCATTAAAATGCTACCATCTTATTGAGTGCCAGATCAATAGGGCAATTAAAAAGATTTTTTTTTTATGGCAGAGGAGGCCGACTGGTAAATCCTGTTCTCAAGGTGTTGTCAAAATTCTAGCACAAATCCGCTGCATGACAGAACTATGGGGAGAGGCAGCCAAGCACAAATTAGAAATCCTGCAGAACAAATTCATGAGGCTGATACTGGGGCTCCTCCCAGGAACTCCCTCAGTTCATCTCAGAGCTGAGTTAGGCTTACCCTCAATTGCTGCTAGAATCAATCTGGTTTATTTTAGATATTGGCATAGACTGAACAGTTTGGAGGACTCCTCCCTGACAAAGTGCTGCTGCTTAGAACAACTAAAGTCTGGTGGATGGGCACAATAATGTCACCAAAAATTAAAGGTTTACAACCTTCTGATGGAAAAGTTCCTTAGTTTAAGCTCTCATGAGCTTAGGAACTGGATCTTTGATCTTGATGCCAGTCAGGATAGGGCAACTATTGTTGGGTCCCATTTTTCTACCTGGTATCCCCAACTTCAGGTGAATCACACAAAACCAAAATATTTTGAGTCATTGACTTTCCCCCAGATTTTACAGAACCTAGATTTGGACAGATGGCCTCAGCATACCTCAAAGGGAGATATAAAGGAATCCCAGTTGCAGAACAAAAATGTGTTTTTGGTTGCAACCAGATTGAGGATCTAACTCATTAGTTATTGTTCTGTCCTCTCTACAAAAATCCTAGAGAAAGATTTCTGTCACCCATGATTCAGATGTACAGTGGTGCCTCGCACAGCGAGGTTAATCCATTCCGGATTAACCCTCGCTGTGTGAAAGCATCGTTGAACGGGGCAAGAAAACCAATTTGTTCCAATTGGGCTGAATACTCACCGTTCAACGATGCTTCCGGGCGGCTGGCAGCCATTTTCGCGCCCTCCCCTCGCTGAACAAGGGCGCAAAAATGGCTGCGATCAGCTGTCGGGTGGGTCCAAAATGGCCGCCAGAACAGCCGAAATGGCCGACCGCAGCGTTTTCGCGCCCTTGGTAAGCGAGGGGAGGGTGCGAAAACACTGCGCGCAGCCATTTCAGCTGTTCCGGCAGCGCTTTTGCGCCCTCCCCTCGCTTACCAAGGGCGCGAAAACGCTGCGTGCGGCCATTTTGGGGTCGCGCAGCGGCCATTTTGGATCCGCCGACCAGCTGATTGGCGGGTTGCAAAGCGAAGGTCGGTAAGCGGTTCGCTTACCGACCTTCACTCTGTGAATTGTGCCCTATCTAGGTGCCGTTTTGCGATCACTTTTGCGATCGCAAAAACGGCACCGTTGCGCGGATTCGTCGCTCTACGGAGCGACCGTTCTGTGAGGCACCACTGTATTTTAACTGTTTTTTTAACTGTACCACCACTGAAACAGTAGTAGGATTGCTTGCTGATACACAGTTGCACATTACATATGCTGTAGGACAATTTGCACTAGAAGCTAAGAAGCTGAAGCTTTGATTTGTCAAGGATCATAATGCCACATAAAGGCTTAATACAGTTGACTGATATTATATGTTATAACAATATTCTTAGATAGGGTTTTATTGGTTTTAAGGTAATTACCTGTTTTAATTGGATTTTATACGCTACAGTAAGTACATTGTAAAGGTCTATGGCCAGAAACAATAAAGTTTGTATGTATGTATGTACTTACCCAATCACAATTTTCCAGGGGGATTTTGTAATCCATGATGTAGGAGGCCATACATTGTGCCAGATGGGCCACCTTTCTGCTTGACAGGGGACTGTAGGAAGTCTGCTTTCCCCCCGACATCAAAGGAAGCCGTTTGAGACCTCCGAAGGCAAAAAGGCAGGGAGAAAGGGCTGGAAATTCAAATTTCCCACCCTTTCTCCCTGCCTTTTTACCTTCAGAGGTCTCAAAGGGCTTCCGCCGATGTCAGGAGAAAGCCCTTTGAGACTTCCGAAGGCAAAAACAGGAAATTTGTGGGTCATCAAGGTTTTGGCCATTTTGGCGGTTCAGCCCCATCTTTAGTCAAGAGTCTACATCAGCCTAGTCCTCAGGACTGATCAAACTACATGAAATGCACAAAAGATTTACAGCCTGTTTATTCCTGCCGGGTGGTTTCTCATCATCATCATCATCCTTATCACTTTCCTATAGGCTGGGAATTAAGCAACACTTTAGTAAAAAATTTACATAGCATGGGCCCAAACATACCCTGTAACTATAACATGAGAAAGTAATCTTACCAGATAGCTCCCCTTTGGCACATTATTCTCATAGACTTCATCGGAACCATTCTCCATTCCCTCTAGCAGATCCTCAGGAATCATAGGCCCCAGGTTATCTGGGATTCCATGTTCCAATTTCTCTGCACTAGAGGTAGTGGGTTTCACAAGCACAGGCCCATCCACATTCTCTGCAGATTTTAGACTTTGTAGTTCCACGGTCCCGGCCAGTCCATAGCCAAATCAGAGTTCAATATCTTTCTGGGTTCTCCTTCCAATAAGGGTACGGTGTCCTTGTCTCGGTGGGATCCACACAGGCTGGCTCCCCAGAAGTCGCAGAGGTCTGCCATGGTCCAGAAGATATCCCCTCATCTGGGTCTCTCTCACCCTCCATTCCATCCTCTCTCGTCTCTCTCTCTCTCAACCCTTTCTTTCTCCTCTCTTAATTCCCTTCTCCACTCCCTTGCCTCTGTTTCTCCCCAGTAAGATGGCCTAGGGGTCACCTCTCTCCTTCTCCTATAATTTGCCTCTTCTTTAGGTATACATAGTCTTTCCCATTTTCCAGTCCATGGATCCTGCAGACAGACATTCCCAACCTGGAGGCAACTCCCCTTCTCCCCTTTTTATATCAGCCATCCCCGCCTCCACCTCTACCCATGGCTTCCGCTCCTTTGCCACCACTTCTTTCCCGGGTTTTTTGACTGCCAAAGTTTGTACTCCTCTCTCCACACTCTTTTGTTCTGCCTCTGGTGACTCTGCCCTTCGGGGAGGGGACACGGGCAGAGTCTGTACCTCCTTCTTTATAGTGAGTGGATGGGACGGCACTCCGGCGAGAATAGCTTGCTTCTCGCCCCCGGTCTTACAGTCACCCAGAATTACATATACATTTCACACATAATAAGATCATGCAGGATAAAAATGTTAAAAAATTAATACAGTATAACTAGTATGTCCTTGATCAAATAAGGATACAGTTCCAGATTTCAGTTTCCCTCTGCTCCAGTGCTGCAGCAGAAAACATACTCATTTTTATTAAGAACAAGTTGTGTTTCAGTTGCCAAAACTGATTTCTTCCCCAAAGATGAAAGCACAGATGAAGAAAATATATATCTACAGTCATTTCCTGTATTGGTCACTTGCATTAGAATTTAATGATCTAAGGAGATAAAAGATGAATGCATTCTTCTTCCATTTGGTTAAATATCTCTAATTGAAAGTAATGTTAAAATATTAACTAGCCCAACTCCGGGAGGCAGTGGAAGACAGGAGGGCCTGGCGTGCTCTGGTCCATGGGGTCACGAAGACTCAGACACGACTAAACGACGAAACAACAAATCAGCAGTGAGAGTGAAAGTGGTAATTAATACAAATAAAGTCAATATTTCTGAGTAGTTGGGCTTTTTCTCCCCCATCATCCTTCCTTTCCACCCTCTCAAAAAGAAGGGTCTTTGGAAAAGATAAACACTAGACCTAACCGGTCTAGTGATCCAGTAAGCCACATGAAGCCTCCCATGCATTTTTAAATTTTTATTTTATGAACATAAAGTGTAAGGTACGCAAGGAGTTTATTAAATGTGGAGTTCCATTACATCACAAACTCTGGTCAAGTTCCTAGAATGGGAGAGGGAAAACCAGGAGATAAGAATCAAGCTCAACAGAACATGACAATTGGGCTGTGTTTGGCTTGGTGAATCAGCAGTTTTGAAGGCCTAAAGCATGATCCAGCTTGAGGAAGATGAAAATTACTAACCTGCTCTGATTTTGTGTCCCTGGCCTGGAGGATTTGACTCCAGCACAAGCTCCTTCCACCACCCCCTTCCTCCCTGGCTTTTTTTTTTTTTTTTTTTGCCTCCTCTTCTGATGGATCTTAGCCAGCTGAAGAGTTGTGTTGGCAGATCCCTTTGTTGGCTGATCTCTGAGGTTAGTTGAGACAAAGGGTCTCCGTTGGCATAAGAGGATTTCTGCTGACACAGGAGGATTCTGCCTATATGAGACCCCCAAAGCATCTCTGAGTTAGGATTGCACTGTTAGTGTACAGCATCCCCAGAAAATAATAAAATGGTTACCTACAGATTTAAGCTTCCATGTATCAGCCGACCTCTGATTTTCTGAGTTCATACAGGGAAAAGGATTTGTTATTAAATCAGAGAAAAGTTTTCTGCTTATTGCATTTTTAGATATTAATTATTTGCAAACATTTACTCTCTCTATGGTATTCTTTGAAAACAACATCAACCTAGTGGACCATAACATTAAATTGAAAGTTCCCTTTTAAAAACTGCAGTCTTATGAGCATAATAAATGAATGAACAGTATTGGATATGTAATGGAGAAGCATATACAGTGGTGCCCCGCTTGACGATTACCCCGTTCCACGACGAATCCGCTTTATGATGAGGTTTTTGCGATCACTATTGCAATCACAAAACAATGTTTAAATGGGGAAAATTCACTTTACGACGATCGGTTCCCTGCTTCGGGAACCGATTCTTCACTAAATGATGATTTTAAAACAGCTGATCAGGGGCTGTGCAAAATGGCTCCCTGCTGTGTTTAGGACAGATTCTTCACTTAACAGGCACCAGAAAATGGTCGCCCTATGGAGGATCTTTGCTGCACTATGAGGTGCAGCACTATTTCGCCCATTGGAATGCATTGAACTGGTTTTCAATGCATTTCAATGGGTTTTTCACTTTTGCTTGATGACGATTTCATTCTACAGCGATTTTGCTGAAACGGATTATTGTCGTCAAGCGAGGCACCACTGTATCCACAAATGATTGTGGTTCCTTGTATATCAAAAACAGCTAATTTCTTACACTGAACATTTGGTGGGTGAGAAGAAATAGAAAACAATCATAATATCAGAGCACCGAGACATAAAGACTTGAAGGCATTTTTCTTTGATGCTGATGGTAGTACTTGCCACAGCCATGATCAAGCTTAACTTTCTGTGGCCCAATGTAGGTGCCAAGGGAGAAGGACTGGTTGCTAAGCAACACTGATCCTTTCAGAAAGCTGAAGTAAAACAAATTGGCTGGTGCCAAATGGCCTTTCACCTCTTCTTTAAAGTTAAATTAAAGCAGAAAAGTTACCCAGAAAGAAGCCAAAAGGACAACATCTGATCATTTAACTTTAAAAACCAGGCCTTTGAAATGTCTATAATTTGGGTAGGGGCTGTGGTCTTTTCTTTCTGATCTTTTGTTTTCAACTAAATGTAAAGACTTAGAATAATCTTAATCTTAGAACTGTAGAGTGTTTTCATGCCTATTTCTGAGCTTCTGAAAAGAGTGAAAAAGTGGGATTTTTAAACAATGATGACAAACACAACCACAAACCGTAGTTGATTGTGAGATATGCAAGTTATACGTTTCAGAGAGATTATATTTATTTATCAATTTACTTATTAAATAGAATCATCTGGATGTGCCAATACTATTAAATACAATTTCTATCCCAATATTTGCTGTACAAATCAGGACCACACCGCTTCAAGTTGCTTTGGAAGTAGGAAGTGTTTAAGTTCCAAAAAATGCCCTTTGCTGATCATATCAGCCTTCCTCAGGCATACTTACACCAACAGAAATGTTGCAAAAACATAGTACTGTATTTTAATTGTTTCTACTAGTTTCTTACAATATGCCTATGTTTCCAACTTTCCTGTAGGCAAACGCAACACACAGCACACACATAGATCCTAACTATAGTGTGGCTGGGGAAAAGTCATAATTAGACATAATAAAATAACAATTAAACGAGATTAAGTATAATTTTAAAAACTGAAGATGCACAAACCTTTAAATGAGTCATGTGAACTAAGATATTAATCCTGAAAACTGAGAGAACTGCTGGTTAGTTAGTGGCATCTCTCCAAATTGAACCTGAACACTCTGATTCATAGCTTCATTGTCTCAACACTTGCATCCTCTAACACTCAACTAATTAGCAAGAAAAATGTTAAACCTCTGCCATTAAGGCTGATTTATTGTTTTATACTAGATATGGGGACAAATAAAAAACGGATCATGATATTTGTCAGAAATCGCTAATTCGTTAAATGTTCGTCCCTTCATATTCATGGGTTCCAGAGACCCCGACGAATACAAAGGGACAAATATTTCCCCATTTTTATTTGTCCCCCATAGGAAAAGAGGGAAGGCTAGCCTTCCCTCTCTTCCTATGGCTTTTCTATTCTGCCTTCCGGCCCACCGATCAGCTGATTGGCAGGGCCAATAGGCACCCACCCACTCCCACAGCCTATCCCCTTCCTCTTCCTACCTTAGCCACCATCTCAACTGTTCTGCTTGTTTGCTCCCTAATACACATCTTGTGTTTGGTACATTAATGCCATTTCAGATTCAAAACTGAGAATCGTAGCAGTAGCTACTACCAAGTAGCGACTACCAAAGTCAAGTTCTGCTGCTACCAGTGGCCTGAGGTTCATGGAGATAGAAAAGAAAGTAAGACCTCCATTCTCTTCATCAAAGTCTGGAAATTGAAATCTGAAGTGAAATCCATCCATTTTGTACACAAGTGCAGTCAGATCACACACATGTATGGCCAATCACTGGTAAATGAGTAACTACAAGTAGAAGTTCCATCATAACACCTGGTAGTATCTCAGACATCCATACTTGAATAGAGAATTTCTTCCAGGCTTGTGGATTGCTTAGTGCCCCAAACAGTTAGCATTTAGAGAACTTGTTGAAAAACAGCCAGGACAATCCCTTTGTATTTGGGTGAGAGGTACTGAATTGATGCAAAAAGGAGTCAGGATACTTGCCTGTCCTGCTGCTGGAACGGGACCACCAGTGGAGATGCAACAAGGATTTTCTAATATCTCTTGGCTCCCAAAGGCAAAAGGGATCCTGGGAGCCTCAGAACCTGAAGGACGGAGGGATAGGAAGTTTTTAAAACTTAATTCAGGAATGTGTTGCTGGATGTTGGGATCATTTGGCTTGCATGGCATACATTTACACCAATCGGATTTCAGCCATGATATGTCTCAGAATGGTTATTTGGGTATTCCTAGCGATATGGGTGTTCTGAGAACTCCACTGTTCCGTTGTTTGTTGTTGTTTTGAAATCTACACCCAGATATTAATAAATCTTAAATTTATTCCATGTCATGTCCATCTATCTGCCACATATACTCGGTGAACTTTCTCACAAACATGAGAATGTTAGTCTTTTGATAGTTTATTAGAAGATGCTCCTAAGAGTTTAGGCTATGAAAGTTGAAAGTTCTCTCTTAAGTCCTATTAGTGAAAAGGATAGGGTAATTGTATCATCTGCACACAGGAAGGCAGGGATTTGTCTATTTGCAAGTTTGAGTGGATAGAAATCATGATTAGACAGACTCTGGATCATAGAGTTGAAATAGAAACTGAAGTAACTGGGAGACCAGGTGTCAGGATCTGGCCCACACTGCTCCAGCAGTTGCAGGATCAGGGCCAGCCTGACCCAGGAATGGTCTGATATTTGCAGGCTCAGGCCCTGGCCTGTGTAGCAGCTGCTGGGCCACTCATGAGGCTCACCTGGAAACCTGGAGGGAAGGCCTATCTAAAGAGTGGTTCTCCTTCCCAGAACTTGCCTCAGCAACAAAGGCTGTGCCATGCCTTGCCATTCTAGAGTGCTCTTGCTCCTGTTTGCCTCTGGTATGTCTACATCAGGACTCCAGTGTTCCTGTAGCTGCCTTGGCCTCTGCTTGCCTCCTGCATCTTTGCATCTGGACTCCAGTGTTCCTGCCCTTGCCTTGGTCCTTGCTTGCTTCTGCTGATCTCCAACATCTTGGTACCTTGTTCCGGCTCTGAGCTCCTGCTTGGTCATGGCCAGCAGTGAGTGTCTTTGGACTCAATACTCTGAGTGGCAGACTGGGTCCTGGTGCCCTTGTCCATGGTGAGAGGCTGCCTGTGATATCTTGGACTTTGACACCAGGGTGTATCCCTGGACCCTGTTTCAGTGGCAGTTTCTCTACAGCAGGAAGTGTTTCATACCTACTATACTATGATAATTCATGGATGAATCTACCTTATTTCCACAACAAAATTACTGTTCTGTTCCTGGTACCTCTTTAAACTAAAGCTACCAAAATTTTGTATCTCTCTGGCACTGTGTCACCCTCCACCATGTATACACTTTCATACATTTCCATTCCAGTGTTCTTTCTCTCTTGTATTATATCAATTTATCCTTCTCTCTTTTGTTAGTTGCATATCTGAAAAGATGATAGATGTGCCATTCTTCCAGCTGCATATATCATGTTCAACTGCACACTCCCCCCCCCACAAAAAAATTCTGTTTGATACTGACAGGCTTAGGATATTTGCATAATGTATGGAATGTTTTCCCTACAGCAAATGGCATTTACGCCAGTAGAACATATGGCTCAGTGTCCAAATTGGCAGGGTTCATACACAAAAGGCCACCAGACAAGATTTTTTTAAAGTAAAGATTCCTGTACATAAAAGATTACATGATTTAGCCTATGCAGTCATATTGTATGGCTGTTATGAAGATGTGTCAGGTATGGTGGGGAGGTGGAATCAGGATTCTTTCTGTATCCTTCTGCTGCTAGTGATATCTAGGTTTTGTCTTCTCTACCTTATCCCAACATCCTTTCTGGCAGTCACTGGCTCCTGGATATATCTTCAGGCCAGGGTCTAGACCTAAACCCATTTCACAATAATTTGCTTCCTCAAAGTTAAGGATATAAAGAATACAAATTTTCTCATCTTCTTAAAAAAATGGGTATCTCAACACAGTGAGATTCCATGCTGAAGAAATGGGCAGCTGCTGCAACATGTTCCCTTCCTACATGATAGCAACAAGACCAGCACTGTTTTTTGTTAGCAACATATGCAAAAAAAAAAAAAAAACACCTGTGTGAATTGTGCAAAAAAAAGTGTACTTTGCATTAAAAACTTTCATTGGGGGAAAAATGCAAGGGTTTCTGTGCAAAATACCAAGGGATTCTGCACAAAGTTAAAAAAAAATGAGCAACAAACACCTCTGTGAACTTCTCACCCAAAAATGACACAATGCACAAAATATCTCATAATCCCATAAAGAGGTCAAGATGAATTAGTAATTTTTTGTTCTCCTCTGTAAGAACAAAGGCAGTGAAGATTTACATCTCTCTTCCAGGAAGCCCTTACAAAGAGGTCTTCCTTTAAGAGAAGTCCACTGTTGTTTTGTGTAAGAAAAAAAAAGAGAACTTCAGTTAAGAATTGGTAGCTCTGTAAAGCAACATACAAATTCCAGTATTCATTGGAGAGACACAGGTTTTACTGGTACAACTACCTAGAAGGTTTATAGCTCACATAAGCACCTGTACTCTGACCTGACCGTGCTTATCCAAAATCTGTACAGTAAGCATTCTATGGATGATTGTTTCCTACTGATTCCTGCTCCTGCTGCTGCTATCTCAGGAATGTTGCCTTTCCCCTGCTCCTGGTTCAAAAATATTCTTTCTGAGCAGAAATGGACAAAATGCAGCCAATAGTGAGAAATACTTGATTTTTCTTTTTATTCTTTCTTTATTTTTTACTCTATTTTTGTATTGTAATGTGTTATTGGAAGACTTATGTAATATACTTGTGTTATTTTATTGTTATTTATGTTATATTGGAAGCCGCCTAGAGTGGTTGTATAGACCAGATGGGTGGGATTCAAATCGATAGATAGATAGATAGATAGATAGATAGATAGATAGATAGATAGATAGATAGATAGATAGATAGATAGATAGATAGATAGATAGATAGATAGATAGATAGATAGATAGATAGATAGATAGATAGATAGATCCTGGAGTTGCAGTCCAACAACTTCTAGAGGGCCACATGTTGCCACCCCCGCATCAGAGTAATGGCAAATGTTGTGACGTCACTTCCTGTTTGACATTCTGTGTATCTGACAATGTCTATAGCATTCAGCACTCTCACCTCTGCTTAGGCATATGCCTGTGAATAATATTCTGTCCATGTCTGAACCTTCATCTTGTTGTCCTCATTTGAGAGATGTGCTTATCTGAGAGACTGGTAAAAAAAAAATTCAGGCTAATTCATTGACAAAATAAAAGCAGTCATATAGTCAAATAAGCATTGAGATGGGACACCAAATGAACTGAAAAACAGGAACACTAATTGCTTAGACTGGCTTAATTTTATGGTAGAGCAGTGCACACTTATAATGCAGAGAAAGTCTTAAAGTGAACAAGAAACAAAGAAAATAAGTATATTAACAAAATTAGGAAGCTCCACATGGGGTGTAATTAAATGTTTAAACTCAGAGATACAAAAAGGGGGGACCATCATACCCAAGGGATCCAAGGCAATGAAATTATTTTTGATCAGAAAGTGATCCATAAACTTGTAGGGAAGACTAGGTTAATGCATTACAAGATCAGTAGAAGACAGCTGGGGGGGGAAGAATTATCACAGCAACCTTCACTGGTGTTGTCAAGTATTGCTTTATTAGAGCATTAATGCTTGAAATCACCATTACTTTCTGTCTTTAATCTTTGTAACTTTAATTAGTTAATAGTTGCAGAAGTCTTAACAGACCATTAAATCCTGGGTGACCCCCTGATGTGCAGCTGTTCAGTCAAATAAATAGCAAAGTTTTTTCTTCAGCTTCTACTCTGAACCAGGCCTATTATTAGGCAGTGTGAAGCAACTGCCTTAGGCAATGGAAATACGGGTTTAGGAGCAGCAGGAGAAGGCTCTATGTGCCTGATGTCCTTAGGTATAGTAGAAGATGCTGATAGGATTCAGAAGTCACCCTTGTTTGCTTTTCTACATGAAAATGATAGGGGTGCCATCTTGACAAAAAATATCTTTGCCAGTGAAGGCAACAGGGATTATTCACGGGTAAATGTGCAGTCTCAACATCCTTCTAGCCATCAAGACATAAACCTCTGTCTTCAGGAAGAACCGGCCCCACTACATCAAATGCTTTCTGCAGTATATGGAAATCCATTAACTTTTAAACAATTGAATAAGATATATGTGCTTAATGTACAGCATGTTTATTCAGAGGGGGGGGGGAAATATACATATTCCCTGTGGCCTGAATTCTGTGTTTTTACTTCACAAATAGGAAGAACTTTCATTCACAGAATGCTATGCTTCTTGCCTGTTTCTCCTTCCCGTTAAGAGAGGGCACATTGAGGTCACAAGCCATTGTCTTTATTCAGTTTGAGACGGAAAGGAGAATAATGTTCTCATTGTATGTTATATAATGTAATGATTCAATAGAAGAAGCGATGACCTTTAGTTTGCAAGATCGCAACAAGGCTGCTTATGACAGGACTTTTCTGAGGTCATCAGTTGTTAGGGTCACCATAAGCCAGGAACAACTTGATGGCACATAATAACAACAATGCAATGGGATGACCATTTATTTCTATATAGACGTATTTAGCACACCAGGATTGTTGACTCTAATATTTGAATAGAGATTTCGCTGGAACTCCTGGCTTTGTGGTATCTAGGTTCAGCATTGTCACATCTTCATTAATATAACAGACCACAGACTACATCTGTTCATTTAGAAGTAAGTGACTGAGTCCTGAGGAAACAGTCACACCGTTGCAAGACATGTTGCCCAGCCACTGGTGATTTCTTAAAAAGGGAAACATAACCACATGAGAGATGAGGAAATCAGACTGGAGGCTATATCTGCAGATATGCAATACAGTACAATGAGTATGTAGCAACAAAAAATTGTGTTGGCAACTCAAAATGTCAGAAATGGGGAAGCTGCTGTTAGAGCTCCTAGATATCCACTGCTGGCTAAGCAATTTGGCTAAAGTCTGTTCTTTGTCCTATATAATACATGAAAAAAAATGATATTAAATATATAGAAAATCATCTTTTAGCAGCCCACAGCACTTCCTTGATCATGTAGCCCAGATAAAACAACTCACAAAATGCAATGCATTCATTGGTATTTTTCATTTGCCATGAAAGTGAGCCAGGAATGACACAAGCCAGATTTAATATTTATCTTACCTTCTGTTGGACTATGAGATAACACCCAAATTCCCCCCACACACACACACAAATCTCTAGTATAACTGTAGATGTGGTTCAGTTTTCTTTCCTAAACTATTAAAAAAAGTTGGGTCATTTAAAAGGATATTCTCATTTTCAAGTACTGTAACTGTGTTGTATTGTTGCATTATGTGTTGTCACGTCGCCTCTGACTTACATTGGCTTTATGAATAAGTATTCTCTAAAACGTCCTGTCCTCAACAGCCTTGCTTAGCTCCTGCAGACTCAAGCTTATGGTTTCTTTCAGGAGTTAGTTCATCTGATATTTGGTCTCCCTCTTTTCCTGCTTCTTTACCTTTGTACTGGATGTGACAAAAATGCAGTTTAAAACCTAAACAGGCAAGTTCCACACAGGTAGGTCTCACATAATTTGATAACAGTGCTCATAATGCAAAGCCCAAAAGGCCTCTTCACACATCTGATTGTAATACAATTGCACAGCCTGTAGCCTCCCAGAGGTTATCAGACTCCACGTCCCATCAAGCTGAGCTTTCCCTGTGAAAAGGTTGGTACAATATGAATTGTAATTCATCAATATCTGGGGGGCAGGAGGTTTTCTGGTATGGATTATATGACTGTAGGTATAAAAAGCCTCCGAGATGGGCCAAACCATTCCATTCTATTAGTAGATCTTTCAGTTTCCTATGGCTTTTAAGTGGATGCCAAAGGGGGCATGAAGAAACAATGCTAATAACCGTCGCTTTACATTTTTGAGTTTGTGGGTTATTTTAAATATAGACCAAAAACAGATATTCTCATTAGGTAAAGGTTCCCCTTGACAAATGTCCAGTTGTGTCTGACTCTAGGGGGCGGTGCTCATCCCTGTTTCCAAGCTGTAGAGCCAGCGATTTGTCTCTAGACAGTTTCCGTGGTCAGGTGGCCAGCGTGACTAGACACGGAACATCGTTTCCTTCCCATCATGGTGGTACCTATTTATCTACTCACATTCGCATGCTTTCGAACTGCTAGGTTGGCAGGAGGTGGGACAAGCGACGGGTGCTCACTCTGTCATGTGGATTCGATCTTACGACTGCTGGTCTTCTGACCCTGCAGCACAGAGGCTTCTGCGTTTAACGCGCAGTGCCACCATATCCCTGATATTCTCATTAGGGGTGGGATTTTTCAGAATCAGAGAATTCTACTCCATAATTTGGCAAGAAGCGTCCAGGCCAAATTATGGGAGTAAAAGCCCCCAAACCAGCAAATGGTAGAGCAGCCCTCTTACTTTCCTGATATACCCATGTTATTTCTCCATCACACGAGAAGAAAAGTGACCTGCTGCAGTTTGGATGTTGTGATGGTTTGCTGTAACTCACAAAGATTCATGGGAAGGGGGGTTCCAATGGAGGCTGTTTCCCTATAGAGCGTATGGAGACAGCCCCATCAAAACCCAACCCTCCCATGACCCTTTGTGAGTCACAGGGAATCCTCATGACTCATAGGCTGCAACAGGGGGGTTGTTTTCCCACACAATGGAGAAACAACAGGGGAATAGCAGGAGGTAAAAATACTGTTCTACTTCCTGCCAGTTTGAGGGCTTTTACTCCTATAATTCAGCCTTGGCTGTTCTTGCCAAATAATGGAAGTAGAAATTTTTTAATTTCAAAAATTTCATCCCTAATTCTCATATCATACATCATAACAGCTGGCTGCAACCACTATGAAGGTCTAGCATTTGTTATTCTTTTTAGGCCACAACAAATCTTGATAGTCATGCCAACTTTAGAATTAGAACATTTTTTTTTTATTTTAAAATAGCAATCTTAGTTTGGTCCTGTTCTGATAGCCTTGTAGTCACCCTAACCAGCCCAACCAAGAGAAGTGGCTAATTTTTGTTATACCTGGGGTGTCCCATGAAAAACTTATGAAAACATTTTTTTTCAACCAGATAATAATGAAAAATTGTCACTAATTCAATGTGTCCTTCTTGCCTTCCTTGCTGTCTGTATGGTAACAAGACACTGAATAATCATGCAGTAGCTTAGGATTTAAACTGTGTATCTAACAAGAAAAAGAAAAAAGGACTTATGAAAATGTTTATGGCATCTGGGACAATTTCTTCATCATTATACAGCACAATGAAAAACAGCATGTTATTTTCCTTTCCAAAACAAAAATAATGATGTACACCAAAGGTGACCACTCTGTCCTTGCTTTTGGATCACATACTGGTAAGTAAATAGCCTGTACGGTTTGTGAATACAATGAATGGCTCTGAGTGCCCACAAAGCAAAGGCCAGAATGGTTGGCATGCTTGATAGAATTTTTTTTAAATGGACTCTGCAGGAAAATCATTTTTTGTATATAAGGCACTTCTGCTGATTTTCAGCAGGTCTTTTTTTAAAAAAAAAGTGGCTCTGAGTGCTTCTCTTGAAAAACTAGGACAAATTGGTAACACTCATGGTAAAGGTCAGAATCATTTTCACCAATAGAATTTTCAAAGGTTTAAACTGAGAACTCTGTGGTAATTATCCCAATCTGGGGGAAGTGGGGTGCAACTGGATTCAAAATTATTTAAGTAGATACTAATGAAGCATGATTCGATTCAACAAACAAGGTAAAGCAAAGCCACATATAACCAGCCATTAATATTGTTATAATGTTGATCAAGCAGAGGTTTTTCATCTTTTGCTTTAATTATTTCAAAATAATGCTGTTTTCATTCTTTGTTCCATGCATTATTTGCTTCAGACTAAGTCCTAAGACTTAGGCTGAAGCAAATGATCCATTTGCTTCTATCCATTTTGCACGAAATCAACCCTGAGTGCTCACTGGAAGGACAGATCCTCAAGCTGAGGCTCCAGTACTTTGGCCATCTCATGAGAAGAGAAGACTCCCTGGAAAAGACCCTGATGTTGGGAAAGTGTGAAGGCAAGAGGGGAAGGGGACGACAGAGGACGGGATGGCTGGACAGTGTCATCAAAGCCACCAACATGAATTTGACCCCAGGAGGCAGTGGAAGACAGGAGGGCCTGGCATGCTCTGGTCCATGGGGTCACGAAGAGTCGGACACGACTAAACAACTAAACAACAACAATAAAAAGTCCTAAGAAGATGGGTTTATTGCAGTAATTCTTTCAATAATTAAATGTTGTTTTTACGTCAGGTCCTAATGAAAAATGTTCAGCTGTGGTTATAATTTTATCAGGTTTCTGGATCCAATAAAAATGCCTCATCTATCAATAGGTAAGCCCTATTCAGCTTTGTAGCACTTTGGTCAGCTAAACATGTGAGCAGAGATTGCCACAAGAAGCCTGGCAGACTCCAGGTTTTAGGACAAGCTATGAAACAGTATGAATTCTTTGTAGGTCATGAGGAAAATAATTTGTTCATGCTGAACTGTGGTGAGGTGAGCTTCATCCACCCACTATTCCAAGGAAGAAAATTCCACTCCAAAAGGGTCAGCTATCGAGTATGCTTCTAGAGGCATGTTTGACAATCTGATGGCACATATATTGAAGAGAATGGTCTTGTGTGGTCTTAACAGTCTAGGGGGGAAGAGGCACAGAGATGTTATGTACACCAGCCCTGAGGCATTTAGGTTTCAGACTATAAGAAGCAATTAGCCAAATACAGCCTAACCCTCATGCATATTTAACTACCAGAGGAAACTTTGGCCAGAATCCAGTGGTTTACTTACACTGGTTTCCATTGCTTCTTCCAAAATTAGCAATACTCCTTTCTCCTGTAGCTTCCCATGGGCCATGAAAATCCATTCTAGAGATTTGTAAAATAATCCAGAGCAGATTTTTGGAAGAGCCCATGTGCAGCTGGGAGATGCCAGAAAGGAGGGGGAAGAACCTCCCAATTCCAGAAGTACTGGAAACTGAAAGTTCACCACTTTGACCTTTATCTTAAGGATGTATGTACTGTATTATGCATTAGTTCCATTTAAATCCCATCTTTCCACTAAAGCTAAAGCTTGTACAGCTCACCTTCTCCTTCTCCTCACATTGTCCTCACAACAACTCTGTTTGGTAGTCAGACTGTGTTTGAAAGACTGGTCACTCGTAAGGTTTCATGGTTCATCAGAGACCTGAAAACTGGATCTCCCACATTCTAGTCCAGTGCCCTAACCACTGTATCACACTGTCTCTCTGAGTTCAATGAAGCAACAATCTGTTGTGAAAGCAAAAGCGAAGAAGCTACTTCCTTTCAGATAGGGTTACAGTTTTCCCCTCCTGCCTTCTTTCTGCATGCCTTATCAGTACACAGACCAGTGATCAGCCATTAGGGGGAGAAAAAGCAGGGCCACTTGAGTTCAGCAAATTGTGAGCAACAGAGCACAGTAGCACCTCTGCCTCTCCCTGACCTTTCTGCATTGCTGTTACGGAGCAAACATGAGTTGCACTGAAGCTTGGCCTGGATTCCTGTGCATAAAATAAATAGGTCCATTGCATGGCTCAGCCAAAGCAAAAGAGACAGTTGGAAAGTCAGACTGTAATGGCACATAAACATTGTTTAGTGATCCTGAGCTGCCTGCTGAAATTGTGCATTCTCTGATGTGCTATCTCGAATGTGCTATCTTGAACTTTGGGAGGCTTTTGAGGAGAACTCCTTGTTAGTTGAGCCATACTGAAAATATCCTCTGGCTCTTTTGGAAGGCTTTTTGCAGCCCCTTAATTTTCCGCCAATAATTGCATGGCCTACTGCCCTCTCCGGCAGCAAAGTGGCTTTTATCTTCTGCTTCATTTTGCCAGTTTTTAAAAAGACTCTTGTTCTAAGGATAACTGGAGCCAACTTTGTACAGAGCAAACATCTGTGATTGTCTTGAGTGGTTTGTGCCATTCAGTGTCCACAGAAATGTGACACGCAGCTATTTTGCACAGCAATTTTGTGTGATAATTGCTACTATCACATGGAAAAATGTTATTTCCATGGCTCTAATTTTAGTATAAGATTTATGATCAGATGGGGGGAGGAATAAATAGATCCTTTAGCTGACAATATTTCCCCCTTGCAATCCTACAGAACAAGTTGAAATTTTATGCCAATAATAGATTTTCATTTTTCTCTATAGTTGTTGTCACATACTGCTCAAAAGCAAACTCAATAAATAAAAAGGTAAAGGTTCCCCTTGACAATTTTTGTCCAGTCGTGTTCGACTCTAGGGGGCAGTGCTCATCCCCGTTTCCAAGCCATAGAGCCAGCGTTTTGTCCGAAGACAATCTTCCATGGTCACATGGCCAGTGTGACTTAGACACGAAAGCTGTTACCTTCCCACCAAGGTGGTCCCTATTTATCTACTCGCATTTACATGCTTTCGAACCGCTAGGTTGGCGGGAGCTGGGACAAGTGACAGGAGCTCACTCCATCATGTGGATTTGATCTTATTTATTATTTATTTATTTATTTATTTATTTTATATGCCGCCCACACTACCCAAAGGTCTCTGGGCGGCTTACAGCATTTAAAATACAATAAAGATATGTACAATTAAAATACAATTAAAATATATATATATATCTTACGACTGCTGGTCTTCTGACCCTGCAGCACAGCCTTCTGCGGTTTAGCCCGCAGCGCCACCACATCTAAAACTCAATAAATATTGACATTAATCACTGAAGTAACCTAAGACCATACTTTTTAACTTATCTTGTGAGTCAAGCTTCAGTGATTTTATTAATATTCTACTGTATATCACTTGATACCATTCCTCCTCCCTCAAAATACATTACTCTTGCATGGCCAAAGTGTAAAATGTTAAGCTGTTTTGAACAGCAATTATTGTTCACTGAGAAACAACATTTCCTAACAGAGTTTATTTAAAAAAAAAAAAAAAGTTAGCATGTGAGTTATTACGTTCAGCTGAAAACCAGTTTCCATGTACAAGAACTTCAGAAAGACTTGCTACCAAAACGTTTTCAATACAGTGGTGCCCCGCATAGCGACGATAATCCGTGCAGCAAAAATCGTCACAATACAGATTCGTGCCTATGCGGATTTAAAAAGCCCATAGGAATGCATTTAAAACCCTTTCAATGCGTTCCTATGGCCTTAAAACTTACCTTTTAAGCGAAAATCCTCCATACGGTGGCCATTTTGGGCACCCGATAAGCGAGGAATCCGTCCCTGTTTTACCCGGTGGCCATTTTGAAACCGCCGATCAGCTGGGGAAAAACATCATTATGCGATAATCTGTAAGCGAGACAGCTTACCGATCATCGCAAAGCGATTCCCCCCATAGAAAACATCGTTATGCGATCGCAAAAGCAATTGCAAAATCATTGTCACTATGCGGATTTGTCGTTAAACGGGGCGCCCGTTATGCGAGGCACCACTGTACAGGAATCCTCCTGAACAGACACATGCTGGGGCTGCTGTGATGTCATAAAGGTCCAGGAGAATGTGGTGAGTTGCCAAGGCAGCAGCAACAGCCGCCGCCTCAGGATTGGCTGAGTCCTGGTGATGATGTCAGCAATCTCTCTGATTCTTAGAGTAAATCTCCCCCTTTTTCCTAACAAGTTAATTAATTTTGGTTAATTTCAATCCCTCAGCAATACCTTCTTTAGTGACTAAGGCCTTGTCTGTGTGGCTACTTTTTATGCAGACTGCTGTGGGATACACAGGGTCATCTTGGGTTGCCCAGAAGTGCAATAAGCAGGCAAACGGCCCAGATATTTTGCTCTTGGGGCCCTTTATTGGGCAAAATCACATAGCTCCATCTGCAGGAAGATGTTGCTTTACAGCTAGACGTTTGCAAACCTAAATGTGTCTCCTCAGAGTCCAACTGAGCTGAATGCAACCTACTGCAGGGTCAGCAGGCACAGGACTGTCCTATTTTTTTTTAAGAGAATGCTTCTGGATCAGCCTTTTAGTCATAACACCAGTCAAGAAATATGTACCTCTAGGCACACAGAGGCAGCCACTTCTCTCAGGCAGTGTATTTTTGCAGTGCATCCTAGCCATGAATCCACATGATTTGAATGTAAGAGCTTCCCCAAAATCTCTCCAACTCCACTTTCTCCATTGTGGTAGAGGTGTGAGAGGTAAGACGGTAAGCTTCTTTGAGCATGCATGGTGATGCAAGAGGTGGTGGTTCTCATGAGGTGTAGCTTGCCTGGTCTCAGAAAAGGAGTTGCAGTGCCAGGAATGGCTGTGCTCGGCTGAATCTCCCAGCTCAGGGAGACAAATCTCAGGCCCATGTTGGAAGGGAAGGAACAGAAGTCTCATTTACTGCTATGGGGTGGCCATAGGGTTTGAGTACACACCTCCTACCCTCTCTGAATTGGCACCAGGGCTCACTGTCTTCCTGTATCTCTCACACACTAAATATATCTGTAGAAAAGAGCACCCATAATGCCTCTCTCACTCCCTCACACATGCATGCAGGGACATTATTTTGCTATTGTTAGGGAGGCCCCTACCTCCTGTGACATCACAAGGCCCCACAACACAACCTCACAAAGTCCCATCCCATGCCATTTGGCCCCAAGGGGAAGATGCTCGCATGACAGCCCTTGACAGAAAACACTCGGTAACCATTTCCGAAAAATACCTTTATTGGTTTTTGAAAAGAGGCTAAAGAGGTCTCCTGGCCCTCAGCAGAGACAGCCTGGTTTAGCTCCAGCAGGATGCCCGCACTGTGGTCCTTCGCACCATCACCCTGGAGAAGAGGAAGCTCCTGGCCCTGCAAGACAACGAGGGAGAAAGAACACCAACTAAGGGGCGAGCTCTCTGGCCACTGTCCTCTCCTTGGGTCTCCTGCCCTGCCTCTCAAGCCCCTTTTATCTACAAGCAGAGAGGTGTGGCCCTGTGATGTCATAAAGACCCAGGAGCATGTGGTGAGTTGCCAAGGCAGCAGCAACAGCAGTCCCCTCAGGATTGGATGAGTCCTGGTGATGATGTCAACAATCTCTCTGATTCTTAGAGTAAATCTTCCATTTTTGACCCTTGGTCAATGACTTTTTTGGGCCCATCCCCCAAATCCTGTATCCAGCATGTACCACAAAAGGAACATTCCCAGGTTTGAGATATAAAAAAAATTAAAAATAATAAATGAATAAGGAAAGACACAATCACAGAAAAGTAGCCCTGGACCCATGGTTGACTCTTTTTAGATATTTTTTCTTACCCCTGCCATGAAAAAGATATTAGAAAGAGTCCATAATATATAAAAATAGGAATAGATAGTTAAGTAATAAAGGGCACATTTGCCTGGGTAGACCTTTCTCCTCCCTTTTTAGTGCCTGCAATCTAGTAAAGATTCTTCTGTTTAGGTGTTTTTCAAACAGCCTTTTTTAAAACACCCAGATATTTGAATGATGTTCTATAACATATCTCCTTTTAAAACAATAAATTTAACACCCCTTCAAGCTTTTAAGAAATCTTCATACCCTATTTTTAGATGTTGCTGTTTCACAGTGGAGAGGTAGGACATAAGCCTTTTTCCTAATAATGTTGTGTTGTGTCAGCCAATTGTTTTCTGTAAAGGTCAGAGTGGAAATAAACCTTTTACATAGAAAAGAAAAACCTGCAAGATTTTTAATAGTAAAACTCACATCATTAAAATATTGCAAAAATCAGATGCCAGTATCACAGAAATTTTAATTTTAATTTTCAAAAAGTATTACTTAATTTAAATAGTGTTAATTTATGGGCTCCAATTTAGTGGAATTCAATCACACTTCTCTTTTTCTAAAACCTATTCTTATTTACCGTAGTAAAAGAGAGGGTGTGTCCACATGTACATTTCTCCTTCATATTTCCAAGATCCTTAAACCTATACACCAGAAACATGGCATATATGCTAAGAGACCTGTGGGGCTATGCATCTCCAGGTTGTACTTTTCTAACAGGTTAATTAATTTTGGTTTATTTCAGTCCCTCAGCAATACCATCTTTAGTGACCAAGGCCTTGTCTATGTGGTTACTTTTTAAGCAGACTGCTGTGGGATACACAGGGTCATCTTGGGTTGCCCAGAAGTGCAATAAGCAGGCAAACAGCCCAGATATTTTGCTCTTGAGGTTAGGGTTGCCAGATGTCAGGCAATGTTCCGTCAGGCAGGCAAAGATAAAAACCTTTAAAATGTCAGGCTTTTGTATATTTTATATTTATAATTTTGGATAGGAGGGGGAGAGGTGGAAGGACCCCCTTCCCCCTGGCTTTCCCCGCCCCCACCTGCCCGCCCACCCCTGGTATTTTGAAAAACAACCCCCATTGAATTTATTTTTAATTTTTAACGTGACTGTTTCTTGGTCAGTTCACTAAGAGACATTTATTGGCAGCTATTGTAATAAAATTGTATTGATTGTGGGTTTAATCTGGAATGATTCAAATGAAACATTCAATATGTCCTCCTCTGTCCTCCTTTTTGTCTTTCTGTGTCCTCCTTTTAGTACCCGTGTATCTGGCAACCCTACTTCAGGCCCTTTCTTGGGCAAAATCACATAGCTCCATCTGCAGGAAGATGTTGCTTTACAGCTAGACGTTTGCAAACCTAAATGTGTCTCCTCAGAGTCCAACTGAGCCGAATGCAACCTACTGCAGGGTCAGCAGGCACAGGACTGTCCTGTTTTTTTTAAAGAGAATGCTTCTGGATCAGCCTTTTAGTCATAACAGCAGTCAAGAAAGATGTACCACTAGGCACACAGAGGCAGCCACTTCCCTCAGGTAGTGCATTTTTGCAGTGCATCCTAGCCATGGGTTCACATGATTTTAAGAGCTTCCCCAAAATCTCTCCAACTCCACTTCCTCCATTGCGGTAGAGGTGTGAGAGGTAAGACAGTAAGTTTCTTTAAGCACGCATGGTGATGCAAGAGGTGGTGGTTCTCTATTTAATTTTTTTTTATTTTTAAACTACTAGGAATAGGGTAGGGAATACAAAAGGTAAAAGGGAATGTAAGGGATGGGAAAGGGGTTTTGAGGATAGGAGAACACAGAGTATACAATCATCCAATCTATTCATATTAGGTATACATGCCTCTGATCTGTTCATTTTTCAATGCAAAAAACAACTTTGTATTCTTTTTTTATATATCTATATACTGTTTGGTTATCCTCTAAATATCAGCTTATATTCATATTTTAATTTAAATCTAAGTTATTCCAACTCTATCAAGAAATTGAGAGCAATTATAGAATACACCCCCTCTTTCAATTTCCTTCTGCCATGGACATACAGTCAGCCTGTCTGGAAAGATATCCATTTCTGGCACTTCCCATATTTTCTCAGTACCCTTCTCTCGTTTCTATGCCTCTATTTTCTTCCAGTTTTGGGGAGATAAAATTAAATCCAGGACAGTAGTCTGATTTTTAACATCACCTTTTCTGACTATTATAGCTGGGTAGCTCACATGGTAACTCTTAATCTCATCTATGTTACCTGGCATCGCTCTCAATAAAAACTGTTCTGGAGTTACTACAGTTTCATTTAGCCATTGTTTAGCCTCTGATGGTTTTCCTTTCATCAAGTCTTCTACCTGGCTGAGGTGCTCATTTACCTGCTGAAATCCTGTTATTATTGTCATTTGCATGGTAACCAGCCGTTCTTTATCTGGCAACATTCCCAACCATTGATATTTAACATTTTCGGAGGTCATTTCCATTTTTCCAATACATATGGTTTGTATAAGTAATTTTTTTTGATTCCACTATTTTACCAACAAACCAAACCCATCATCATAAACCTCCCCTAGGTATGTCCTCCCCTCCTTGCCCAGATATTATAGCAATATTATCAAAATCCACACAGTCCAACCAAAACAGAGTCCAGACTAAACATCAAACAGGGAACCAGTCTCTCAAAAAAAAAAAAACCCACAAAAAAACCCCCACAAAAACAGTCGTAGTCCTTTAATAACTCCAGACCTGGTTTTCTTAGGTCCTCCGTCTATTTATTCTGTTAAGTTCCTCTTGCTGATGAGCTGATAATTTACTGTTCGTTGCTCCCAGAGATTTATTCTTCCTTCCAAAACCAAAGACACTTCTGTTATCAGAGTATCATTCGACTCTAGTCCTGGCTTCTCCCGCTCTTCAATCTATGTCGCCACACTGATGATTCGTCACCTGTTTTTATTCTCAAAAGCTTATACCTCCTGCTCCAAAGACAAGATTTTATTTTCAAAGTCCCACTCAAAGTAGGGAGAAAAATCCAGACTACACAGCATTGACAAGATTTCAGTCCCTTGAAGCCTGTTGAGTAGTATTTCCTCTGGGATTTTTTTCCAGAAACACAAAATTTTTCTGTCTCACTGTGTATCTCAATGACCTTCAGCCAGCTTGCTAATTATAAACTTGCTGTATAACAGTCAGTTCGCTTTGGAAAAACAAGCTGGCAGGCACAGCTCGCCACTTCCTCTTTCTCCTTTCAGTCAGGTATTTTCCCTTTAGTTTCTTTTACATCTTAATGAGGTTATTCATAAATCAAAGGCTTACTTTGTTATTGTGTATTTTCGGCTGTATTTCTGTTCTCCTTCCTCAGGAATTTGGGGGTGGAGTTTCACATGGTTTTCTGCCGTAAGATGGCCTCCAATCTCCGGTCTGTGCTTGGGTGAATTTTCAGAGGGAAGAAAGACCCGGTTGCTGTCAAATCTTCTGCCTTCTGGGCTCCGCATCTGCTTCAGGGTGATCTCTCCTGGCCTCCCCTTCCGTTCCCCCCCTTTCTAGAGGGATGACAGGCCAGGCGGTTCCAACTTTTCCCGGGAGCTGTTGCCGGGAGCTGCTGGCTTCATTGCGATCAATCTCCACCTCCTCAAGAGGTGGTGGTTCTCATGAGGTGTAGCTTGCCTGGTCTCAGAAAAGGAGTTGCAGTGCCAGGAACAACTGTGCTCGGCTGAATCTCCCAGCTCAGGGAGACAAATCTCAGGCCCATGTTGGAAGGGATGGAACAGAAGTCTCATTTACTGCTATGGGGTGGCCATAGTGTTTGAGTACACACCCCCTACCCTCTCTGAATTGGCACCAGGGCTCACTGTCTTCCTGTATCTCTCACACACTAAATATATCTGTAGAAAAGAGCACCCATAATGCCTCTCTCACTCCCTCACACATGCATGCAGGGACATTATTTTGCTATTGTTAGGGAGGCCCCTACCTCCTGTGACATCACAAGGCCCCACAACACAACCTCACAAAGTCCCATCCCAAGCCATTTGGCCCCAAGGGGAAGATGCTCCCATGACAGCCCTTGACAGAAAACACTTGGTAACCATTTCCGAAAAATACCTTTATTGGTTTTTGAAAAGAGGCTAAAGAGGTCTCCTGGCCCTCAGCAGAGACAGCCTGGTTTAGCTCCAGCAGGATGCCTGCACTGTGGTCCTTCGCATCATCACCCTGGGGAAGAGGAAGCTCCTGGCCCTGCAAGACAACGAGGGAGAAAGAACACCAACTAAGGGGCGAGCTCTCTGGCCACTGTCCTCTCCTTGGGTCTCCTGCCCTGCCTCTCAAGCCCCTTTTATCTACAAGCAGAGAGGTGTGGCCCTGTGATGTCATAAAGGCCCAGGAGCATGTGGTGTGTTGCCAAGGCAGCAGCAACAGCAGCCCTCTCAGGATTGGATGAGTCCTGGTGATGATGTCAACAATCTCTCTGATTCTTAGAGTAAATCTCCCCTTTTTTGCCCTTGGATATTTTTCTAGGCTGGTGTCCGAAAAAATAACTTTGGGGAGCCCAACCTTTGAATCCCCCATCCAGCATGTAAAACAAAAAGAACATACCCGGGTTTGAGATAGGAAAAAATTAAAAATAATAAATGAATAAGGAAAGACACAATCACAGAAATGTAACCCTGGACCCATGGTTGAATCTTTTTAGATATTTTTTCTTGCCCCTGCCATGAAAAAGATATTATAAGGAGCCCATAATATATAAAAATAGGAATAGATGGTTAAGCGATAAAGGGCACATTTGCCTGGGTAGACCTTTCTCCTCCCTTCTAGTAAAGATTCTTTTATTTAGGCAAGTGTTTTTTAAGCTGCCTTTCTTTTTTTAAACACCCAGATATTTAAATGATGTGCTATAACGTATCTTCTTTTATAACAATAAATTTAACCCCCCCCCAAGCTTTTAAGAAATCTTCCTACCCCATTTTTAGATGCTGTTTCACAGTGGAGAGGTAAGACATAGGCCTTTTACTAATAATGTTGTGTTGTGGCAGCCAATTGTTTTCTGCAAGGGTCAGAGCAAAAATAAACCTTTTATACAGAAAAGAAAAACCTGCAAGATGTTTCAAAGTAAAACTCACATCATTTAAATATTGCAAAAATCAGATTCCAATACCATACAAATTTTTGTTTTAATTTTCAAAAAGTATTACTTAATTTAAGTAATACTGCCACTATTTCATGCTTCTAGAGACTCAGAAGAACATTCAGCTGGAGTGGAAACTTTATCTTGAAAATGATGAAGATGGGATGTATGATGCTTATTATCTTTAACTTGGACATAGCTGCAATACCAATATACATAAAACCATCTGCGTATTTTGTCAATACTGACATGTTTGCTGGTGACTACTTAGATACGTACCCATTTGCAGAGGAAATTCTGCCTGTGACAGATTCCCATTTCTTCTCCCTTTTTAAATAGTAAGATGATAGTTGTAGGAATGCTCTTTTCCATCTGCTGCTTTGAAATGGCAAGTTTATGTAGATGAAATTATCATATATTTTCCCCAAGTAGCATGCAGTCAAACCTTCAAATCTAGTCACCTTTTTGGCTGTCACTAGAGAATGAAACTGTGTATATACATCTATATCTACAATCTAAACTCATTAAAGTAAAATTACTAATAAAACAATGAGATGCCACATTGGGATTGGGATGTAGACTGATCTTTTCCAATCCTCTGGCACCTGCTGAGTTTTCCAAACTTGTTCGCATATTGAATGTAGCACCTTAACAGCGTCATCTTTTAAGATTTTAAATAGTTCAACTGGAATGCCATCACCTCCACTGGCCTTGTTGTTAGCCATGCTTTCTAAGGCCCACTTGGCTTCACTCTCCAGGATGTCTGACTCAACATCAGCAACCACACTCTCTGGATTGTCCGGGACATCCAGATCTTTCTGGTATAATTCCTATGTGTATTATTGCCACCACTTCTCGTTGTTACGAGCCTCCATCCATAGTTCTTCAGGCACTCCGTCCATCAAATCTAGTTCCTTAAATCTGTTCTTCACTTCCACTTTGTATTCATAAGGGATTTGGTTTAAATTATATCTGACTAGCCCAGTGGTTTTTCCTTCTTTCTTCAGTTTAAACATGAGTTTTGCTATGAGAAGCTGATGATCAGAGGCACAATCAGCTCCAGGTCTTGTTTTTGCTTACTGCACAGAGCTTCTCCATCTTTGCCTGCAGAGAACATAATCAATCTGATTTTGGTATTAATCATGTGGTGATGTCCATGTGTAGAGTCACCTCTTGTGTTTGTTAGAGCGGAGTGTTTGTGATGACCAGCTTGTTCTCTTGACAAAACTCTATTAGCCTTTGCCTTGCTTCATTTTGAACTCCAAGACCAAACTTACCTTTTGTTCCTTTTATCTCTTGACTCCCTATTTTAGCGTTTCAATCCTCTATACTGTAATGGGAAGAATATACTTCTTTGGTGTCAGTTCTAGAAGGTGTTGTAAGTCCTCATAGAATTTGTCAATTTCAGTGTCCTCAGCATTGGTGGTTGGTGCATAAACTTGGATTACTGTGATGTTGAAAGGTCTGCCTTGAATTCGTATTGAAATCATTCTATCATTTTTGAGATTGTATCCCAGTACAGCTTCTCCCAATCTTTTGTTGACTATGAGGGTTACTCTATTTCTTCTATGGGATTCTTGCCCACAATAGTAGATATGGTAATGGTCTGAATTGAATTTGCCCATTCCCGTCCATTTTAGTTCACCGACACCCAGGATGTCAATGTTTATTCTTGCCATCTCCTGTTTGACCACATCCAGATTCCCAAGGTTCATAGATCTTACATTCCAGGTTCATAGATCTTACATTCCAGGTTCCTATGCAGTATTTTTCTTTGCAGCATTGGACTTTCCTTTGACTTCCAGGCACGTCCGCAGCTGAGCATTCTTTTGGCTTTGGCCCAACCACTTCATTCGCTCTGGAGCTACTTGTACTTGTCTCCTGCTCTTCCTCAGTAGCATGTTGGACGCCTTCTGACCTGAGGGGCTCATCTTCCAGCATCATATCTTTTAGCCTTTTGTTTCTGTCCATGGAGTTTTCTTGGTGAAGATCCTGGAGTGGTTTGCCTGTTCCTGCTCCAGGTGGATCGCGTTTAGTCAGAACTCTCCACTATGACCTGTCCGTCTTGGGTGTCCCTGCATGGCATAGCCCATAGCTTCTCTGAATTACTCAAGCCCCTTTGCCACGACAAGGTAGCAATC
The DNA here is from genome assembly GCF_051106095.1 of Pogona vitticeps. Lineage (NCBI taxonomy): Eukaryota > Metazoa > Chordata > Lepidosauria > Squamata > Agamidae > Pogona > Pogona vitticeps. The sequence goes on along the minus strand of NC_135783.1, from coordinate 103,751,476 downwards.
CATGAAGGGATTATAATATATTTAATTGATTATTATTATATATTTAATAAAGTTATCACCTATTTTGTATAACTCAGTGGTTTACATATGTGGTTGTAGAGCCAGAGGTTGGGGGTTCGATTCCCCACTGTGCCTCCTTGACAGGGGCTGAACTCAATGATCCACAGGTTCCCTTCCAGTTCTAAGATGATGATGATGATGATGATGATGATGATGATGATGATGATGATGATGATGACGACGACTCCTGCATTGCACTGCAGAAGTGTCACAGGTCTATCTTTGATTTTTCATTAAGTTCTCTTTCCATGTTCTGCAGTGAAAACCCCATGTACATGACACACTAGAATCTTCCTGGGTCACAGAACCATTTGCATTAAGTACAGAGGACTGCACCATTCTAATTGCTCGAGATGCTTTCTCTTTGCAGAAAACTTAGGAATTTAGTCTTAAAGAAAGCCTTCATTCGTGGTCATTTGGAACAGTGTATTCTTTAAAAGAGTGTATTTCCTCCCATTCTATAGACAATCCTGAGCCTGTCTGCCCTAGGCTAGCAAAATGGTTCAGCAAGTCTCTGACATGCCAGCTCTGTAGAAGTCCCCCTCAGCATTTCTTGTTATAAAAGAAAGCAAAGGTCATGCTATGCTACAAACTGTCATCACACCACGCACACAGTGGTGCATTTTTAGGTTTGGATGGAAAATGCTTTTATTGGATTAGCATTGCATGTTTAGGGGGCAAAAAGAGTAATAATGCAGACATGCAGCAGAATAGGGACAAAATACTTCCACTGCATGCTTCTATTTGCTTAGGAGTTTAAAAGCTTTTCTTCTGACAATATTCAATCATCCAGGCTGCCATCTAGAGTCCATTATCACAAGACAAACAATAAGCTGAAATCAGACAAACAAAATTCAAGACATAGCTTCATATTTTGGCAGAAATATTCTAAGAGAAGGGAGTTAAGATATAAAGTCGGTGGAGTAAAACAGAAATATATAGGGTTCTCCTCCCCCCTTGCTTTATGACATATATACTGCTAAAATATTGTCTATATAACTCAGTTGGGTGATTGCCAGATAATGGGAACCCATGAGCAGCTACTGATAGCTTGCCATTTTGTCATTTTTGAGCTCAGGGTGGGATGCTGGCCAGCTATTATCAAAATCTTGAAGAAATTATTCTTCCGCATTTCCTTCTCAGGAAAACACTGCAAATAGAAAATATTTTTTTTAAAAAAAAAAACCACACATGCTATCCTGCTTAAGACATTCAAAAGCAAGCCTGGAATGGAGCTACCCCACCATTCTTTAGAAATTGCTAACAGTGGCAGCTCATTTTCCCAGCTGACCTGAAGGAGATGGCAATATTCATTATACCACCTCTGTTCAGAGCCTCATGCCGAGTATAATTTGTTTAGGGATGAGCTGTGAACGTCGATCTCAATTTACACAACAGGATATGGTTTGATTAAATGTGTCTGGATGCATCTGTAATGGAATTATAGATTTCAATCAAGAGCAGGCGACAACCACAACATGGTAATGCTTTCTAAAGTCTGATCAAGGGCTACAAATGTTAATCTGGGTCATGGTAACAATCTCTCTCTCTCTCTCTCTCTCTCTCTCTCTCTCTCTCTCTCTCATTTTCCTGCTCTTTTCTCAGAGATGACCTATGACATTTTGCTGCCCGAAGTGACTTGTACAATTATATGCTGCCATATACAGAAACTGATTGGATGGCTTGTTCTGTGAAGACAGGACACCATATTTCATTGTATCTGAGAAGAGCAGATAGGTAAGCCAAGTGGTTCACACAGTATTGCAAGTGGAAAACAATGGTCAAAATCATACTGAATTCTGTAATGCAAATGGCAAAAATCTTGGTGGTGAATTATTTCAGCTTCAGAAGTTAGCATAGACATTTGCTGTTGAGTATTGATTTTTCCTGTAGTGATGTATGGAAGTGAGAGCTGGACCATAAAGAAAGCTGAGCGCCGAAGAATTGAGGCTTTTGAATTGTGGTGCTGGAGGAAACTCTTGAGAGTCCCCTGGACTGCAAGAGAACAAACCTATCCATTCTAAAGGAAATCAACCCTGAGTGCTCACTGGAAGGACAGATCCTGAACCTGAGGCTCCAATACTTTGGCCAACTCATGAGAAGACTCCTTGGAAAATACCTTGATGCTGGGAAAGTGTAAAGGCAAGAGGAGAAGGGGATGACAGAGGATGAGATGGTTGGACAGTGTCATTGAAGCAACCTACATGAATTTGACACAACTCCGTGAGGCAGTGGAGGATAGGAGGGCCTGGCGTGCTCTGGTCCATCGGGTCACGAAGAGTCAGACACGACTAAACAACTAAACGACAACGATTGAGCAGTGTAAGTTGGCACACAATAACAAATGCCTACTCTAACTTCTCAGTTCACAGCAATTCACCACTAAGATACATACCTATTATGTTATGCCAGCAACCATAACTAGTAAGATTTTGGCCATTGTTTATTTATTGGACTGCACCTCCCAATATTATTGGACAGCATAGCCAGTGAATATTGTAAGAGTTTTATTCCCCAAAAAATTCAAATGTCCTATCTGCACAGTCCTCATTTTTTAGCCGTGCAGATACTTTCTATCCTACTGGATCTACTATTTCAAGTGGCTGCCTCACTTTGTCTAATGATCAGTCCTATTTCTTCCTTGATTTCTACTTTACCTTGGGTTTCCCCCAAAACACAGTTTATGACCCTCTCAGAAAATGTGAAGTATAACTGGAGGGAGCAGGATTGGGTCTGGAGATTGACAGACTAATAACCAAGGAATATCTCATTATTTTCACTGAGTTGAAATCTTCAGGACTCGATTAACTGCACCCAAGAGTATTGAAGGAAATGGCTAAAGAACTCCCTACTCTTATTTTCTTTTAAATCGTGGAGGATAGGTAAAGTGCCAGATGATTGGACAATGGCTAATGTTTATCTTCAAAAAGGTGAGGGTGGGGAGGACGGATCTGGGAATTACAGAACAGTCAGCCTGACATCAATACTGGGGAAAACTCTGGAACAAATTATAAAGCAGTAAATTTGTAAGCACCTTGAAAATAATGCAGTGATAACTAGAAGCCACACCTCAGAAGTGTTTATTTAAAGGAAAGAAAAAGAAGGGGGGGAGGGAAGGTAGATGAAATGTGAACATGGCCAACAGGTAACAGTTTTAACAGAGATGTTATGTAACACTTTTTTCCACATCACCACCGGCAGTGCCAATCTGATGATGATCCAAAATGGCAGCCACAAAAATGGGTTCCTTTCTTGTTCTTAAGGAAACACAGATTATAATGTATGCCTGAAGAAAGATTTATATGTACATGACAAAACAGTTATCAAAATTTAATAATATATGGTATCATGGTTAGGCTTTAGAAAAGTACTAAGTTCAGAGTTTTCCCAGAGGTTGAAATACAGGCTGAATTCAAGGTATGACATAACCACAAACACTTAAGCTGAACTAAGAAGGATGACTCCAGAAATAAATTTAAATAATGATTGTGATTATCTTGATTCTGTGCCAGAATTGGAGAACCTAGCACAATTATTAACAGGCAACTTTTTATAAAAGAAGAAAAACAGAGGAAGAAAAAGAGATTTGCAAAGAATTTTGAAAAATCCTGACATGACAGAAAACTTGGAAAATATTTTATTTCATTATAATACCCAAATCCTTTGAACTAGATGTTGGTATTTAACCCAGAAATGGGCCCAAATGTAACCCACCAGCATTCCTGGGTACTCCTAGGGCCCCATATCACAAACTTAAAAGGGAAAAAAGATCTCAAAAATGGCTGCCAGTGAATGTCAGTATTGTTTCTCTATATGATTTAATTCAGTGGTGCCCAACCTTGGTTCCTCAGATGTTCCCTGACCAACACAGCTAGTAGTGAATGCTTCCAATAGACAACTGAAAGACACAAAAAAGATAACTATCTAAAAGACACAGGGATACCTAACCTGCAGCCCTCCAGATGTTGCTGAACTCTTATTATGCTGACCATTGTCTATGTCAGTGGTTTGGGAAACTCCCTCTCTTTTGGGGGGGTGACTCTCACCACAAAGAATGTGGTTCGTAGTTTGGAGGTCCATCTTGACCTGGTGCTTACCTTGGAGATCCAGGCTTCCTTTGAGACTGATGCGGAAACTTCAAATGGTCCAGAATATGGCGGCCAGGCTATTAACTGGGGTGAAAAGTTTCCACCATATTTCCCCCACCCTGGCTGCCTTGCACTGGCTACCTATTCTATTCTGCATCAATTTCAAGGTGTTGACTACTACATACAAAGCTCTAAACGATTTAAGCCCTCAATACTTGGCAGAGCACCTTCTTCTACCTAGTTCTGCCCATATCACCCATTCCAGTCAGGCCCGGTGGCTGAGAGGCCTAACACCAAGAGAGGTCCAAAGGGGGAAAAAAAAAAAATCAGGCCTTCTTGGCAGTGGCCCCTTGTCTCTGGAACAACTTACCTGTAGAAATCCACCTGGCCCCCTTGCTGAGGGCCTTCAAGATCAATCTGAAGACATGACTATATAGGCAGGCCTTCCTTACAGCCATCACCTAGCCTATCTTTCTTTTTTTCCTCTTTTCTTTTTCCATCTTGAATTCTGCTGTTAATAACTATTTATTCTTAGTATATTAATATTTTCATAGTTTATTTTTTTATATTTTGTTTGAACTGCCCAGAGTAAACACCTTCTAAATGGATAGTATATAGGTTTAATAAAATAAAATTAAAAATTAAAAAAATGTTGGTAGGGCCACATTGATTGATTGATTGAGTGGTTGATTGATTGATTGATCGGTCGGTCGGTCGGTCGGTCGGTCGGTCGGTTGGTGCCAACAGCATCTAGGAAGGTACAGGTGCTCCATCACTGGGCTGGAAACCTGGGAGAAAACCCTCCTATTTGGAAGACGATCGGTACCTGAATGAAACAATAGATTCATGTGAAACAGAAAATGAAACGGAAAACAGTATATCACTTTGCTGGTGAACTCACAAAAGGCAGACTGAAGTATGTGGAGGAGAGTGTAAAATAACATAGAGGCACAGCCATATGTGTGTTCTTGTGCATACAAGTGTGACAGGGAGAGATATGCATCACATAAAATATCTGTGTTTTCTAAATCTGGGGTGTGCTTCTACGGATACACAGTGAGTAAAGGTGAAGAACCCAAGGTGTATCCACTGCTCGCTTCTCACTATCTTAATGTACTTGCAGGACTTCACTTTTTATTTTCTATTTTTAGGTGATGTAAGGCAATATCCTTATTTGTAGGTTTAAGAAAGAAAGAAAAACATGCACCATTTAATAAGGAATTAAAATGACTGTAAATCCCAAAATTGACATCTCAGATCCTCTACTCACAGCATGATGTATTCCAGAAAGGAGAAAGCTAGAAGTATAACGTTTCAAGTTAATTCTTGTTATTTTTGTTTCCATAATCCTCATATCAGACTCTAACAGCAGTTTCTCGCTAGCTTTTAAATTAGTTTGATACTTCATTAAAAAGAAAAGTTAATAATCTAAGACTAGACTCACCAGGAAATATGCAATACTGTACTGTATAATAAAATCTACGAATATAATGATAGACACATTGTCTCCTGTCAGGTTGCATGATTTTTCTGTAAGAAATGTTATAATTCCTTTTACTTTCACCCTTCTGCTGGAGGCTGGAAAAGTTACTTTTTTGGACTATAATCCCAGGCACATTGGCTGGGAATTTGGGGAGTTGTACTCCAGAAAAAGTAACATTTCAGAATTTCAGGTTTTTTCCCTGGTCCAGAAAACATGATGCACAAGAGTGCAGGGTGCCCTCTCCTGCATTTGAAGGAGCTGGAGATGTTGAACAGGCATTTGTAAAACTGAAAGCCATTCCTTTCAAGAGGCAGTGGCTACTGAGATGAGAAACCTAAGGCTCTTCAGAGGTTGATGAACTCCTACGGCCATCATGTCTCACCAATGGACTTGGTAGCAGAGACTGGTGTGGCTATTGAAATTAGTATTTGGAAGTCCACCTATTCCCCAGCATTGGACTACATGTATTTTGTACCAGAGTAATCTTTGTTGATATCCAATCTACCACATTTCATTTTTAATATCAGAATTCATTAAATTATGTGGCTGGGTGTGATTCCACACCAAAGTATAACTATGTCTCCTCTATAGTTCCAAGTCCAGGCCCAACCTCATCTAGGGTGGGCAATGATGCATCACTGAAAAAGAGAGTGAAAGAGGTTAAAATTGCTATACAGTGGGGTCTTGACTTGAGAACTTAATTCGTATTGGAAGGCGGTTCTCAAGTCAAAAAGTCTGTAAGTCAAGTCTCTATTGACCTACAGTGCATTGAAAACCGATTAATCCCGTAACAGGCCGTTTTTGTTCCATTTTGGTTTTTTTCTGGTCTGTAAGTCAAATCTCAGTCTGCAAGACAAACCTAAATTTTGCGGCCAGAGAAGTCTGTAACTCAAAAAGTCTGTAACTCAAGCCGTCTGTAAGTCAAGGGTCCACTGTATGTTAATGTAAATGATAAAAGGGACGTGGTAGCGCTGCGGGTTAAACCGCAGAAGCCTCTGTGCTGCAAGCTCAGAAGACCAGCAGTCATAAGATTGAATCCACACGACAGAGTGAGCTCCTGTTGCTTGTCCCAGCTCCTGCCAACCTAGCAGTTTGAAAGCATTTTAAAAATGTGAGAAGATAAATAGGTACCACCACCATGGGAAGCTAACAGTGTTCTGTGTCCAGTCATGCTAGCCATGTGACCACAGAAACTATCTTTGGACAAACGCTGGCTCTACGACTTGGAAACGGGGATGAGCACTGCCCTCTAGAGTTGGACACGACTGGACTAAATGTCAAGGGGAACCTTTCCCTTAATGTAAATTATTAGCTGCAAATGCAGACATAACTGGTTGTGCCACAGCCTTGTGCTCTGTCATGGGTGTTAAAGTGGACTAGAGGAGAACGTACTACAAGTCAGCAACTTTTAGTATGCAAATGATCTTTTAAAGTAACTAAAGAACAACTGTTTTAGCTACCTCTAAGAATTAGGAAAAGAAAGAGTTGTTTTTGAAAACTGAAGCTGTAACAGCAACTAACTACTTTCAGAATCTTCAGAGCAACTAACTTTTTGAAAAAGTTAATTTTGCAAGCTACAACAGTGAGAAGAAATAATCTAGGTCCCAGAACTCATCCTACTGCTTCCTGATGGATAGCTTCAGCCAAACATTATCTTAATTCTTCTGAAAAGTAACTTTCCAAGCTCTGCCTGAATCTTACACACAACCTGCCATATAGGTGCATACAGGTACCTGAAGGGGCACTCCAATAGCATTCCGGGAGCTTGCTAGGATCATCTCAGAAAGTCCTGCTGTGCCATGCAGTGCCTATTCTTCCCTTCAACAATTCCTTTCCCCATTCCTGCACACACAGTGCCACTAGACCCTTTGTAAAGGAAACACCAGTGCCGTCAAGACTGCAAAGGATCTGCACACCACGTGTTGCACAGTCTTGGTGCGGTGCACTTCCAACAGCAATCTGCATTGTAACATAGGAAGGAGGTCTTGAATGCCCTTTATGAGGCACAACCCTACTAAAAAGAGCACCGGACTCGAAGCAAACGGGGGGGGGGGGATGGAGGCACCTTTAAGATTAACAAAAGAATTCCAACATGAGTTTTAGTATATTGCACTCCATTTCTTCAGACACTGTAATCCACACAAAACCTCAGAGTGAAATAAATTTGTTAGTCTTAAAGGTACGTACTCCAGTAGGGTTTTTGTTTTGTTTTGTTTTTGGTGAAATAGACTAACGTGGCTACCTCTCAGGAATGAGTTGTAGAAGAGAATATTCAGTCACCAGAAAACATCAAAAAAGTTCCATACTGCAGACTATGTTAGAGCACTATAAAAGGAGAACAGTGAGGAGAGTGACAGCATTTGTATCAGTTCTACTCAGAAACAAGCCTTTTTTTCTTTTTTTTTCTTTTTTTGGTTTTACCATGGTGAACTTGTGGCCCTCCAGATGTTGCCAGACATTTCCATCATCTGGACAGTTGTGAAGGATAGGAGCTGCACATTATCAGCATCTGCAGAGCCAAAAATGATCCATTCCCCAATACAGTGCATCTCCATTACATGAAACTGAAAACACCTGCTTCCAACCACTAGGCGATACTATTGATTTGACTTCAGTTGGCACAACCCTACCAAATTTAGGCAGACCAAATTTTATTCCCAGTTCTCTGATAGGAGTTTGCTACATTTCTGTTTAAGCTCTTCCCTGGCCATATAGAAACCCTGAGTTTAATAATGAATATTGCCAAGCTGTTGTTTAATGAGATAATCCAACCAATGCCCACCAAGGGTAGAATTCAAAACCTACACGTTTGTGTTTGCAGCCCGCTTTTTGAAACTCACTTTTAAGAAACAGACCTAGCACAGACATCTGCCATGACTTTGGGGATTTCCATCTGTTTTTCCCCCTCCTGCATTATCCATAATATATTTGTGCACAGCCTGATGAAGACCAGGATAGGTGGAAAGCTAGCTAGTTATAAAATTATATTTTGTGGTCTAGAAAAGGTTATCAGCTGCCTTTGGCTTTGGATTGTTTCTTTCCTTGCTTTTTCTATATTACCCAGTTACAGCAGTTTAATAATCATTTTAACTGCCTGGGCTCTCTCCTATAGATTCCTGGCTTTTGTAGTTTAGTGCTAGAGAACACTAGGATACTTCCCTGACCTACAGATAATTCAACATTACACCAAACTACAAATCCCAAATTTTCAAATAATGCAGCAGTGGGAGTTACAGCAATACCAACTTTCACAACCTTCACACTAAGACTTTATCAAGCACTCAGAGTGTGCTGTTTATCAGATGCTCCGAGGGGAGCAACACAGAGCTTTTGCATGGAGAAATGCAGGCACCACAGTAAACATTTTCCATCTGCCTTATATTACTCAACACTAGCACTTCTTTCATTGCTAAATGAAGAGACCGATGAAGCAAATCCTGGGAGAGCTATGCCTGCAGTATAAATGTCATTATTAATACGTTTTCCCTCTCAGGTTCAATAAAATGTAAGAAAGCTCATTTAACCTCCTTTAGCTGTGATTTGTTTATATGCAGCAGAGTCTGTGGCTTCTTGTCTGAGAGCAAGTGAGTGAAGCACAGTCCTTTTGCAGAGATACACCCGTGATCTACTAAGGGTGAATGTGGACAACATGGGGGCAGCAGGCAATGTGAAGGCCCCAGGGCATTTCTGCAGCCCTCAGCCACTGTCCCCACATTTCTCTCCAAAACTTGCTTTTCCTTCCTTCCAGAAAGAATCCTTGGGGCACGAGGGTAAAGTTGCCATGTTTTGAGGGAACTCTCTGGCCCCTGCCCCCACAAAATGTATGTTTGTAAAAAATAATCTGATCCACTAGAAAGTGCAAAGGGTCTTTTTCAGTTAAAGCAACCATTTTTTAAAAAAAGTTAAAACTTATGTCTGTTTATATTATTTATATCCTGCTTTTCTCCCCATTGTGGACGCAGTTAACAGAAACACATAGTAGACATCTTTACAAAAAAAGACTGCACAACTCTGATGTAGGGACTAGACATAATTCCTTTGTCACCTTAGCCCATTCCTTCATTTGTAGTTTCAAGCCTTGAGACAATCATAGTACTACTGTATGTGTAGGTGTGTGGGTGTGTTTTATGCCAAGTCGGAATCAACTTATAGCGACCCTAATAGGGTTTTCAAGAGAAGTGAGATATTTTTAAAGAGTGGTTTTACCAGTTCCACTCTCCCAGTCAGCTTCTATGGCTGAGCGGGGATTCAAATCCTGTGGTCCAGAGTCTTAGTCCATCACTTTATTCACCACATTACACTGGGAATCTCTGTAGTCCTATATTTCTCTATTCTCCTGCCATGGATCCTTTTGCTGATTTGCCCCTTTCCTTCATGCAGCTCAAATAAACACATTTTCCTCTCATAGTTCCTTCTGTTGGTGATTCTGAGAGGAGTAAATGTCAAAAACCCGTAACAATGCTCCTAAGATCCTTCATTGGCAGTTGATACGCCAGCAGCAATGCAATAGCAGCAGGCATGGATTAAATTAAGGCTTAATGGCAAAATTCTTACAGATTTAACTTCTCTGGCACATAATGAAGTTTGAAATAAGAAAGATTTTATGGAAAACACTGAAATGACTGACCAAAAACCCAGTCTCTTAAAGTCTTTTAGATTCTTCTAGCCATTCTAAATAACCATCAAATATATTTGGGTTTTCTGATGTACTTTCAAAATCATTATTTATAACTGGTAGCTGTTTGCAGAAGGGCTTAGGTAGTGATTTAAATTCACATTACCAAGGGTGAATATATGGAAGATAAAGCAGGAAAAGCTAGGAGTGCCAAAGGCTGCTATAGCTTTTCTGGTAGCCTTAGTACTGAATATCAGAAGTGAGGCAAATGTTTACATTGGTGCTGGAAACTTTATGACAAATGCTAAGGCTGCTCATGGGCCCCCTCAATCCAGCTTGAAGGCCAGTTTAGGACTTCGGGATATATCCTGATATGATCCAAAGGTATATGTGCCCCATTCTGGTTTTGCACTGATCTCCCTGTGATTTGGAAGCATGATAGACCCTAAAAAGAGGTGTAAGCGTGACGAATTTCAGACAGGGATTCAGGGATTTGTGTGCTGCAGACTTTTCCATTTGAAAGTTTATTGAAAGAAAACCTGGTAGGTTGAGACACTAGAATCCTGGAATAATTGAGTTGGAAGGGGCCTATAAGGTCATTGAGTCCAACACCCTATTCAATGCAAGAACACAGATCAAAGCAGATCTGACAGATGGTTGTCCAATTTTATCTTAAATGCCTCCAGAATCATATACTCCATCTGATTCAATTTCTGTTGTGAATGTCAATGATACGGTAATAATTTATTATTTCGCTTTTAACTTCTTTTAATGCTGTAAGCCACCTTGGATCATTTAGTTGAAAGCAGGCATTTGTTTGTTTGTTTGTTTGTCTGTTTGTTTGTTTGTTTGTTTGTTTGATTGATTGATTGATTGATTGATTGATTGATTGATTGATTGATTGATTGATTGATTGATTGATTGATTGATTGATTTGATTTGATTTGATTTGATTTATATCCCGCTCATCTGGTCTGGTCGACCACTCTGGGCGGCTATAATATAAATATTTTAAAGAAATAAAGAAACCATAAATCACATACATAGCAGATGTTTTAGTACAATTAAGGGGCTAACTTTGAGAGGAACAGGGATGTTCAGGGATAGAGCCTCTGCTTTTGGTCCCATGTTTGATGCCCGTCCCTCCAAGTAGGACTAGAAAAGCTGTCCTCTGAAACTTCTGAAAGCCGCGTCTGCCAGTCAGTAGAGAGCTAAATGGAGCAAAACAACCACCACCACAAAACCCTGCTGAAATAAACAGGTAACAGGGCAGTCAGCCAAATTTTAATAGCAGCCATCAAAATTAGGCCAAATATGATTTTAAAATAGTAACATTTTATAGATCTGTCTAATTTTGGCACAGATCTATGTATCTAATGTCTATGGATTTATTACCTTGATTTAAATATGTTAAATTTATGTCTTTGTAAATTTTATATTCATCTTGCTAAGGCCTCTATGTCTAACAAAAATGCTATATAGATCTATGCTGACATTGATCACAGAATGCCGATTGCATATGTACAGACTCTTGTCAAGATTTGGGGTGTGGGAGATGGTTCCGAGACAAGTCCGTCTTCCAGGTTAACAGCAAAGAGACTCACAGAGATGGTAGATTCCTTCACTAGCAGTGTATTTACAATGTACCACTGAACTATGTACATCCATCAACAGACTAAATAATACACTTACAGTACATAAATGGACAGTACTTTGTGCAGCATCTCTCCAAAACAATACTCCACACACCACCACAATGTGCAGCACTTATATAGTGTGAATAGCCAATCACTGGGCCCATCACCTGATGTCTTCTTCCAGACATTACATCATATCCAACACACATTTCAAGGATTGCATCAGCCTCATGTGCTGACTTTGTGGCTCCACACCTGTTTCAAGATGGATTCCTATTACCAAAACTTTGGTTCATGTACTAAGAGTAAATTCTGTATTGTGGGTCATAATTCCTTGACAACTCTAGTTTAACATTCCAAGCCACTAAAGGATGCAGAACTCAGAAACGGACTTTTTGGGACTTGGTTCAACTACTCATTATAATTTTTAAAAAGTAATTCATTGACCTTAATCATTAAAAAGCTTGAAAGTGTGTTCCTGCCTTGCTCAATATGTTGCTTGTTAATTTTTCATTCCTTGGGGGAAGGGAGATAGACAAAAGAACAGCACAAAACCTGGGAAAAATCCTTTTGGAATACCACTAAAACTTTCTAAACATATTCTTTACAGTAAATTTTAAAAGTAACGAGAAATTGTTGCTTGTCATTATCAGTAAATAACTTTGTTCCCACTGCTCATGAAGTTTTTGGAATGAAATTACATTAAATCTCCATGCAATGAAAAGATAATTCATGACAGGACCTTCTTTTCTTTTAAAGGAATGGCACTCATTTGTAATACCAGCAAGCACTATGAGCTGGTCCAATTTCTACATTCAGCTACAATTTCATTATAAAAATTGGTACCATCATTCACCATATGTGTCCAGGCTTAGATCCCAAATCTGACTTCTAAGTTAAAAAGAATTGCATAGCTCCTTCTCTAGTTAGGATACACATGTGCTTCACACAGTTAGGGTGTATGTGTTGTGGATTGAGCCATGCGACTACTTTGCCATAGGCCAAATAAAAATATATGTGTTGAAAATATATGAAGGTATATTTGCAAATAAGTATTCCAATTATTTTATAAATCAAATCATGATGCCATAGTCAAATTAGCCATATGCTAATTTCAGGGCTGAAAGTAGTTTTTAATATGCTCAACATATTAAAATTCTCTCTTTCCATCCTGAGCAGTTGTTCGGCAAACGACAGACTGATCTAGTTTCTTCCGTCAGGTATTTAGTTGCACAATGACATGCAGGTGGCTAATCCAGCTTTAATATTTTTTTTCAACCTATCCTACCAACATGATAAATAAATTTGCTTCACAGTGTGCAAAAGCCTGGGAGCATTAAAAACGTATCTTTCTTCTGCTGAAAAGACACCGTGTGGTATTCAACAAACAAGGTAAAATAAATATTCTCATGGAAAGCCCGTGTTTCGTTTCAACATTTTCCAGAAACTAGATCAAAGTCAAGTTGGCATGAGATTAGAGGATGAAAATGTACTTAGTAAAGCAGTTTAGCACATTGGGTTTTTGTTCCAGCCCAAAAGAGAGGGGATTTACAGTACACTCCTATACCTGTCTATCTAGAAGCATTTCTCACTGAGTTTGAGACAGGTGGTATTGTTAGCTAATCAGCTGATATACTCTTAAGAGTCTGGGGAGAGACAGAAGAAAATTGCTTCTCAAGAGCAAATGACATATATACACTGCACATTCCCAATGCGTTGCTGCTTGCTTAAAAAAAAAGATCTACCAGATACCTCATATTAAACAATATACTTAATCTGTTTTTAAGAAGTCAGGAAAGATGTTTGCTTGCCATAGCATGTAGTTTTCTTCAGGTGCATGTTTTTCACTTAGACTGTCATTGGTTGGTAAAGATGGTCTTAACTCACAGTCTGATAGCTGAGGTACCGTATATCTCTCTGAAGAAATCCCATTTAAAGGAGGAGAAAGGGGTTGGTTAATCAAAGGAAATATACATTCCTCCTGATAACTAGTTTGACCTTTATTGCAAGATTTGTATCAAATGCCTTGCCAGAGAATTCATCATTTTAAGATTCTCTTTCTTTGTGTTCAAGTGTTATGTTGTTGTTGTCTATTCGTTAAGTCATGTCCGACTCTTTGTGACCCCATGCACCAGAGCACACCAGGCCCTCCAGTCTTCCACTGCCTCCCAGAGTTGGGTCAAATTCATGCTGGTAGCTTCGATGACACTGTCCAACCATCTCGTCCTCTGTCGTCTCCTTCTCCTCTTAACTTCACACTTTCCCAACATCAGGGTCTTTTCCAGGGAGTCTTCTCTTCTCATGAGATGGCCAAAGTACTGGAGCCTCAGCTTCAGGATCTGTCCTTCCAGTGAACACTCAGGGCTGATTTCCTTTAAAATGGATAGGTTTGTTCTCTTTGCAGTCCAGGGGACTCTCAAGAGCCTCCTCCAGCACCATATTTCAAAAGCATCAATTTTCTGGCGGTCAGCCTTCTTTCTAGTCCACTTCCATACATCACTACTGGAAAAAACATAGCATTGACTATGCGGACCTGCAACAGAGTGGTATCATCTACATATCTGAGGTTGTTGATATTTCTTCCTACAATCTTAATTCCGTTTTGGGATTCATCCAGTCAAGCCTTTCGCATGATGTATTCTGCATATAAGTTAAATAAGCAAGAGGACAATATACAGCCTTGTCGTACTCCTTTTCCAATTTTGAACCAATCAGTTGTTCCATATCCAGTTCTAACTGTTGCTTCTTGTCCCACATATAGATTTCTCAGGAGATAGATAAGGGGGTCAGACACTCCCATTTCTTTAAGAACTTGCCATAGTTTGTTGTGGTTTACACAGGCAAAGGCTTTTGCATAGTAAATAAAGCAGAAGTAGATGTTTTTCTGGAATTCTCTGGCTTTCTCCATAATCCAGCGCATATTAGCAATTTGGTCTCTAGTTCCTCTACCCCTTTAAAATCCAGCTGGTACTTCTGGGAGTTCTCGATCCACAAACTGCTGAAGCCTACCTTGTTGGATTTTGAACACAACCTTGCTAGTGTGTGAAATGAGTGCAATTGTACGGTAGTTGGAGCATTCTTTGGCACTGCCCTTCTTTGGTTTTGGGATGTAACTGATCTTTTCTGCTGAGTTTTCCAAACTTGCGGGCATATTGAGTGTAACACCTTAACAGTGTCATCTTTTAAGATTTTAAATAGTTCAAATGGAATGCCTTCACCTCCACTGGCCTTGTTGTTAGCCATGCTTTCTAAAGCCCACTTGACTTCACTCTCCAGGATGTCTGACTCAACGTCAGCAGCCACAATATCTGGGTTGTCTGGGATATCCAAATCTTTCTGGCATAATTCCTCTGTGTATTCTTGCCATCTATTCTCGATGTCTTCTGCTTCTGTGAGGTCCCTACCATTTTTGTCCTTTATCATGTCCATCTTTGCACAAAATTTTCCTTTAATATCTCCAATTTTCTTGAACAGATCTCTGGTTTTTCCCTTTCTATTCTTTTCCTCTATATCTTTGCACTGTTCATTTAAGAAGGCCCTCTTGTCTCTCCTTGCTATTCTTTGGAAGTCTACATTCAGTTTTTTGTAACTTTCCCTCTCTCCCTTGCATTTTATTTCCCTTCTCTTCTCTGCTATTTGTAAAGCCTCGTTGGACAGCCACTTTGCTTTTTTGTATTTCCTTTTCTATGGGATGGTTTTTGTTGCTGCTTCCTGTACAATGTTATGAGCCTCCATCCATAGTTCTTCAGGCACTCTGTCCACCAAATGTAGTTCCTTAAATCTGTTCTTGACTTCCACTGTGTATTCATATGGGATTTGGTTTAGATTATACCTGACGTGGACGTGGTGGCGCTGCCGGTTAAACCGCAGAAGCCTCTGTGCTGCAAGCTCAGAAGATCAGCAATCATAAGTTCGAGCTCCCGTGGCTTGTCCCAGCTCCTGCCAGCCTAGCAGCTCAAAAGCATGTACATGCGAGTAGATAAATAGGTTCCACCACGGTGGGAAGGTAATGGCATTCCGTGTCTAGTCGTGCTAGCCACGTGACCACGGAAACTGTCTATGGACAAACACTTGCTCTACGGCTTGGAGATGGGGATGAGCACCGCCCCTAGAGTCAGACACAACTAGACTAAACCTTTACCTTTACCTTATACCTGACTAGCCCAGTGGTATCTCCTACTTTCTTCAGTTTAAACATGCGTTTGCTATGAGAAGCTGATAATCAGAGCCACAATCAACTCCAGGTCTTGTTTTTGCTGACTGTTTTTGCTGACTTGTTTTTGCTGACTTCTCCATCTTTGCCTGCAGAGAACATAATCAATCTGATTTCGGTATTGCCCATCTAGTGATGTGTTGTGTAGAGTCTCCTCTTGTGTTGTTGGAAAAGAGTCTCCTCTTGTGTTGTTTGTGATGACCAGCTTGTTCGCTTGACAAAACTCTATTAGCCTTTGCCCTGCTTTGTTTTGAACTCCCAGGCCAAACTTTCCTGTTGTTTCTTTTCTCTCTTGACTCCCTACTTTAGCATTCCAATCCCCTATAATGGGAAAAACCTATTTCGTTGGTGTCAGTTCTAGAAGGTGTTGTAAGTCTTCATAGAATTGGTCAATTTCAGCCTCTTCACCATCAGTGGCTGGTGCATAAACTTGGATTACTGTGATGGTCAAAGGTCTGCCTTGGATTCCTATTGAAATCATTCTTTCATTTTTGAGATTGTATCCCAGTACAGCTTTTCCCACTCTTTTGTTGTTCTAGCCTTTACAATTTTAAGTACAAACTTTAACATACAAAGACACAAAAACTGCGAATGTCTCAGACTCAAATGAGAAGGTGGGTTGTTGTTATGTGCCTATGTAGTGTCAAGTCCATTCCAACTTAAGGTGAGTCTATGATTGAACGATCTCCAAAATGTCCTGTTCTCAACAGCCCTGCTCAACTCTTGTAAACTCAAGCTGGTGGCTTCCTTGTATTTGGTCTTCCTCTTTTCCTGCACCTTCTGCCTTTCCCAGCATTATTTTTTCCAGAGAATCCTATGTACCCAAAGTAGGACAGCCTCAGTTTCAACATTTTTTTGCTTCCACACACACTCACCTTGATGAACAGGATTGGAGATGGGCATGAACGGCCAAACCAGTGGTTAATGCTGGTTCATTTTTTTTAGCCAAACAGGTGTTCAGCACTTCCCAGCTCCACCTCCTCTGGCCAGCACCCACTCAGAGGCAGCGCCCTGGCTTCGCCTTCTGCGGCCACTGCCTCTGAGTGGGCGCCCAGCCGAGGTGTTGTGGCTGGGAAGCACCAAACACCTGTTCAGCCGAAAAATGAACTGGCAGGAGCTCTAGACAGGATCTTAAAGCCAGTCTTTTTTTGTTTAGCTCCTGTCTCCCTCTGGTGGTGAGGACAACCCAGAAATTCAATTTCACCTCCAGGCCTCAATCTTGATAAGCTAAAATTAAAATGGAACAGGTAATAGTAAAATCATAGAATCATGGAGCTTGAAGGGGCACACAAAGCCACGGAGTCCAACCCCCTGCCCAGTGCATGAACTCAAATCAAAGTATATCTGACAAAATATTGGCCCAGGGGAACACATAGCCTTCTCTTCCCTTTTAGATCCAAATGCAACCAAACAAACTACCTCAACAGCACCTGCTACCAACCATAACTGGATGGGGAAGGATACCCTTCTCCCCCTGTATAAAAGGAACATTTCATGGTAAGTGTAAATGTTACATTTCCCTACAGGAGGGAATAGGATATCCTTAGCGTGGGACCTACCAAAGCTCTCAGTCTCAGAGTGGGCTCAGATGCTGTTCTCAGGCTAACGACAGCCCTTGGCAAGGCCTTCTCCCCTTCTGAAGGACCACCTGCTAAGAGAACCTTAGATCCAAAGATAACCTTTGTAGAGGCAAAGAAATAAATGCTATAGAGCCACATGGAGGAGGACTGCACATTCCAAGTGGCAACCCTACATATACCCAACAGCAGAGTCAGTGTGGCAAATGCCACTGAGGTGGTAGCATTTCATATAGGATGAGCAATGATACCTTTATTTTATTTATTTTTATTTATTTAATTTATACCCCGCCTATCTGGTCGGTGAGGACCACTCTAGGCGGCTTTAGAAACCATTTTACCCAAAGCCTTTTAGCAAATGGACATACAGGCTTCAATGCACCTGACTAAAGTTTGCTTAGATACCTTTTTCCCTATGTTCCTAGACTGAAGAAAAAGCAGTCAGAAAAACAATAAAGTGCTGTTTCATTACAGGTACATTTTAATGAGCTGACATGTCCCCATATATTGAAATTGGAGGAACTGACAATGAAGAAACAGACCTCTGTAGGTCACAGAAGCTAACCAATCGTTGCCCGAACAGCTTTTACCATGGTCTGAAGGACATTTGCAGAAATTTTTGTGTATTTTACATACTGAAACATCTTTTGGTGGGGGTAGGGGAATGAGGAAAGAAACTGCAAACTCTATTTGCTGAAGGTGGGTAGCAGCCTGTGTTTTCTGTAGCCTATGCATTTGTGGCAATTCTCCTTAAAGATCAGAAGTAATTAAAAGTGTCATTGCTTTTCATCAGTAAAATGGTGTCATCTGCATTTCTTATATTACTGATGTTTCTTCCATCAGTTTTCACTCTCATCTGAATTGTCTGGTTTTCCATATACTGTATGTGTGTACGGACTGAACAGATGAGGAAATAAAATCCACCCTTGTCTGACACCTTTGCCTATAGGAAATTATTCTATCGCTATATATTCTGCCCTAGTGGTAATTTCTTATCTACAATACAAATTACACATAAGGACAATGAAGTGCTGAAGCACACCAATTTATTTCAGAACTATCCATAGCTTCTCATGATCCACACAGCCAATGGTTTTGCTCTATTCGATAAAGCTTAGAATGATCTTCTGAAATTCTTTGGTACACTCCATTACCCAGCAGATATTTGCAATATGCCCTTGAGTGCCTCTTCCTTTTCAGATTCAACTCGAACATCAGGCACTTGTCGCTCCATATAAGGCAAAAAGCCTTTGTTGCAACACCTTGAACATCACTTTGTTTGCATGGGGAATTAAAGCAATGATCCTATAGTTCCTGCACTCCTTGATATCTCCTTTCTTGGGGACTGGAAACTGATAGTATTGGTCATGAAATGTGTGTTTTGCTGTAAAGTTCTATAGAAGCTGATCTCATTAATTCTAAAGCATCTTTCAGTAGCTGAGAACAGAACTGGCAACTTGTTTCATTAATTCATAGTTGGTTGTTCCTATATGAATGATCAGTGAGTGCAAATCGTAATACCTGTGGGTACTGTAATATTTTGTCACATAGCTTGTCACACTCACACCATTGATTCATTCTGACAACATTAATACTCTAGAATTTGCCTTTATTGTTTCTCATTAGGGTAAGTAAATAGCATCTCCCAGAGTGAGTTAATATGGTACAGTTGGTGAAATGAATAATGTATGTAGAACTGCTTCCATTGTGACTTTATTTGGATTGCAGATATCTATCAATCAGCTTTGCAATATTGACACAGTGGTTTAAAAAAATCAATCCTCTGCTCTTGTTTAGCTTCTACACATCTGTATAAAAATAGTTTTGATGATCTTTTATTGCAAGTAAAATATGTACAGTAGCTGTAAAATGGAATAAGAAACCAGTTAGCACAGCCAGACCTACCATTAAGCATGTTGAAGAAGTCACCTCAGGCAATTTTAAAGTGTGTTTAAAAGAAAGAAATTTGTTTGTTATCAATTCACTATTTTTGTTTTCTGAGTCGGAGCTACTTGTGAGATTCTCTGTCTTAGATGTGAAAGTAATTTGCCTTGGGTACTGTGCTTCTTATTGGCAGAGGGAGGGAGGAGTGCCATTTGCTGCTTTCCCTCAGACAGTAAAATGCCTTGGATTGGCCCTGCCAATAACCAACTTCTTTATCTTACTAATACAGTATTAGTTTGTCAAAACTGAAGGGGGTACCAAATGTGTCTTTTCTCCCCATCAGTCACAAAGAGGAACAGGTTATTCAGCAGCAAAAAAAAGCCCTACTATGAGTCATTCAACCTGCTATTTCCCTCGAAATAATTAGGTGCTGATACACAAAATTGTTCACCTGAACCATGCGGACAGCGAGTAAGATCTATTACTGTCCTGGCAAAAATCATTATTAATACTGTATAACCAATGTTTATCACCTCCTGCTCCATATACCCGTCACTTTTCCTCTCTCTTTACCCTTGAATGCTTTTTGAGTGTTCTTTTAATGATGTAAGCTGCCTTGTGTCCTTTTAAGGAGAAAGGTAGGGTAAAATATTTTAAATAAATAGAAAACACTTTTGAGGAATTAGCTCTAGTTTCTTCTCAATCACAAGCAAGCATGAGACACAAAGAAGACTTCTTACCTTTGGTTTTAGCCTCACTTTGGTTGCAGGTCAAGACAGGCTCTTGTGATTGGGGTGGGGGTATGAAGTGGGTGGGAATGAGCAACGCACCCTAGAGTTGGACAGGACCGAATTAAATGTCAATGGGAACCTTTCCCTTTCCCTATGGAGTAGGCAACTTAGTCCAAGTTTCAGGGACTTAAGAGGAGAGGCCAGAATCTAGCGAGGAGAAGTCACCATAAGCTCTTTGGAGAAAAGCTGGGAGATACAGTATATGGAGTAAGAGAGGCAATATATGCAGAGATTAGACTAGGATTTCGAAACCCATTTTCCCTTCCACTGAGATATATATTACAAACACATCACTATAAGAGGAGATTCTTTTTAGAACATATCATTCTCACAGCAGGAACTTTTCACACCTCCCCCAGTTTGCAAATTAGTTAATAATGCTGCTGAATTTCAGCTCCTAATGGCATCTTATCTGCAATACAGTTTGCCCCTTAGATATGAATCTCGCTGGAAAATTCTCTGTAATGAATGTTGTCAAATAGTTAATTGTCCTTAATTATTTCCATCTCTATAATTCTATGTCTTTGATGTTGCCTTTATTGTTCCATTTTCATCTCTCTTCTATCGCCTGTAATATTTCTTCTCTTATTGACTTGACATTTTTATTTACATTTCCACATTTCAGGTTGCTGTTGGTCGGAACTATAAGGCCTTTATTGACTTAAGAGCAAGGAGCTTTGACATCAGAACCATTTTACTGGGCACTCTTTTTTTTTATGCCCTCATGAATCCTCTCCTTAACAATATATGTACTTCACAGTTGTTTTAAGGATGTACTTTTCCGGTTTATTAATGTTTTCTTTAACGAGAGACAAACTACAGTGATGACAGGATTACGATCCCGTTGACTTCAATGAAACTCGCACGTAAGTGGGCACAGGGCTTGGTAATTTATACCACATACCCAGCCGGGATCAAGATCTGGCTGTTTTTTATATTATATTAACTGGGTTGCTTCCTAGTAAACTCGCACACGAATGGACTGCAGCTCCCGTACTTGTGAGGCTTAAAGGCGCTTTTCCCACCACGACTGAGGTTTGCGATGCGATCTTTGGGGAAGCGCGTTGTCCTAATGATTCCGAGCTGACACTGTCCTGCTTTGCCGCCCAGTGGATCGGGCGCAGGGCACCCCAAAGGAAGGAGGAGATCTCGGCTGGGGAGACACCCCTCGCCCACACCCCGCCGCTCTCCAGGGCGCCGTTACGATCACTGCCGCAATGGACCGCGCTCGTCTGTAGATGGCGCTGTGGCGGATAAGGTCGCGATCTGCAAAACGCGAAAGGAGCTTGTCCCGCCTCGCGCCCCGTCGTTGCCGGAACGGCCTTTAAGCTGACGTGTGTATGTGAACT